>NC_041380.1:373532468-373547653 GCF_002162155.2 Triticum dicoccoides | reverse complement strand
AGGTGTATGCTCTAACTTGGCAGGGTTATGTTGCTCATATCGTGTGTATGGTGTCTCGCATTGCTATGTCATTTGATTAGTTTAGACATGCTTTGTGTGAATGCCACCTGTTCAGTGTCTAATTACCATATATGTGAATTATGCATTGCCATCTTGTTGCAAGACATTATATATGTGAATTATACAATGCTATCTTGTTGCAAAGGCATTATATATGTGAATTATGCAATGCCATGCTGTTTAGACAATCATCATGTATGTGAATTATATCATGCTATCATCTTTTTGTATTACGTGTTCCATTTGTCGACAACATTTGTATATTCAACTACTCTTCCTGTGCATCAGCCATTTGAAGCGGTGATGGAAGTATCTGGAGTGAAAACAAGGTATTCAGAGCAGACAATGCTACCTGCTGAAGCAGACATCTTGCTGGTTACAGAGAGCTCCTCAGAGGAGGATTCAGAGACTGATGACCAGTCCTATTTTCCCCCTGAGGTCTATGCTCAAACTTGGCAGGGTTATATTACCCATGTCATGCATGTTGTCTTGCATTGCTTAGTTTTTACATCATATATGGATTGCCATCTCCTTACTTGCTTATTATATAAATCATATATTTGAATTATATCATGACATCATGTTTACATAGTACATACACATCATCTATCTGAGTTATGGCATGGCAACCCATTTAATAAAGACATCATATAGTTATATCATCTCATCCTGTTTAGTGTTACAATCATCATATTTTGAATTATGGCATTCTATCCGTGAATGTACGTGAATTATGGCATGCCAACCTATTTAATAAACACATTATATAGTTATGTCATGTCATCCTGTTTACATAGTCTCATACTTTGAACTATGTCTTTCCATCTTTTTTAGTTAGCCATCATAATGTGAAATTGTGTCATGCTATCCTGTTTAGTTAGCCATCATATATGTGAAATTGTGTCATGCTATCCTTTTTGGTTAGACAACATAAATATGAATTATTTCATGCCCTCTTTTATTCCCCACTATCCATTGCACCTATCTATGTCTATACTTTCAATTACTTTTCTTGTTTATCAGCCATTTGAATTGGAGAGCGTGATGGCAGTATCTAAGGGAGTAACAACACGGTCTTCAGAAAAGATAGATCTACCAGTTGATGTAGATAGAACCACGGTTGTACTTCCCCAAGGACCAGATCCACCGCACATAACCCAGACTCTCGCAGATTGTACCCCGACCCAGTTGGACAGAGAACCAGCTACACCCCTTCTAACCGCAACCCCGGCAGATAGTAACCTAGTTCCAGTTGACACATCACTGTCTCCACCACAGAGCACCCAAACACGAGCAGTTAGTAAGGGAACTGCAGTGCCCAAAGCACGAGGACCACCACTCCGAATCCCATCTCAACGCTTAAAGGAGAAGAAGATTTGTTCTCAGGTCAGGTTCTATCGCTATGGTTCATACTCCTTTGCTCTTGCATGACTGTATTTACTCATACCAACTATTTGCAAATTTGAAGGATGGAATTGAAACTCCAATGGCGCAAGAGGTATGTTTTAAACTTTTTTCTTTAACTGGTTTGCTATTGTAACCTGCTCTATGTTGATTTCAGTTTCAATTGAATAAACAGTTATGTTCTCATGTCATGCACATTACAAGTGTTGTTATTGCTCTATGTTTATCCACACTTATATTCTGTCTATTCTGCTTTGTCTTGAACAAATATTATTTGAACTGTGTCTCTATCTTGATTTGGCAACAAAAACTAGAATGATATAGACCATAAAGTGACCATGGTACATAGATATATGTTTGTTTCATGCTGTTATCCTGTCCACTTTACTACTGAACTCATTTACCAAAATGAGTTTCATATACAACATGGTAAACATGTGATGTGTCTGCTTGTTTCTCTTTTAGAATGCAGACAAAATATTGGAGAACTGTACCGCGTTATCCAATGGTAAAGGAAGTAATGCAGATAAGGTTCAAGATAGTGAGACATCCCTGTTGGTCTCCAAGAAAGCTGATAAAAACTATCTTGACGACAGTGAGGGAACCCAAAAGTCCTATCTTGATGTAGTGTTCAAGTTACTGGCCACTACTTCTGGCACAAGCTCTTCGAACTCACTGCCTGAATTAGTTCGTCTTCTTGAGTCTCAACTTCAAGTTGAAAGACATCGATCAGATGTGCTGCGACAGGAAGCTGAAGGACTAAGGAAGTCCCTGCAGAATTCAGATGCATATTTTCTGGTGAAACAGCAAGTGCTGGAGGATTTAAGCGCCAAACAAGAGAAAGTTAATAAGCTTGCTAAGCATCTTGCCAGCATTATGGGTACCTAGGATATTGTTTCTTGAGATCTTCTGAAGTGGATTCAGTTCTGGATTTGTTTTGCTGCGGCGTTTATTTGCACTGGTCGCCAACTTTGACAACCAGTGTATATGATATGCTGCTTTGTTCCCTATATTTGCACTGGTGGCGAACTTTGATGCCCAGTGGATGTAATATGTGTAATAGCCGTAATAGCCTAGCGTTAGTTGCTTGCATATTTATTTCCTTGTTGTCTTGTTTATTTGTTTGCTTGTAGTCATTGCAGTTCTTTTTCTGCAGTTAGCTAGTGGCTGCAATAACCTATTTTTTAAAAATAGGCCACAATAACCATGGGCTAATATTTACTGTAGTGACACTGGGCCTCCTATTGGCCATAGAAACAGTGGGCCTTCTACGGGTCGTAGAAACAATGGGCCTTCTATGGGCCGTAGAAACAATGGGCCTTCTGCGGGCCGTATTATCAATGGGCCTTATACGGGCCGTATAATCGATTGGCCAAACATGGGCCAAATAGACCGCATTATGGCCGTAAACGGGCTAGAGTTGGAATCGTCCATTCATGGGCCGACCATAACGGGCCATCATTAATAGGCCATATTTGATGACGCTGAAATCGGCCCAACGTATTAACAAACCACAAACGGGCTGACTGTAACCATGGGCTAAATTTGGCCCACAAGCAGAAAATGACAGTAACGGGCCGTAAGTAAACGAACGCTGGAAATGAGCCCAAGAATAAATGGGCTCTGAGAAGGCCGAAAGATAACATGGGCTGGAAACAGCCCAACCGAATAACAGGCCGTTAATGGGTATAAAGTGATACACTGTTCATTACGGGCCAGTTTCACCACGGGCCGTTAATGGGTGTAAAGTGATACACTGTTCATTACGGGCCAGTTTCACCATGGGCCGTTAGTAGGCCAGGAGTTACATAGGGCCTCATATGGGCCGAAAGACGTCATGGGCCATACATGGGCCAGAAGTGAAAACGGGCTGGAATCATATTGGATGGCTCAGATGATGCTACTGGGCCTAATTCGGATAGGGCGTAACGGGCCTTGGGTTAGCGGGCTATAAATGGGCTATATTCGAACAGGCCGTTAACAGGCTTTCCATGGGCCGGCCCACCAGCTTTTGACCAAGTCAAACGGGCCGGCCTTTTCACAGGAATGGGCCTCTGTTGGGTCGTGCCACGTGTCGACGTATCATAGGCGCCTATCTGACCCACTGACAAGCTGACACGTGTTTCGTCTGGCCAATTAGAATTTTACACGTGGAAATTTCCCATTGGTTGGGGCTATTAATGCGTTATCGGATCCAAAACCTGACCCGGCAGCTTAACGGCGTTCTGTTACGGTGGATGCCACGTGTCGGTCACCCTTGACGAAAGCACTTCTGTGACGCATGATTTATCGTCATGGAAGTGGACACTTCCGTGATGATAATTTTGGTAATGTCGTGGAACACTTCTACGACAGCACATGTATGACTATCTTGATTCTGTCATAAATTTGTCATGGGTATACATGCATGACAAAAAAAGCGACCTATTGTGACAAACACGTATCAAAACGGAAGTGTATTTTTTTGTAGTGTAGGAGCGAACCGCCGTAGTATTGAAGGACGTGAGGGGACGAGTAGGAGCGAACTGCCAGTGTGCGAACGGCAGGGTAGTGGCTTTCCATTCTCCCATGATACGGGCTTCCGAGATAGAACGGTTGCATGGCGTGATTCTAGACCTATGGGTGAATATCCTATCATGGAGGGTTATTCTGCAAATTTTCAGCAACTTAGCATGCGACCGTTTGATCTCAGATCCAAGGGCTGCCAGCAGCCCGTATCATGGTAGCGCTTACCACGACCGTCGCGTCGCTCGCGCGGTCGCACCCTTGGAGATTTAACACGGTGTGTTAGGCTATTTGATGTTGGCATGTTATACATAGTCATCACTTAGTCACTCATACTACAACAAGGTTGGCTATAAGTGTATTTTTTTACTCCTCTCTATCTCTTTCTTCATAATGGAAGTGGTCAGGAATCGGGAGACTCACGCCGGTTGTAGCACCGTAGTTAAAATGATAATGACAAGTCAAATCACGGGGCCCCACCTGTCCAGCAGTAACTCGCTATCAAATCACACAACCCTACGTTTGCAGCAGCCTACTCCCTCGTCTTCTCGCGTCTCTGTCGAACCGACTAGGCGGAACTGCCCCGCTGCCTACCGCGCAGGAAAAGCCCCGCCCTCGACTTTTAAATGGTATACAATGTACTAATTTTGTATCCATGGATTGCACCCGCGCCATGGAGCAAAGCATCTAGAAAACGGCGGTACACTTGTACGGAGTATACAACACGCCCGTCGCGTTCGCGTCGCACCCCAGACGGTCGGTCGGTCTGGCACGCTGCTCTCCGAATGGAACGCGCATCATATTGCGTTTGCACACACATGTGGGACGGCAATTGAGAACTGACCATAGGCACACTCCCCGGCCCTGCAAGTCGTGTGACTTAATAGAAGAGGGAGAAGAGCGATAGTACTAGAGAAGTGTTGTACTACGTTGGTGCCTGGACGATCCCTGTAAGACACGGAAGATCAGCTCATCCATGCATGTGACCAGACTCCAGCAGACACGCCTGGATTGGCTATCGTCTACATATTGTGCAGGCTGTGTTGTACATGGCTGTAGTTGTGGTGAGAAATCTTAAAAAAATGTTTCTTGTCATCTCGCAAAATTAGGTGTCATGAGCTTCGGATCACTACGAGGGTTAAACAGTGACAACTCAGTTGGGCTAGTCATTGGGGGCACATGCACGAACAGTGACTACTCGGTTGCCATCTAGGTCAAGCCGGCTATGTTAATGAGGACATATATCGACGTACCCCTTTTCTACAAGTTTATCTTTAATTTGAGCTTTGTTCCTCGTCTAGTTTGTCCGTCGGGATTCATGTTGTCTCCTTGGGGCAGTGAGGTTATGATTTCTTGTCATGTGGCATTTTTTCGTGTTATATGTTATAATCCGGTGCTTCAGATCAAAATGACGACAAATGCGCCTGCGGGCCACGTGCATGAGGAGGTGGTTTTGCAATGGAGAAGATTAGAAGAGGGAGACGCAAGACGGTGGTTTTGGAATGCAGATGATGGAGAGGAGAGGAGGTGGTTTTGCAATGGAGAAGATCAGAAGAGGGAGAGGCGAGACGGTGGTTTTGGAATGGAGATGATGGAGAGGAGAGGAGGTGATTTTGCAATGGAGAAGAGGGAGAGGAGCGTGCGATAGCGATTTAGGATTGGACGAGAGGGCCGGCGCGCTATGACTGGATCAAAATCAAAATCAATTTACCCTTCAATTAAGAAAGCGACCCCACATTAACTAGTCTCCCTTTTATTCTGGGTCATAATTGACCATGATTTTTGCACATAAAATATATGTTATACATTGCAAAAATAATATAATTTGAAAGTACATTCAGATACGAACCAAACGATACAATTTTTGGTGACATGCATTCACATTTTGCTTGTTAAATACAGTACGTGGTCAAACTTTGACCCAAAATACGCAAAACAACAAAAAAAATACTTCCAAGACCAGCGCCGCTCTTCCGCTCTTCTCCTCTTAAACCACCACCGCTCCTCTCCTCTTCCATTTCAAAACCACCGCCCCTCCTCTCCTGTTCCAGTCCAAAACCAGCGTCGCTCCTCTCCCGTTCTAATACAAAACTAGCGCTGCTCCTCTCCTCTTCCATTCAAAAACCACCGCCGGCGAGTGAAGGTGCTGTGGAGAAGTATATCAATGGAGGAGTACAACCGATACGTGAGGATCGCAGACGGCGACCCTGTGAAGCTAGCTAGGATGTTGGTGATACAGTCTTGGTTTGACAACAAGGACCAACTAGCGGCGACGGCGACATCCGTGGCCAAATATCTGCAACAGAGCGAAAAGGCGGAGATACTCCCGCAGGGAGTCGCGCCGGAGTACATAGAGCTGCTCCTCTGGGCCATGGAGCAAACAGATTCACCGAATCCGATTGTGAGGGAGCGGTGGTGGGAGCATCGATCCCAGATGGAGCATCCACCAGAGATTGAAGGATCGAGCATCTATAGGGTGCCATTTGTGAGGGTGTCCTGCCAAAGCGAGCAGGTGGAGTCTTCGTCGACCGAACCCAACTACAAGAGGAGAAAAGCAGTTGGCCCGATGACGCTTCCCCGCCATCATCTCCCTCGCCGTTCACATCGTCTCATGGGGCGGTTGTCTGCCACCGAGGAATAGGAGGGGGCTGCCCCCCAGCCCAATAGTCGGGCAGGTTGTGAATTGTTAGGACAAGCTTAGGGTTGTCAGTATTTGCAGGTTGTGAATTGTGAATTGTGTTGTGTATTTTGAGAGTACTTTCAGATATGGATGTCTTTTGAATTTCATATTTTCAGTATTGAGCATATGAAGTATTTTATGAATTCTAGAGATCTATTTTTGGCACTTAAAAATGTAGTTTCATAGGAGTATAAAAGTGCAGACAATGTGATTTTCAGAGAAGAAACTGCAAGTTTTAGTTTCAGATAAGAAACTGCAAGTTCAGTTTCAGATAAGAAACTGCAACTTTTAGAGGCAAGCATTTATATTAACACGGCCTTTTCAAACAGGGTTAACATCATGTTGGAAGTTTTATTCATGGTCGAAAATGGAACTACCAGCCAGTTAACATCATGCTGATCAACATTCATGCATAGCACATCTTCATATGATGGACAGTCAAAATGCCCACACAATGTCGAGTGTGCGAAACATAGAGAAAACGATGGACGAAGTTTTGGCAAGTGTTGGACGTGGTTCTGGGCTGCCCCGTCTAGGCTTTCATTTTTAACATGTGCAGCCCATGACCTCGGATGGGAGGTCCATGCCCCTGTTTGTATTTTCTTAGGGCCGTCATGTATCGACCGGCCTATGGACCTCCCATCCGAGGTTTTATTTTTGGCAGCCCAATTTATGTTTTTTTTGAAGAAAACGCAGAGGTCTGTTCTATTTTTCTATATAAGAATAGGAACACCAGGTCCAACTTATGTTTCCCTTCTAACTATATTATATATATTTAAATTATTTATATGTTATTATATATTATTTTTATTGTCATCATATATTTAACAGATACTTACATATGTAAGAAAACAATATCCCACATCTTATTAACTTATAAAAATAATTTCTTAACAAATAAAATCCTGGATTGCTTTGGCACAAAAATCCTAGTGATTGTGTACAAAAGCTTGGTTAGATTTAAGGAAGAATTTTATAATATCACTTATTATTTAAATATATTTATAACAAAATGCTCAGCCCTTTTTATTTTTTGATAACATTGCTGGCCCAGCCCAACGTTATATTTAGAATCAGCCCAACAAAATCGTGTATTTCGAGAAAGTGCAAATGGCCTGTAATTTTTTAGGAAATAAAATAAATGGGCCGCAAGGACGCTACATTATTTGTTCACCCAGCCCAGCTAATGGTTGTAATTCAAAAAAAGATCAAATTGACTGTAAATTCTACCGGGCAAAAAAAAGACTGTAAATTCTGAAAAAATGGGTTGAACGTGCCACATTTTTGGAGGCTGAAATGTGGGCCAATAGGTCGAAGCCAACACAAGTCGTTGTCAATTTAGTCAACAAATGATTCTGACATGTTAGCCGTTGGATTTACATCCAACAACAAGCATCCATCTTCAATCTCTCGTCTTCTTCCTCCAGCGCCGCCAAGACCACCTCCCGCCTCCTGCTGCTAGCAGCTCTGCTTAGCACGCTTCTCTATGAAGTGCTACTCCACCGTTAGCCAGGCCATCCCTCCACCCCTCCACACCTCTTGTTCTTCTCCACCGACTGCCGAACCACACCGCACTAGAACAAATTAACCCTTGTACACCTCTCCGTCTGCGACTCTACTCCCGCGTCTTCCCATCTCCGGCTCGTTGCTGTCTGGGGCCTCGCCGTCGTCCACCACCTTGGATGCGCTCGGCGTGGCGTGGTCAACGTGGTCAACGAACGACACCATGGGAAGTAGACTGCGCGTGGAGAGGCTGACAGTTGGGTCCATGGCCGCACACAAGGAAATGCCTCCTTATTACGCGCGAAATAATGATTCCTCCACCTGACATCTGGGACCCACCAGAAGGGCCTCTGTATTTCATGAAAATAATGTGCCCCCCGCTGACATGTCGGACCCACCAGCTATATTCGCACGCAAGGAAGTGCCTCCTTATTACGCACAAAAAAATGAATATTCCCCCTGCCAGCTTGAACTCAGCATAGTGGGAGGCTGACTTGTGGGCCTACCAAGTTGATGGGGACGGATGGCTTTGTCAACTTAGTCAATATGAACGATTCTAGCTTCTGTTACCATACGATGTTCATCCAGCGGCCGTAGTGCTTCTTCAACCTCTGGTCTTCTTGCTCCAGCCGCCCAAACCAGCGCCGGTCATGCCGCGTGCTCCTGCCTCCCGTGGCCGGCTGTGATGCCACGGAGGCCTCACCGTCCCCTACTACTCCCACCGCTGGCTAGGCCATCCCTCTACTCACCCACACTGTCGGGGATATACCCCGCAGGGTAAACCGGCCGGAAGTTAATCCGTCCAGGACTTGGCGGATTATCTGAAGACCCCGCTGACACTTGACGAGTTACTGGCGACCCGCCTTGATCTGGCGGTTTACAAGCAACCCACCTCATCATTATGACTCACTGGTGATCCGGCGTGCGGGACAGACAGATGACAAGGCCCAAGACCCAGAAGGCCGGTTCATGTTTAATGGTGGGCCGGTTTAAGAGGAAAGGAAGGAGGAATATTATCTTACAAGGAGCTAAGACCTGGACTTTTATCCGGTTTGTATTAGAGATAGACTAGTCCTAAT
The DNA here is from genome assembly GCF_002162155.2 of Triticum dicoccoides. Taxonomy (NCBI): domain Eukaryota; kingdom Viridiplantae; phylum Streptophyta; class Magnoliopsida; order Poales; family Poaceae; genus Triticum; species Triticum dicoccoides. Next base: position 373,538,422 of record NC_041380.1, on the reverse strand, counting down.
CCTAATAGGACTCTACATGTAACCCGCCCCTCCAACATATATAAGGAGGGGTAGGGCTCCCCAAAAGGGAACAAGATTCACAAGTTCCACAAGTTGGACAAGTTAGGTTTAGACAATAGCTCTCGCGATAGAGCACTCTTGTAACCGTGGTCATCATCATCAATATCAATGAAGTAGGATGTAGGCTTTTATCTCCACCGTGAGGGGCCAAACCTGGGTAAAACATCGCGTCTCTCGTTCCCGCTCAACCCCTCTCAAGCTACCACATAGATGCGTTGGCCTCGCGACTAAGTCCTGACACTAAGGACATCTGCCGTGACAATTCCACGACAGTTGGCGTCCACCGTGGGGCCTGCGTATGATGGTGTTGAGTTCTTGGAGGGATCTCTTTCAAAAGTCGAGAAGTGCACAATTGTCCGGATGAAGAAAAACCGGTTTGGAAGGATTTACATCAGCGTCAAGTTCATCAACCCAGATTTATACTTTGTGAGATTCAAGGTTCAAGAGAAATTAGGGTTTGGGTTGTGATTTGTTTACTGCTGCAAGTCGCCGAGACCAATCAAGAGGCACATGCACGAAGGAATTGGACCAACTGCGGTGTTCTCAAAACAATGGGAATCGTACTACTTCAATTAGTACTCTGCCACGTGATGAAAATATATACTACCAAGAAGACGAAAGCTCTCATACGGGCAAACAATCCATCATGGTACTAGATGTGTTTTGACCAAAATACAAAACACCAGGGATTAGAGAAGTCAGACGATGGGAATCGACCTTAACTTCACGGCCTCGCCCTGTCGCTCGCAACGGACTGGGCAGCCGCAAGTCTCCGCCTCGGTCTCTGTTCCGAGTCGCTGCAGGCCTCTTCGCTCCACCTACCACTGGAGCACAGCCGCGCTGAGCCGCCCCGGACTCGCCTTTACCGTCTGCAGGGCATGCTTCGCCTCCCACGTTGAGCCGCCGCTTTGTCAACCCAGTACGCCTGAACCGGACTCACCGTCCCCTCCGAGCCACTACTGTCTGGGGAGGGCAGCATCACCGTCCACACCCCGATCTGCCGGAGAAGAACCGGACTGGTCAAACCTCCGTGACTGGGAGGAGCATTTGGCCACGGCTTGCTACGGCCTCCGAAGCCGCCCTCGAATCGTCCAGTCGCCGCCGTGGCTCACCGTGCCGCCGGCCGTTGCGCCTATCTTCCAAGCCGCCATTTTTACTCCGCCAAGCTGATGCTGCTGTGCCCCTCCGTGGCGTTGCTCCTCCGGCGTGCCCCCGTTTTCCGGCACACCTCCCACCTCCGATTTATGCACCCGCAGGCTTGAGCCGCCCGCTTGTTGGTGTAACTCCGACTAGCCGCCGGTCGCTGTGCCCGTGCGTTTGAGCCGCCTGCTTGTCGATTTGACTCTGTCTCGCTGTGGCTTTAAGTGCCCCGGTAGCCTTATCCGAGGCACCGCATCTCCAACACACCGCCACTAGCCACCTCCGAGTCAGCCTGCCCCGGCAGCTCACCGCCGTAGCCACGCCGAGGCCGTGACCTGCCGGACCCGTGAGCCACCATCGCTCACCTCAGCCTGAGCTGCTTCACGCCATGAGCCGCTGGCCAACCTCCGCTTCAACAAACAACAGCGCCGAGCCGGTTCTGACTGTGCCTGCGCCAACCCGTCGACGGTTCGCCCGCGCCGTTCCAACCCGCCGGCAACCTGCTGGTCTGTGAGCCGTCGCCGGTTCGGCCGCGCCTCGCCACCTCTGGGTCGCCATCAACAACCCGCGGCCGCACCACTCCAACCCGTCGCCGATTCGCTCGCGCCGCTCTAATCCGCCACCAAAGAAGAAGATTCCTCTTGGCGATCTGGTGCAAATCAACCAAAGATGAGCATACAATGTTAAAATTAATGGTGGAGAGTTAAGGCTGGAACTGCCTTGACGGATTAAGCAGGACTTCCAAATTATCCAAGGACGGTATATACGGATGATCGTTCATCTGAATATATCAGGTGATATCTCTCTAAACTTATTTTACTAGCACATATTGTTTCCATCAAAAGAACAAATTGCTTTGATTTGTATTTTTTATACACAGGACCATTATTCATTACAAATATGGTTTATACCATGGATATGAAACACGGGCTGATAACGTTCCGCCCGGCGATAGTCTGCGACATATTACCTGTTGAATGGACATGCACAAGTCGCCGCCCTTGCGGTCGGTCTACATCGACTTGCCGGGACCGCGTTTGATCGATGTTCAATGGACGTGCACAAAGCCGCCGCCTCTGCGGACCTGGTCTACATTGACTCGCCCATCCGTGCCGGTTTGCAGCACCGGTGCCAATTTTTTCTGTCTGCACCGGCTTGCAATGCCGTGATATTCAGCTGATTCATCTGTCTGAGCCTGCTTCTGATGCTGCGGACATCTTTGATGTCCGTCTGTCGCGGCCTGGTCTACATCAACACACCGGGCTGCACCTGTCTGCCTGAGCTATTTATAGAGTATGAACAAGTCACTGCTTGGGTAGCCAGTTTTTCTTTCAATACATTGGAGGCAAATTATCGTTCAGCCGCCCTCTGCACTAGATGGATCAATGGACATATGCACAAATCGCTGCAACTACAGTTTGGTAAACTTCAAGGAGCCAGTTGGAAGGAACCATTGGCCGAGTTGCTGACATGGCTCATACGGGATCATTTATAAACCCGCCACAGTCACCTCAATCTTATGTGGATTTACATCACATTATCAACATCAATGATATATACCTTCTGATATGGTCAAAGTACGGAGAATCTCAAGACAACTTCTTGAGTCATCTTAAGACTCGGGGGCTACGATGATATGACGCAGCAAGTCTTGCCAGTTTCAGCAAATTCAAGTGCCCTAGGATGTTGAAGGGAAACCCAGTCCCGGTGGCTACTGTTATATTGATGAAAATTTAAAGGCCGTCAGAAATATTCCGGCTCACAATGATGCTTCTGGTGTATAGTCCGGTTTAAGGGGAATCCCGTCTCCCACACAAAGCTGAAGCTCTTAGTATCTGGCTCAAATCCGGTTTAACAATGTCCGGTTCAAAAAGGAATTAACTTCTCGCAAGTTCGAGTTTAAAGGCCGTCAGAAAATTTCTGGCTAAAAATGAAGATTCCGGTTTAAAATCCGGTTTAAGGGAAAGATGTTTCCCACAAAGCTTTGAAGATCTCAATATCCAGTTCAAGATCCTAGTTCAAGAAGAATTTATCTCTTGCAAAAAGTTAAAAATTGCCAAAGAGGACCTGCTGCCATGATGCGTGGTTCAAACATGGGTATCCTGCCTTATTGGCTTATCATATTATTGATCACTTGGGGACTTGGTCGTATCCGAACCATAGCAACACCTTTTGATAGGCGTAAAGCCACAACATCACTTGGGGACTTGTGGTCACGTCTGAACCATAGTCACGCCTCTTGATGGGCGAGAGCCACCAGATCACTTGGGGACTTGGTCAAGTTTGAACCAGTCATGCCTCTTGATCGGCCTAAGGCCACAGAATCACTTGGGGGCTTGGTCGAACCCGAACCATTGCCATGCCACTTGATCGGCATAAATGCCACGGTTTCATTTGGGGACCTGGCTGACTTGAACCATAGCTACACCTATCAGGAGCTTGGTCCTGTCCGACCATGGTAACGCCATCTGATCAGCTCAAATAAGCCTCTTTTTGCAAACGGTTTTGTCATTGCCTTTGCTTCACATTTTTCTTTGAAAGATATTTCTTTCTTTTTATTGAGTTTTTTAAACCGACAAAGTTTTAAGCCGGTTCAAACTGTCAATTGACGGAACACGGTCCATCTTAATCCGGAGGCTATCTGCCTGGTTTGGTTTTAAGTTACCATCCTATTATGGAGTAAATTGGTGTTTATCAACCTAGCTCGGCTTTCAACTACAAGTTGTGAGTACACGATCAAATTATAATCCGGAGACTATCAGCCCGGTCTGGTTTGACTACAAGTCACCAGTATTATATATGGTTAATCCGGTGTTTATCACAACCCGGTACAGTTTTATCATAAACCGGCACAATATGAAAGGAGTTATCATTACTCAAGATTGGGGTTATCACTCTTACTACAAAAAGTTGGTAAACCAACGATGTGATTCAATGTCACAGGTATGATATATTTCATTTTTTTAAGTGCAGCCTTGGTTATAAACCCGGGTTATATGTTGGGCATTATGACCCGTCCGGCGGTAAACCGCCAGGACACTTTAAACTTGTTGTATGCAGAAACAGGTTTGTTAAACCGGCCTGGCTTTTGACTATAAGTCGCCAGTATGATGAGGAATTATCCGTTGTTTGTTAAACCGGCCTGGTTTTTGGACTATAAGTCGCCAGTATATATATATTTGGATTGCGCCATCGGAATTATGCGCTTATAAATCATTGGGTTATATTATTCAAATAGCCAAACTTGGCTGAATTTTCATTATAATATTGAATGAATAAGGTTTTCGCCGGATTATATTATCTTGAATAGCCAACATGGCTGGATTTTTATGGTTATTAATCACCGGTATTATTGAGTTTTCAAAGTCGCTATAGCGTAATGTCTACTATTTTATCAAAGGATATGATTTATTCTACAATGGAAGGAATAGTCCCGAGTCACTGCAGGCTTACAACCCGGCACTTGGGAGCTACGTTATTCAAATCGAGATTACATGCAAGTCTCATGTCGTTGCAAGCATGCATCATGACACTTGGGGGCTAATGCCATGTCATTTTTAGTCTTATTGAAGACCCGACTCATCATATTATAATGAGCCGGCCCTTGGGGGCTACCAATTGCTACTGTCAACAATTCAAGGTACACAAGTTTTTATCCATTATATTGAAGGGTCCACTCCTCAGTTGGTAAAGCACAAAGCTCTTAACCTTGTGGATGTGGGTTCAAGCCCCATGATGGGAGTTACATCATATGATGTTATTTTCAATGAAGTATATATAAAGTCCCAGCTCAATATTATCTTACTGAACCGGCCCTTGGGGGCTACACTGATTGAAGTTTTCATAAGCTACTACAAGTCACAGGTTGCTGCAAGCAGGACAACCCGGCACTTGGGGGCTACATATATGGAGTATTCAGTTTATATAATTGAGATGAACAAACCGGATTTCTTCAAGGTTGAAACACTTATTGGAGCAAGTCTTAAGTTATCACTATGTTCTCCTCTTAAACTTGGGGGCTACAGGTATTATGCATATAAAGGGAGGAACATCTTCATTTTATCAGTTTTGAGCAAATCAGGAAGATCAATTACTGTCACATCCCTAGTCTGGTATGACCTAGACTAGCTAGTCATTTGTGCATCATGTTTAATTTTCATTTAAATTTGAAATGAGGATTGGTGGAACCCTCAGAATCATTTTTGAAAATGACCCAAATAAAAGTTTCTCCAAAAGGGTCCAAGAAAATGCTCATGTTGCTCTCTGAAAATATTGGACAGAGATAAAAATCAAACCAATATTTTTAAGAGCTCATAGGTATTTATTTTGGGCATTTGGAATTAATGCATACATATGTGCATTGGAAATATATTAGTTATATATATTAATATATGTCCAAAAATTATGCCAATTATAAAGGAGCTCTGGAATAATACCACTAGCTTCTATAAAAATGGGCATAAGGAAATAAATTGATTTAGTGTTATTACTAAATCAAAACAAATGTCAGAAAAATTAGAAAAGAAAATAAAAGAGGGAGACTTACCTGGGCCTCCTCCCTGTGCAGCCCAGCAGCAGCAGGCCGGCCCAGCCAGCAGGCGGCCCAGCCCGCCTCCTCCTCTGTCGTCTTCGTCCTCAACAGAGGGAGGGGAGCGTGCCCGGCGCGCGCGCGCGCCACCGCGCCACGCCACCAGCCTCCCTGCTTGCCTGGCGCCCTCCTCGTCGCCCTGGAACGCCCGGACGTCGCCACGCCC
>NC_041380.1:373468668-373532194 GCF_002162155.2 Triticum dicoccoides | reverse complement strand
CTCCCTCGCTCTCTCTCTCTCGTGTCCGAACGCGCCGGTCGCCGCCATTCTCCATAGCCGCCGCCACAGCCTCCCCCTCGCCTCTCCGACATGCGCAGGAGCTCCGCCCCCTCGCCCTGAAGCTCTCCATCAAGCCACAAGACGCCGGACGCCCTGTGGAGCCGCCGTCGCCGTCGTCTTCCACCTCGGGCTCCGACCACCACCGCCGTCGATTCGCCGCACGCAGGACGTCCCCGAGCCCGCTTCGACGCCCGCTGCAACCGCGGTGAGCTCCGCCACCGTTCCCCTCTCTCCATTTAGCTGCCCACTCGCCGTAGCCCTCCTCCCCACTACGGCCGAAGCTTCTCGCCGCCTTCCATGCCGCCGTCGTCGTCTCGGCCCGCCTCCGCCCAAACCAAGCACCCCATCGTGCTCCCGGTGCCACGAGGGTGCCGCCGAGCCCCTCAGGTGGCCTCCCCGTGCCCCGCAGCCCGTTTCCGCTCGAAGCCGAGCTCCGGCCGCCGCCGCGAACTTTGCTCCGGCGAGCTCCGTCCTCCCCAGCTCCTCCCACCTACCCCTCCAGGTGCGCGAGAGCCCGGGCTATGCCCCGGTGCTCTCCGACGCCGTCCCCGTGGCCGGTATCACGGACGCCGCCGCGTCCAGAGGTCGCCGCTGATGACCTCACCGGCCTGACGGGTGGGCCCCGTTGGCCAGGTGATTAGCTTAGTGCTAATCACCGTTAACTAACCCCCCCTGACACTGACAGTGGGCCCCAGCGCCACTAACCTTTTTAATTAGGATTAAACTAGCCCTGTTTAACCCCCTGACACTGACGTGTGGACCCCACACGTCAGGTTTGACCCCAGTCAGCTGCAGTTGACTGCTGACGTCGTGGTGACGTCATGCTGGCGCAATAATATGATTTCTGGATTTAAATTAAATCAGGAAATTCCAGAAATTGATTTAAACTTCAAAAATTCATATCAATTCAACCGTAGCTCAGATTAAAATAATTTATATATGAAAAATTATCAGAAAAATGCAATATTTCCATCTGTACTAGTTTCATGCATGACAAACCAACTTATACATGCTGTATATGGGAAAACACATGATGGCATATATAAGAGCCTACTTTGGAAGTGCATTTGAGCTTTTGGGTTCAAATGGACTTCAAACCAAATGAGTACTAGTTGCATTAGCACAATCAGCATCACATCTTCATGCCATGTTCATGCATCATTGTGTTGCATATGCTTGTGTTTTGATTGTTGGCACCGTTCCTTCTCGATAGGTCCTGCTCCGGAGACGTTCCAGAGTACCTGTCTGTGAAGCAGTGTCTCCCTTGTTGATTTACCAGGCAAGCAAACCCCCTTGTTCATTTCAATAAAACCCTACTCTCTCGCTCCTGCTCTCAGTTATTGCATTAGGACAACAACGATTCATCTGCTACTTTGTGCTGCGGTAGTTGAACCCATTCCTCTGCATGACCTGTCATTGCCACAGTAAATAGTTGAAACCCACTAGCATGTGTAGGAGTTGATTGAAGCCACTAATGTGTTCCTACCATGCTATGCCTGCTATTGCTTAGAGTGTGTCAGGTCTGATTCATTGGGAATGAATTGGAGTGTTATGATATGTTCTGATGCTGAGAGTGAAGTGTGTGAACACGATTTGGTAAAGGTAGCGGTGAGAGGCCATGTAGGAGTACATGGTGGGTTGTCTCACTGGAACCGTCCTTAAGCACCGAGTTCTATGTATGTTGTCCAATGACTCGATACTACCACACATTGGGCTCCGGGCGCTCCAAGCCCTCTCGACTTATTAACCGACTTGATCTCTGTCCAGGAGTCGCAACTAGTTTCTGGTGTTTGTAGGTAGTGCTATTTTTCTACCAAGTGGCACCCGGCAGGGTGGGCTTGGGACAGACTAGGCACAGGTGGCACGGTGTACCAAGTGGCACCCGGATGGTGGGCTTGGGAACCCTGCTCACATCGTTTGGGGCCGTGAGCGACACCCCGGCCGGATCTCCTTGCGGATGGAACCCAAATAGGTGATAAACCTGGACTAGAGTCTTGTGTGGTTAGTCAGGTCGTGGCCGACACCCTCGCCAGGCTTCCGCTTGAAGGTTGCCGAGATACATGACGTGTACATGGCGGTAAGTGGCGAGAGCGTGTGTGAAGAAGTACACCCCTGCAGGGTTAACATGATCTATTCGAATAGCCGGGTCCGCGGTTATGGACTTCTTGGATGCTTACATGGTACATAGACAACTTGAAGTGGATACTCTAAAATGCTCAAGACAAGTGTGAGTGCTATGGATGGCCTTCTCGTAGGGAGACGGGGATGAATCCATAGTAGTGTATTGTGTGGTGATTAGTGGACTCGTGTACGTTGTCTCACCTCAAGAGTTTCTGGTAGTCGTAGAACAGGATAGCCACAGAGTCAAAGCTGGCTTGCTGCAACTAAACCCCACATTACCCCTTGATACAAATGCATGTATGATAGGATCTGATGTAAGTCTTGCTGAGTACCTTTGTACTCATGTTGCTTTATTTATGTTTTTGTAGCGGAGACTTCGGTCTTATTAGTGTTCTCGTGGACTTCGACGAGTAGCTTGTACCTCAGCTACGATCTTGATCGGACGTTGTAGATAGTCAGGCTTTCAGCCTTTTTCATTTATAGATGTCTGTACTCAGACATGTAATGCTTCCGTTTGTTGCCTGATTGCTCTGAATGTTGGATCATGTGACCCCTGTTTGTAATAAATGCTATGATGGCTCTTTGAGCCTTATCTATATGAGTTATTGAGTTATGCTGTGATGCCATGTTGTACAGCACATACTTGCATGTTATGCATACGTGTAATGTGTACTGCTATGTGTGGGATCTGACTATCTAGTTGTTTATCCTTAGTAGCCTCTCTTACCGGGAAATGTCTCCTAGTGCTTCCACTGAGCCCTGGTAGCTTGCTACTGCTCCGGAACACTTAGGCTGGCCGGCATGTGTCCTTCTTCGATCCTGTGTCTGTCCCTTCGGGGAAATGTCACGCGATGAATACCGGAGTCCTGTTAGCCTGCTACAGCCCGGTTCACCGGAGTCCTGTTAGCCCAGTGCTACAGCCTAGATTCACTCGCTGATGACCGACACGTTCGATGCTGGGTCATGGATGCGTGTCCCTGTAAGTTAGTGCCACTTTGGGTTTACGACTAGCCATGTCAGCCCGGGCTCTTTATCGTATGGATGCTAGCGACACCATCATATACGTGTGCCAAAAGGCGCAAACGGTCCCGGGCAAAGGTAAGGCGACACCCGTGGGGATACCGTGTGTGAGGCCGCAAAGTGATATGAGGTGTTACATGCTAGATCGATGTGGCAAGAAAGAAAATACGGCCACGTATGAGTACATACGGGCGGGGTCTCGAACGTCTACTCGCGCATATTTACGGCCAGGGCTCGTGTACATGGCTGGGTTGGAACAGAGAAACAACATCGTCGTCATGTTCATGGGGAGGCAACGGAATGCGTCGTGTTCATGGGGAGGCAACAAAATGCGCCGTGTTCATGGGGAGGCAACGAAATGCGTCGTGTTCATCGGGAGGCAACGGAATGCGTGGGAGCCAACTGCCTGGGTCGGAACGGAATGCGTGGTCGTGTTCATCGGGAGGGCTTGGACGGAACAGGCGATGGAAACAAGGCCTGGCGTACCACACAACGGAGGAAACAGACCTCCTATGTTCGGAATGGGTCCTGTTGATCGGGAGGGGTCTGGCGTACCACAAAACGGAGGAAACGGACCTTCTACGATCGAAACGGGGGTCCTATTCATCGGGAGGGGTGTGGCGTACCACAAAACGGACGAACGGACCTCCTACGGTCGAAACAGGGGTCCTGTTGATCGGGAGGGGTGTGGCGTACCACAAAACGGATAAACAGACTTGTGTTGGAGCGCTACGGTCGAAACGGGGGTCCTGTTCATCAGGAGGGGTGTGGCGTACCACAAAACGGGACTCCACGGGATACTGTTCATCTCCACCGTCGACCTACTCCAGCCTCCACGGGCTACCGTCGACCTCCTCCAGCCTCCACGGGCTCTTGTTCATCCAGCCTCCACCGTGCGCTACTCCACCGGCTACTGTTCAATCACCCCTCCACGGGCACCCCTCCACTGTCTACTGTTCATCCAGCCCTCCACACCACGGGGTCCTGTTCAACCACCCCTCCACGGGCACCCCTCACCGTCTACTGTTCATCCAGCACTCCACCACACCATGAGGTCATGTTCATCCAGAGGCAATGCCACCGCTCACTGTTCATCCAACCCCCCCGCAATGCTCACTGTTCATCCCAGAGGCAGCATCGATATGCTTCAGTTATTAGCAGTAGCGAAGGAATCGCTCGATCAGGTTAAGTTAACAGCCATCGATTGATTGGTCGGGTTCAGTAACGCGTAGCCTGCAGTGCAATTGCTCGGGTTAAGTTAGAGCCAATGCCTCGCACACACGCGCGTACGTGTACGAGAGAAACGCGCATCGCTCGGCCCCCGACCTCCCACCGTAACCGGGAACTCCCCAAAATTTTCCTCCCCCTCGCTTCTACCATGGTTTTTTCCGTCATGACGGCCCAAAGAATGTCATGCACCTGCGTCTCCGGCCCGCCCAGGACGAAAAGCCCATTTTCTGTCATGATTTTTTGTCATAGAAGTAGGAGCCCACCACATCTATGATGATACCGGGTTTTGTCACAATTATCATCATAGAAGTGTCATATGTATGACAGGAATTTTTTTGTTCGGCCCAAAATGTCACGGATGTGTCTTTTTTTTGTAGTGTAGTCATGTCAATTTGGTATTCATTCAATATTTTGATGAGATGTATGTTGTCATCCCTCTAGTGGTTTCATGTGACCGTCGACTACATGACACTTCACCATTGTTTGGGCCTAGAGGGAGGCATTGGGAAGTAATAAGTAGATGATGGGTTGCTAGAGTTGCAGAAGCTTAAACCCTAGTTTATGCGTTGCTTCATAAGGGGCTGGTTTAGATCCATATGTTTCATGCTATGGTTAGCTTTACCTTAATACTTCTATTGTAGTTGCGGATGCTTGCAATAGGGGTAAATCATAAGTGGGATGCTTATCAAAGTAAGGACAGTACCCAAGCACCGGTCCACCCACATATCAAATTATCAAAGTACCGAACGCGAATCATATGAACGTGATGAAAACTAGCTTGACGATAATTGCCATGTGTCCTCGGGAGCGCTTTCCTTTATATAAGAGTTTGTCAAGGCTTGTCCTTTGCTAAAAAAAGGATTGGGCCATCTTGCTGCACCTTATTTACTTGCATTACTTGTTATGCGTTACAAATTACCTTATCATAAACTATCTGTTATCGATAATTTCAGTGCTTGCAGAGAATACCTTACTGAAAACTGCTTATCATTTCCTTCTGCTCCTTGTTCGGTTCGACACTCTTACTTATCGAAAAGGCTATGATAGATACCCTAAACTTGTGGGTCATCAATTGGTTATTGACTGGAGACATGTCTTGGTCATGTCTACATAGTTCTCGAACCCGTAGGGTCCACACGCTTAAAGTTCTGTGACGATCGGTATTATGAGTTCATATGTTTTGATGTACCGAAGGTAGTTTGGAGTCCCGGATATGATCACGGACATGATGAGGAGTCTCGAAATGGTCGAGAAATAAAGATTGATATATTGGAAGCCTACATTTGGACAACAGAAGAGTTCCGGGTGAAATCGAGATTTTACCGGAGTGCCGCAGGGGTTACCGGAACCCCCCGGGGGTTAATGGGCCTTGTTGGGCCCTAATGGAGAGAGAGAGAGGGGCCGGCCAGGGCAGGCCGCTCGCCGCCTCCCCCTGTGGTCCGAATTGGACTAGGAAGGGGGGCCCTTTCCTTCTCCTTCTCCCCTTCCTTTCCCCCTCCAAGTAGGAGTAGGAAAGAGGGAGTCCTACTCCTACTAGGAGGAGGACTCCTCCTCTTGCACGCCCTACAGGGTCGGCCAACCTCCCCTTGCTCCTTTATATACGGGGGCAGGGAGCACCCTAGAACACACAAGTTGATCATTGATCTCTCCCAACCGTGTGCGGTGCCCCCCTCCACCATAATCCACATCGGTCATATCGTAGTGGTGCTTAGGAGAAGCCCTGTGTCGGTAGCTTCATCAACATCGTCACCACGCCATCGTGCTGAAGAAACTCTCCCTCGAGCTCTACTGGATTGTGAGTTCGCGGGATGTCACCAAGCTGAACGTGTGCTGAACGCGGAGGTGTTGTACGTTTGGTACTGAGGATCGGTCGATTGTGAAGAGGTATGACTACATCAACCGCGTTGTCATAACGCTTTCGCTTAATGGTCTATGAGGGTATGTGGACGACACTCCCCCCTCTCGTTGCTATGCATCACCATGATCTTGTGTGTGCGTTGAATTTTTTTGAAATTACTACGTTCCCCAATAGTGGCATCCGAGCCATGTTTATGCATAGATGTTATATGCACGAGTAGAACACAAGTGAGTTGTGGGCGATACAAGTCATACTGCTTACCAGCATGTCATACTTTGGTTCGGCGGTATTGTTGGATGAAGCGGCCCGGACCGACATTATGCGTACGCTTACGCGAGACTGGTTCTACCGACGTGCTTTGCACCCAGGTGGCTGGCGGGTGTCAGTTTCTCCAACTTCATGTTAATGCTCAACCTAGCAATGATAATGATGTAGATATTGAACCTGCTGTTGATCTTGATAACCCACAACCAAAGAATCAACGTTATGATAAGAGATACTTTGTTGCTAAGAAGCACGGTAAAGAAAGAGAACTATGGGTTCAGAAACCCATGCCTTTTCCTCGTAAACCATCCAAGAAAAAGGATGATGAGGATTTTGAGCGCTTTGCTGAAATGATTAGACCTATATTTTTGCATTTGCGTTTGACTGATATGCTCAAAATGAATCCTTATGCTAAGTATATGAAATAAATTGTTACAAATAAAAGAAAGATACCGAAAGCTGAAATTTCCACCATGCTTGTTAATTTTACTTTTAAGGGTGGAATACCAAAGAAACTTGGAGATCCAGGAGTACTAACTATACCATGCTCCATTGAAAGGAACTATGTTAAAACTGCTTTATGTGATCTTGGAGCTGGTGTTAGTGTTATGCCTCTCTCTTTATATCGTAGACTTGATTTGAATAAGTTGACACCTACTGAAATATCTTTGCAAATGGCTGATAAATCAACTGCTATACCTGTTGGTATTTGTGAGGATGTGCCTGTTGTGGTTGCAAACATTACTATTTTAACGGACTTTGTTATTCTTGATATTCCCAAGGACGATAGTATGTCTATTATTCTTGGAAGACCCTTTTTGAATACTGCAGGGGCTGTTATTGATTGCACCAAAGGCAATGTCACTTTTCATGTTAATGGTAATGAGCATATGGTACACTTTCCGAGGAAACAACCTCAATTTCATAGTATAAACTCTATTGGAAAAATTCCATCAATTATTTTTGGTGGTTTTGAATTTCCTCTTCCTACTGTCAAGAAGAAATATGATATTCTTATTGTTGGGGATGTGCATATCCCCGTTGAGGTAACATAGTGTTATTCGAAAATTCTCCGGTTCCATGTTATTCGGAATGAGTTTGTTACCAAGACCTGATCAACCTTGTTAGTGTATTCCTTTTGATGAGCATGAGATGGATGAATTTAGAAAACACAACGATCTGTACCCTCTTTTTACTTTCTGTTATTTATATTAGATAAAGCAAAAAATATTAATTTCTGTTTGTTTTCTGAATTATCCATGCAATAAAAAATACCCTGAAAATAAAAGTTCTCCAAATGCCCTAAAATTTAAATATGATTTTTTTGTAATATTTGAGAATATCTGGGACTGAGAACACAACAGGGGGAGCAAGCACCTGGCCACAAGGGTGGAGGGCGCGCCCCCTGCCTCATGGGCCCATGGTGGCTCCCCTCCACTTATTCCAGCTACCACACACTCATTCTTCCTCCCACAAACATCACTAGCCAGCTCAAACCCGAGTCCAAGCTCATTTTGCCGACATTTTTGATCTCCTTGCTCAAAGCACCTCTCACAAAACTGCTTTGGGGGATTGTTCCTTGGTATGTGACTCCTCCAATGGTCCAATTATATTGGTTCTAGTGCTTTATTCATTGCATTTTTTGCTGCTTAGGTGACCCTGTTCTTGAGCTTGCATGTCAAATTTATATGGTCAAAAGTAGTTTTGATGCATGATATTGCCTCTAGGCACTTGTAGGAGTAGTTGCTATCAATTCTGTTAAGTTTGGTTCACTTTTATTTTGAAGTTACTAAAATTTCAGAAATTTTTCAGAGGAAGAAATATGTTTAGGAAAATGTACCAAGGTGGTCCTTCAAGGAAGCAAGGAACCGGGCTCGCAATACGCGATGCCAATAATGAACCACCGAGGGAAGCTCAAGTGCGGGCTTGTGAATGGCTTTCAGAGGACTTTATGGATCGAGCAGGAATCAAGGAAGAATTTAACGCATATGTGCATAATGCTGATCTTGAGAGCTTCGAGGCGGATAAGTGCCGCCAGTACCACTGTCTCACTGATTCCTTTGTGAGAAGGTTTGAATTTTCATCATCTCGCAATTCACAAACTGTCCTGTTTGATCTTTATGAAAATTCTTATACTATGGACTTAGAGTATTTTAACACTGCTTGCAAATTTCCACAATGGGGTAGTCCTAATGAACCTCGCAAATCTGAATTTAGAGATTTTCTTGCTAGTATAACTGTGGGGGAAGCTAGAGACATAACACAAGCTACCATAGGGAGCATCCATTTTCCTGCTATACATTATTTTGCTCTCTTCATTGGTAGGTGCATAAATGGTAAGGATGAAGCATGTCACATGTGTGTCCCTGACCTCAGTGTTCTCAGGAGTGCTGTATTAGGAGATAGACACTATAATTTGGGAGCTATTGTTGCACGTAGGTTGCATAATAATAGGTTTAATGGAGATTTCTTCGGTGGGATTTATGCAACCCGTCTAGCTAATTTTCTCGATATACCCATATGTGGGTATGATATTGAGCTGCCTCCTGTTTGTTTAGAATATGAGGCCATGGTTCGTCATCAGTTTGTTGAGAGGAACGATCAGTCCCTCCAGTACCGACTAATATTTGACAGACGACGCACCTATCATGTCGCTCTCCCTGCTCCTGCTTTCTTTGACTCTCAGGTAAAAGGGAGATATGTTATAACTAGGGAGGAGGTGGACGAGTATCAGAGGAGGACAGAGACGGCACATCTCCATGCGGTAGCTCACGAGAGCAATAGCTGCTGCATTTCAGTATGACCCCAGCTACAACTTTGGATATCCGCCAGGCTAGCCATGGCCATAGACCAACTTTGGCCAAAAGCCTAAGCTTGGGGGAGTACGTATTTCTCACCGACATTAGATTCATGTTCATACACTCATTGCTAGTTGTCGGTGCTCATACTTTTTAATTGTATCATCCATGCTAGTTTATTTTCCTTTTTTATGCTTTCTTCTTGTGTGTTTAATAAACCTTAAGCAAACAAAAAAATTAGTTGTGCTTTTAATTAGTTTACTTTCCATGCTTGTAGTAGAAATTAAAAAGAAAACCCAATAAGATTTCTCGTTCTTCTTTTGCTTGTTGGGAGCTTTCCCGTGTAAATAGTTTTATTTCTTTTCTTTCCTTTGGGGGTCAAGAGGAGAAGACCATAATGAAAATGTTAAAGTGGCTCTTATATTCATTATCATTGATCTGACAAAGAGCCCATATTACCTTGTCTTCTCTCTTGAACTGAATGCTTGCAGATTCCAACTTAGTCCAATGCACATGCACTATTATTATTATCCACACTATTCGGTTGTGCAAGTGAAAGGCAATAATGATGATTATATGAGGAACTTATTGAAATTAGAAAAGCTGGTATGAACTCGATCTCTCTTGTTTTTGTAAATATGATTAGTTCGTCGTTCCTGATTCAGCCTATTATGAATAAACATGTTTGCAATGACAATTAGAGATTATAGTTGCTTATGCCATGCTTAATTAGCTAGGAGCTTATAATGGTTTACCTTGCGTGCCAACATGCTATTAAAATGGTTGTGATGTGGTATGATAGGGTGGTATCCTCTTTTGAACGATTCGAGTGGCTTGACTTGGCACATGTTCACGCATGTAGTTGAAACAAAATCAACATAGCCTCTATGATATTTATGTTCATGGTGCATTATATCCTACTCATGTTTGCATTCGGTGTTGATTAATTGAATGCATGTTCATGCCTGTTGTCGCTCTCTAGATGGTCGCTTCCTAGTCTTTTTCTAGCCTTCACCTGTACTAAGCGGGAATACTGCTTGTGCATCCAATTCCATAAACCCCAAAGTTATTCCATATGAGTCCACCATACCTACCTATATACGGTATCTACCTGCCGTTCCAAGTAAATCTGTATGTGCCAAACTCTAAACCTTCAAATAATCATCCTGTTTTGTATGCTCGAATAGCTCATGTATCAACTAGGGCTATCCGTATCTTCCATGTTAGGCGAGTTATTCTCAAGAGGAGTGGACTTCGCTCCTCACTCACAAGAAAATGGCTGGTGACTGGGATGCCCAGTCCCATGCTTTATGCAAATCAAATCAAAATAATTGCAAACAAAACTCCCCCGGGACTGTCGTTAGTTGGAGGTGTCGGTGTCAAAACTGGCGGATCTCGAGTAGGGGGTCCCGAACTATGTGTCTAAGGCGGATGGTAACAGGAGGCGGGGGACACAATGTTTACCCAGGTTCGGGCCCTCACGATGGAGGTAATAACCTACTTCCTGCTTGATTGATCTTGATGATATGAGTATTACAAGAGTTGATCTACCACAAGATCGGAGAGGCTAAACCCTAGAAGCTAGCCTATGGTATGATTGTTGTTTTCCTATGGACTAAAACCCTCTGGTTTGTATAGACACCGGAGGGAGCTAGGGTTACACAGAGTCAGTTACAAGGGAGGAGATCTACATATTCGAATCACCAAGTTTGCCTTCCACGCAAAGGAGAGTCCCATCCGGACACAAGACGAAGTCTTCAATCTTGTATCTTCATAGTCCAACAGTCCTGCCAAAGTATATAGTCCGGCTGTCCGAGGACCCCCTAATCCAGGACTCCCTCAGTAGCCCCTGAACCAGGCTTCAATGACGATGAGTCCAACGCGCAGATTGTCTTCGGCATTGCAAGGTGGGTTACTCCTTCGAATACTCCATAGAAGATTTTGAACACAAGGATGGTGTCTGGCTCCGCAAAACAAATTCCACATACCACCGTATAGAGTATAGTATTTCCAAAAATCTAATCTGCTGACAACTTTTCATAACATGACATCACGCCATGGCTCCGATTATTATTCGAACCGTTTTTCTCAACCAGCTACTGCACATATTGCGAGGCAGTTTTCTTGGCACGTCTTGTCGAAGTAGAGATCGTGTCCCCTTATCACGGGATTCTCATCAATACGGGCGTGGTAACCCAACCACGCCATCAATCATGACGCTTGAGGAATAAGTGAGTTTTACCAGGCAAGTGGGGAGGCGCATAGTTTCTTCCGCCCTTATAAAGGGGTAAGGGTTCCACCTTTTTACCCACGCCTTCTCCTGCCCATCTATTCTTGTGCACTCGAGCCCCAGCGCCCAAGTTCGCATTTTCTCCGAAGAACCACTCCAAATATGTCTGGAGCGGGATCCAAGTGGATGGCCTCTACCGTCCGAAAGAAGGACATCAAGAAACTTCGAGAGGTCGGGTATCTAGCCCAGGAAATCGGCCACCGTCTCCCGATGGCGGGACAGATCGTCCCTACCTCGGAACCCCACGAAAGGGTCATATTCCTCCCTCATTTTATCCATGGGCTAGGGTTTCCCCTCCACCCATTTGTTCGCGACATCATGTATTATTACGGGATAGATTTTCAAGATCTATCCCCCAATTCCTTCCTCAACATCTCGACATTCATTGTCGTGTGCGAGGCTTTTCTTCACATCCCGCCACACTTCGGCTTATGGCTAAAGATCTTTAGTGTGAAGCCCAAGGTAGTGGGCGGTGAGCATGCTGAGTCCAGGGGTGCTGTGGTGAGCAAGATGCCCAACATCACATGGCCAACAAGTACCTTCAATGATTCCGTCAGGGAGTGGCAACAGGAGTGATTTTACATTACTGAGCTGCGCGACGCGAAGTGGGCCGCTGCTCCCGAGTTCCGATCCGGAGCCCCTCTACGGCACACGTCCTGGCTCAAGAAGGGCCTGAACTGGTCTTCGTCCGACAAACTGTTGGCGCTCCAGACGCGCGTCAAGGGTATGGAAGACAAGAATATCGAACTTGTCAATGTAGTCCAGGTGATGTTAGTCCATCGGGTTCTACCTTGTCAACATCGGACATGCAATCTATGGGAATTCGATCCGGCCAAGCACCAGACCCTGCGAGAGCTCTTTGGCTCCTCACACGAAGATATCTAGAAGGTGCTTTTTAAGCCCGACAAATCATGGCCGGACTCGGCTGAGGACCGCGGGTACCAACTGTCCCGCCCTACAAGCTCGGTAAGTTACCATACGTTTTATTCGCATAACTCAAGGGAAATGCTTAAAGTGTTTTACACAACTCTCCTAGGGCTGGAGGAAGAAGGTGGGGCGGATCGAATGTCCGGCCTCGCTGCCTGAAGAACCGGCCGGCCCACTTCTGACGAAGATGTTAGACCCGGCGCCTTACAAGGTGCCGGAGAAGAAGACCGAAAAGGAGGCCAAAAAGACCCGGGGTAGCCTTCGTCACCATGCCCGACCCGCCTCCAAAGAGGATGAGGAGGAGGAAGACGAATCCCCAGTAGGGGGAAGAAAGAAGAGGACGGCCTCCATACACTTGGAGGCCGAGTCGCCTAAAAGGGGAAAAACTCTTCTTCCGGAAGAGTCCACTGCCGTCGCCGATAGCAGCCCGGTGTGGGATCCTAGGGCCCATCCCCTAGTGAACTCGTAAGTATATAAAATCCGAACACGTTCATGTGTCCGAACCCATCATGGCATAGCATTTTAACCTAAGCCATATTTTTTGTAGTCCGACGGGGTCCCGTTCTGAACAATCCTCATCCGAGGATTTGCTGACCTCGGATGCTATGGAGAGCGGGACACCTCCGAAGGCCCCTCCCCCCGAACATGTGATCAACACCGAGGCTTCATCCCAGAGGGACTCCGTCCAAGGAGGGGCGGAGAAAATTGTGAAGGAGGCACCCGAAGGTCAAACTTCAGGGGCCGGAGACATGGGGGAGAAGATCCCAATAGGAGTCAACGGCGGGGGCCATCTTGAATTCGGCCCCCAGCCGGACACAGTTTTGGAGACCAATGCAGCTCCGGAATCAAGCAGGCGGCCTTCCTCGACTGGAGTGGGCGTCCCTGTTCCACCGGCAACCTCTGTCCAACCAGAGGCGCCGGGTGCTTTATTGGCGGTGCTTAAGAGTGCCTCCATCGTCGATGAACATCGTGCCCTTATGGGTGCGGTGATCGAGAAGGTTCGGTTTGCTGAAAATGGATTGAATGAAGCCTGTATCGGCCTTATAAGAGGTTTTGAGGTATGTTTTATACGGTTTCGAAGAGTGTCATAGTATGGATGGTAGCCCCTGATACACTGTCCGGTGAACGAAAGAACCGGATAGAGGATCAAATATATTTTTTCGCAAGAAGACTCATTTGATGACATCTATTTCTCTTCTTTTGTAAGCAGGCGTCTGTAGCGGCTACTGCCGCTCATACCGCGGAGGTTTCCGGACTGAGTCAAAGTCTGGAGCGGGCCGAAGCGGAGCTTGGACAGTTAAAAAGGGAGTTGGAAGATCAACAAGGTATGCACAAATCTTGGTTGCGTTCAGTGCGAACAAATTTTCAGTATGATAGAATATGTGTCATGGTTTGCGCCAGGGGTGATGACCGAAGTCGAGGCTATGAAGAAGGCTGTTGCCGAGGCCGAGGAAAAGGCAGCCGCAAAACAGGCTCTTCATGAGAAGCACGAGGCCAAGGTTGTGGAAGCTAGGCGAGAGCTCCAAGAGGCCATGAAAAAATGTGATTCCCTGGAGCAGAGTTTAACGGAGAAAGAATCCAAACTCACCAGGGCTCATCAGGCCGTGTGTGATGCCCATGGGAAAACCCAAGACGCCCTGCAGGAGGTCCAAGAGGCAAGGGAGATCACGGCGGGTAAGGTCTTTTTCCATGTAAAACGAGTATTTCAGGAGAAAATTATGCTTTATAATTTTAAGTTAGGATTTCTCCAGGGGTATTTGCGGAACTTCCTCGCAGCATATCGGATGCCGCCCAATTCAATCGAGCCGAAGAGGGGAATACTGTGGATAAGCTCTTCTGGTCGCAGTATCTGGCACCGAATTATCCGGTGCCATTTACCGATCAACTAAAATAGCTGATCGAACTGCATAAGGCGGCCGAACTAGCCATGAAGGATTTTATTATCCGGCTATGGCCCGCCGAGCCGATTCCAGGTAGCTACTTAGGGCTCGTGAAGCGACTTGTTAGTGCCTGCCCTCGACTTGACATCATCAAGCGGTCGGTCTGCATAGAAGGTGCACGAATGGCATTTGCCCGCGCAAAGGTGCACTGGGGGAAGATGGATGCTGAAAAGCTGATGACCGAGGGACCGCCAGAGGGAAAGGAACACCGCAAGACTGAATTGTATTATGAAAGTGTCCTGAAAGGATCCTGCCTTGCTGCGGAGCAATGCACCAAGGACATTGTATTTCCATGAATATAGTCATGTTGTCCTTTCTAATGTGTGAACAAGGTCATTTCTATTATTTATTGCATGTTATAAAAGTTTACCCTCCTGCACGGCCGTTTCATATATTAAACCTGAGAATTGGCCAGTCGTCGGCTTCTGCCCCCTCGTAAGAAATCTGGGGGTGTTCGGGATAAACCTGATCACTCTTTACCCTAGTGTTGGGTCCTTTGAAGGAGGTGTTCAGCACAACGAACCAGGCAATCGGACTATAGGGCTTTATCATCCTCACTTAGCCATAGGAGCATTAGGAAGGTAGGCACAGCCCCTGGTGTTCGGAAGACCGCATGAGGGGCCCCATAGGCACTTGATCGGAAGAAGAACCTATCCATCGCACGCTGCATTGGTTATGGCATTATGCGGGAGAAATCCTTAAAGATTTTACAACCTCTCGAACAGCTGACGAGCTCTCGCTGTATCATGACAGCCAGTTTTTGGCTTTCTCTACTGAGGTGCTCGTCCGGAAGAACCGGGACACAATCGCAGTAGTTCTCCCTGTGTCGCCTTAGCCGATATAGCGAAATGTAAGGCAGCAAAACACAGGAGCCGGGCTAACCCAAGATTTGACCCAAGACATGATTCAGAGCTGATGCATATAATGCTATAAGTTCGGGGTGCCGAACTTCCGTGAAGGTGTTCGGACTTTATTGCCGTATTATGGGTAAAACGAAGCCCCTGGGAAAGGCATATCGCGGTGTACGGATGCCACTTCACAAAAGAGTTTCAATAAGAAATAACAGCAAATAAGCGTCATATAAATCCACATGTTGTATTTGAATAATACGTCGAAGCATATGAGTACAGGTAATGCGATAAAAAGGGGAATAGGACTGTGGAACCTGCTGGGACCGGGGAGGAAGAAGATGTGTGCAGATCCGGAGGTCGCGAGGAATATCTAAAGATTCCCTTGTGCATTCGAGTTGTTAGCATGTCACCGGTCCCGGTTTGCGCAGAGGTGAGCTTGCAAGGGAAATGTAAGAAATATTTGTGTGCCGGAGAGCGGTCGAGCCGCGATATGTGGCATGTTCTCGACTTTGCCGGGATGTTTAGTTGAGCCCTGGATGATCCTGCCGTGAAGTAGTTCAGACTACTTTGAATGTGTCCGGGGTTTTAGTCATCAACTCAAGATTTGACTAAAAGGTGCCCTCCATTGCTTCCGCTGTTAAAGCGGGGGCGTACTCTGTGGTACCGAGGGAGAGTTCGGCCTCGCCATTAACCGTGATGACGCTGTGCGGACCGGGCATTTTGAGTTTATGGTAGGCGTAATGTGGCACCGTGTTGAATCGAGCGAATGCAGTTCGCCCGAGCAGTGCCTGATAATCACTGCGAAAGGGGACGATGTCGAAGATTAACTCTTCGGTACGGTAATTGTTTTGTGATCCGAAGACTACCTCGAGGGCGATGGAGCCGGTACAGCTGGCCTCCACGCCTGGTCTAATACCTCTAAAGGTGGCTTTAGTGGGTTTGATCATCGTATGATCGATGCCCATCTTGCGCACTGTGTCCTGGAAAAGAAGATTTAGACTACTGCCTCCGTCCATAAGGACTCGTGTGAGGTGAAACCCGTCAATTATTGGGTCGAGGACTAGTGCGGCTAAATTGCCGTGACTGGTGTTGACCGGACGATCCATTTGGTTGAAGGTGATCGGCCCTAGTTTGTATTGTGGGCTGACTGGTTTCATTAGGTCGACATCCCTAAGGGTGTGCATCCAGTCCGGGTTGGGAGTGTGGGTGGCATTTACCATATTCACTGTTTGGATTTGCTGGAGAGACTTCTTTTGTCCTCCTGTATTCTGTGATCTGGGCTCCTCATCACTGTCATCGCTTTGAGACGCCTTATCCTTGTTTTTGGTGCCGAACCTACCAGCTTGTTTGAAGACCCAACATTCTCTGTTGGGATGATTAGCTGGTGTTCCTGGTTTGCCATGAATTTGGCATGGATGGTCGAGTATGCGGTCCAAACTGGACGGACCCAAATTGTCATTTTTGAGTGGCCCTGTCCACTCACCGGACTTAGAGCTATTAAATCCGGCATTGACTGCCATGTCTTTGGTGCTTTCACCATGTTTGCGGGGTTTGTGTTTGTTGCACCGGGGTTTGCCGTTACTATCTCTGGCCTCTGATTTTCCAGTGTTGCTTGCTGCGAGCGAACCAGCTATCCTCCCCCGTGCAGAAGCGGGTCATGAGTGTCATGAGGGCTGCCATGGACCTTGCCTTCTCTTGGCCGAGATGTCGGGCGAGCCACTCGTCACGGATGTTATGTTTATAACCTGCTAGGGCTTCGGCATCTGGACAGTCCACAATTTGGTTCTTTTTGGTTAGGAATCAGGTCCAGAATTTCCTGGCTGACTCTCCGGGCTATTGTGTTATGTGACTCAAATCAGCAGCATCCGGTGGTCGCATATATGTGCCCTGGAAGTTATCCAGGAATGCGTCTGCCAGGTTCTCCCAACTTCCGATGGAGTTTGCTGGCAAGCTATTCAGCCAATGCCAAGTCGGTCCTTTGAGTTTCAACGGGAGATACTTGATGGCGTGTAGATCATCCCCGTGGTCCATGTGAATGTGGAGGAAGAAACCCTCGATCCATACTGCGCGGTCAGTAGTACCATCGTATGATTCAATGTTCACGGGTTTAAACACTTCTGGGAATTCATGATCCATTACTTCATCAGTGAAGCATAGGGGGGTGCGGCGCCTCTGTGCCGGGCTGTGTCACGACACATTTCGTACGAGTCTTGTCTGCTGTGTTCGGCTCGGCCGGATTTGTTTTTGGTATATCCGGCATGACGGTCATCGTCATGTGTTGGGGCGCGCCCTCGTGATCCGAAGATCGGTCTTTTGTGTCCTGCTTTGTTTTCCAATAGGTCTCGCAGGTCCTGCGTGTTACCCCGGGTCGTGCTGTTTTTGTTTGACTAGCGATGGGGTGCGGTCTCGGCCACGAGGTGGCCGGTCTGCCACGTCATATGCTGGAAGCGCAGGCTTTAATGCTTCCTCTTCAAACTGGGGTAGCAACCTGTGCTTTGGGAAACTTTTGATAGAGTGCTCGAGTTCATGTTCCTCAGCTGCCAGGACCTCAATCCATCTATCTGCTAGCAGATCTTGCTCAGCTTGAAGCTGTTGTTGATTTTTCTTCAGGCTTTTTGCTGTGGCAATAAGCTGGCGCTTGAAGCGCTCCTGTTCGACGGGATCCTCAGGCATGATAAATTCTTCATCGCCGACGCTCACCTCGTCTTCAGAGAGATGCATGTAATTGACATCCTTTGATTCTTCATTTGCCGCCTGTTCCTTGGGGTTGGCTTGCCCATCCTCCTGCTCAAAGCCTGGCTGGAGGGGATTGTCTTCGTCGTCGGCACTATTTGCGGTGTTATTATCTCCTGTGCTGGTGTCGTTGTTTTTGCTATGGAGGGGTTTAGAGCGGCCCCGATGACGCCGGTTCTTGGATTTCTTCTCGGGGGGATTATCCTCCATTGCCTTATCGCCATCGCTTTCTTTGGGGGTGTCCACCATGTATATATCATATGATTAGGTGGTAGTCTAGCGCCCTGTGGGCGGTGGTGGATGTTCGTCTCCCGCATCGTCGTCCATACCGTCGATGTCTTCGGAGTCGAAGTCGAGCATGTCGGTTAGGTCGTCGACAATGGCTACTAAGTGGGTGGTGGGTGGGGAACGGATTTCTTCGCCGTCCGCTTCCCACTCGAGCCGGACATAGTTCGGCCAAGGGTTTCCTCACAAGGAGAGAGACCGTAATGAGTTTAGCACATCGCCTATGGGCGAGTGCTGAAAGATATCCGCGGAGGTGAACTCCATGATCGGTGCCCCTTGGATGGGCACGGACGCAAGCGGTTTGGAGTCTATGGCCGGGGACGAATCCGAGTGTCCGATAACATAGGTCTCATAGGAGGTGAAGTCAATATTCGGCTCTATCGTTGTTGAGTGTGCGGCCTCCATGGCAGGTCCATCCACCTGTCCTCGGACAGCTCGACCTGTTCCGGATTGAGGGCCGGAGTAGTTACAGGTGTGATCTCCCGAACACTGTTCGACGGCAGAGCTAAATCATGCTCATCGTGACTGTGCGGCGCACCTGACATGGGTTCAAATCCGTCGAAGATCAAGTCTCCGCGGATGTCAGCTCTATAGTTCAAGCTTCCAAACCTGACCTGATGGCCAGGGGCGTAGCTCTCGATCTACTCCAGATGGCCAAGCGAGTTGGCCCGCAGTACAAAGCCGCCGAATACGAAGATCTGTCCGGGGAGGAAAACCTCACCCTGGATCGCATCGTTGCTGATGATCGAAGGAGCCATCGAGCCTTATGTCGACGACACAGTGGAACTCTCAATGAAAGCACCAGTGTCGAAGTCAAAACCGGCGGATCTCGGGTAGGGGGTCCCGAACTATGCGTCTAAGGCGGATGGTAACAGGAGGTGGGGGACACAATGTTTACCCAGGTTCGGGCCCTCATGATGGAGGTAATACCCTACTTCCCGCTTGATTGATCTTGATGATATGAGTATTACAAGAGTTGATCTACCAAGAGATCGGAGTGGCTAAACCCTAGAAGCTAGCCTATGGTATGATTGTTGTTGTCCTACAGACTAAAACCCTCTGGTTTATATAGACACCGGAGGGAGCTAGGGTTACACTGAGTCGGTTACAATGGAGGAGATCTACATATGTGAATCGCCAAGCTTGCCTTCCACGCAAAGGAGAGTCCCATCCGGACATGGGACGAAGTCTTCAATCTTGTATCTTCATAGTCCAACAGTCCGGTCAAACTATATAGTCCGGCTGTCCGAGCACCCCCTAATCCAGGACTCCCTCAAGAGGCACTCGTTGTTTCGAGCAAGCCATGGATTGATGCTTGTTGGTGGAGGGGGAGTACAAACTTTACCAGTCTGTTTGGGAACTGCCTATAATGTGTGTAGCATGGAAGAGATCACCATCTCTTGGTTGTTATGTTGACAATGAAAGAATGCCGCTCAAAATATTATTCATATCTATTTCAAAACCGAGCTCTGTCACCTCTACAAATCCCTGCTTCCCTCTGCAAAGGGCCTATCTATTTACTTTTATGCCGAGTCATCATCCTCTTATCGCAAAGCACCACTTGGAGAGCACCGCTGTCATTTGCATCCATTACTGTTAGTTTACATTGAGTATGACTTGACTGGATCTCTTTTACCATGAATTAGAATGTCTAGTCAGTCCTTGATCTTTAAAAGTGATCTGCATTTATGTTTTGTGGTCTTAGAAATGGCTACCAAGATACCATCTTGTTATATCATATCATGATTGTTTTGAGA
Source organism: Triticum dicoccoides (assembly GCF_002162155.2). Lineage (NCBI taxonomy): Eukaryota > Viridiplantae > Streptophyta > Magnoliopsida > Poales > Poaceae > Triticum > Triticum dicoccoides. The sequence goes on along the minus strand of NC_041380.1, from coordinate 373,512,060 downwards.
AAGTGTTGTCATCTGAGATTTATTATTATTGCTCGCTAGTTGATTATGCCATTGATATGAGTAAACATGAGACCTAAATATTATTGTGAATATGGTTAGTTCATTATCTTTGCTGAAAACTTGAATGCTGGCTTTACATATTTACAACAACAAGAGCAAACAGAGTTTATAAAAGTTTTTCTTTATCACTTTCAGTTTATCAACTAAATTGCTTGAGGACAAGCAAAGGTCTAATCTTGGGGGAGTTGATACGTCTCCATCGTATCTACTTTTCCAAACACTTTTGCCCTTGTTTTGGACTCTAACTTGCATGATTTGAATGGAACTAACCCGGACTGACGTTGTTTTCAGCAGAATTGCCATGGTGTTATTTTTGTGCAGAAATAAAAGTTCTCGGAATGACCTGAAAATCAACAGAGAATTATTTTGGAATATATAAAAAATACTGGAAGGAAGATCCACGTCAGGGGGCCTCCACTTGTCCATGAGGGTGGGGGGCACGCCCTACCCCCCTGGGAGCGCCCCCTGCCTCGTGGGCCCCCTGACGCTCCACCGACCTCAACCTTGACTCCATATATTCACTTTCGGGGAGAAAAAACCAGAGAGAAGGATTCATCATGTTTCATGATACCGAGCCGCCGCCAAGCCCTAAACTCTCTCGGGAGGGCTGATCTAGAGTCCGTTCGGGGCTCCGGAGAGGGGAATCCGTCACCATCATCATCATCAACCATCCTCCATCACCAATTTGATGATGCTCACCGCTGTGCGTGAGTAATTCCATCGTAGGCTTGCTAGACGGTGATGGGTTGGATGAGAGTTATCATGTAATGGAGTTAGTTTTGTTAGGGTTTGATCCCTAGTATCCACTATGTTCTGAGATTGATGTTGCTATGACTTTGCTATGCTTAATGCTTGTCACTAGGGCCCGAGTGCCATGATTTCAGATCTGAACCTATTATGTTTTCATCAATATATGAGAGTTCTTGATCCTATCTTGCAAGTCTATAGTCACCTATTATGTGTTATGATCCGTTAACCCGAAGTGACAATAATCGGGAAACTTACAGGTGATGACCGTAGTTTGAGGAGTTCATGTATTCACTATGTGCTAATGCTTTGTTCCGGTACTCTATTAAAAGGAGGCCTTAATATCTCTTAGTTTCCAATAGGACCCCGCTGCCACAGGAGGGTAGGACAAAAGATGTCATGCAAGTTCTTTTCCATAAGCACGTATGACTATATTCGGAATACATGCCTACATTAAATTGATGAACTGGAGCTAGTTCTATGCCACCCTAGGTTATGACTGTTACATGATGAACTGCATCCGGCATAATTCTCCATCACCGATCCATTGCCTACGAGCTTTCCATATATTGTTCTTCGCTTATTTACTTTTCCGTTGCTATTGTTACAATCACTATAAAACACCAAAACTATTACTTTTGCTACCGTTACCTTTTACCACAGTTACCACTATTATCATATTACTTTACTACTAAACACTTCGCTACAGATATTAAGTTTCCAGGTGTGGTTGAATTGACAACTCAGCTGCTAATACTTGAGCATATTCTTTGGCTCCCCTTATGTCGAATCAATAAATTTGGGTTGAATACTCTACCCTCAAAAACTGTTGCGATCCCATATACTTGTGGGTTATCAATGGATAAGACAATTCCCGAGCTCTTTGCAATGCTAAAGGCTTGGGAGGTAGAAATCAAGAAGGAGCATCAAGTGTTGATGGTCAACAAGACCACCAGTTTCAAGAAAAAGGGTAAATGGAAGAAGAAGGGGAACTTCAAAAAGAACGGCAAACAAGTTGCTGCTCTGGAGAAGAAACCCAAGTCTGGACCTAAGCCTAAGACTGAGTGCTTCTACTGCAAACAGACTGGTCACTGGAAGTGGAACTGCCCCAAGTATTTGGCAGATAAGAAGGATGGCAAAGTGAACAAAGGTATATGTGATATACATGTTATTGATGTGTAGCTTACTAGAGCTCGCAGTAGCACCTGGGTATTTGATATTGGTTCTGTTGCTAATATTTGCAACTCGAAACAGGGTCTACGGATTGAGCGAAGATTGGTTAAGGACGAGGTGACGATGCGCGTGGGAAATGGTTCCAAAGTCGATCAGATCGTCGTTGGCATGCTACCTCTACATCTACCTTCGGGATTAATTTTAGACCTGAATAATTGTTATTTGGTGCCAACGTTAAGCATGAACATTATATTTGGATATTGTTTGATGCGAGATGGTTATTCATTTAAATCTGAGAATAATGGTTGTTCTATTTATATGAATAATATCTTTTATTGTCATGCACCCTTGAAGAGTGGTCTATTTGTGTTAAATCTCGATAGTAGTAATACACATATTCATAATGTTGAAGCCAAAATATGCAGAGTTGATAATGATAGTGCAACTTATTTGTGGCACTGCCGTTTAGGTCATATTGGTGTAAAGCGCATGAAGAAACTCCATTCTGATGGACTTTTGGAATCACTTGATTATGAATCACTTGGTACTTGCGAACCATGCCTCATGGGCAAGATGACAAAAACGCCATTCTCCGGAACTATGGAGCGAGCAACATATTTATTAGAAATCATACGTACTGATGTATGTGGTCCAATGAATATTGAGGCTCGCGGCGGGTATCGTTATTTTCTCACCTTCATAGATGATTTGAGCAGATATGGGTATATCTACTTAATGAAACATAAGTCTAAAACATTTGAAAAGTTCAAAGAATTTCAGAGTGAAGTGGAAAATCATCGTAACAAGAAAATAAAGTTTCTACAATCTGATCGTGGAGGAGAATATTTGAGTTACAAGTTTGGTCTACATTTGAAACAATGCGGAGTAGTTTCGGAACTCATGCCACCCGGAACACCACAGCGTAATGGTGTGCCTGAATGTCGTAATTGTACTTTACTAGATATGGTGCGATCTATGATGTCTTCTACAGATTTACCATTATCGTTTTGGGGTTATGCTTTAGAGACGGCTGCATTTACGTTAAATAGGGCACCATCAAAATCCGTTGAGATGACGCCTTATGAATTGTGGTTTAGCAAGAAACCAAAGTTGTCATTTCTTAAAGTTTGGGGCTGCGATGCTTATGTGAAGAAACTTCAACCTGAAAAGCTCGAACCCAAATCGGGGAAATGTGTCTTCATAGGATACCCAAAGGAAACTATTGGGTACACCTTCTATCACAGATCTGAAGTCAAGACATTTGTTGCTAAATATGTATCCTTTCTAGAGAAGGAGTTTCTCTCAAAAGAAGTGAGTGGGAGGAAAGTAGAACTTGATGAGGTAACTGTACCTGCTCCCTTATTGGAAAGTAGTTCATCACAGAAACCGGTTCATGTGACACCTACACCAATTAGTGAGGAAGCTAATGATGATGATCATGAAACTTCAGATCAAGTTACTACCGAACCTCGTAGGTCAACCAGAGTAAGATCCGCACCAGAGTGGTACGATCATCTTGTTCTGGAAGTCATGTTACTTGACCATGATGAACCTACGAACTAGGAAGAAGCGATGGTGAGCCCAGATTCCGCAAAATGGCTTGAGGCCATGAAATCTAAGATGGGATCCATGTATGAGAACAAAGTATGGACTTTGGTTGACTCGCTTGATGATCGGCAAGCCATCGAGAATAAATGGATCTTCAAGAATAAGACCGACGCTAATGGTAATGTTACTGTCTACAAAGCTCGACTTGTTGCGAAGGTTTTCGACAAGTTCAAGGGGTTGACTACGATGAGACTTTCTCACTCATAGCAATGCTTAACTCTGTCCGAATCATGTTAGCAATTGCCGCATTTTATGATTATGAAATTTGGCAAATGGATGTAAAAATTGCATTCCTGAATGGATTTCTAGAAGAAGAGTTGTATATGATTCAACCAGAAGGTTTTGTTGATCCAAAGGGTGCTAACAAAGTGTGCAAGCTCCAGCGATCCATTTATGGACTGGTGCAAGCCTCTCGGAGTTGGAATAAATGTTTTGATAGTGTGATCAAAGCATATTGTTTTATACAGACTTTTGGAGAAGACTGTGTTTACAAGAAAGTGAGTGGGAGCTCTGTAGCATTTCTAATATTATATGTGGATGGCATATGGTTGATTGGAAATGATATAGAATTTCTAGATAGCATAAAAGGATACTTGAATAAGAGTTTTTCAATGAAAGACCTCGGAGAAGGTGCTTATATATTGGGCATCAAGATCTATAGAGATAGATCAAGACGCTTAATTGGACTTTCACAAAGCACATACCTTAATAAAGTTTTGAAGAAGTTCAAAATGGATCAAGCAAAGAAAGGGTTCTTGCCTATGTTACAAGGTGTGAAGTTGAGTAAGACTCAATGCCCGACCACTGCAGAAGATAGAGAGAAAATAAAAAGTGTTCCCTATGCTTCAACCATAGGCTCTATCATGTATGCAATGCTGTGTACCAGGCCTGATGTGTGCCTTGCTATTAGTTTAGAAGGGAGGTGCCAAAGTAATCCAGGAGTGGATCACTGGACAGCGGTCAAGAACATCCTGAAATACCTGAAAAGGACTAAGGATATGTTTCTCGTTTATGGAAGTGACAAAGAGCTCGTTGTAAATGGTTACGTCGATGTAAGCTTTGACACTGATCCGGACGATTCTAAATCGCAAACCGAACATGTGTTTATACTGAATGGTGGAGCTGTAAGTTGGAGCAGTTCTAAACAAAGCGTCATGGCAGGATTTACGTGTGAAGCGGAGTACAGAGCTTCTTTAGAAGTAGCAAATGAAGGAGTCTGGATGAAGGAGTTCATATCCGATCTAGGTGTCATACCTAGTGCATCGGGTCCAATGAAAATCTTTTGTGACTATACTGGTGCAATTACCTTGGCAAAGGAATCTAGGTTTCACAAAAGAACCAAGCACATCAAGAGACGCTTCAATTCCATCCGGGATCAAGTCCAGGTGGGAGACATAGAGATTTGCAAGATACATACGGATTTGAATGTTGCAGACCCATTGACTAAGCCTCTTCCACGAGGAAAACATGATCAGCACCAAGACTCCATGGGTGTTAGAATCATTACTGTGTAATCTAGATTATTGACTCTAGTGGAAGTGGAAGACTGAAGGAAATATGCCCTAGAGGCAATAATAAAGTTATTATTTATTTACTCATATCATGATAAATTTTTATTATTCATGCTAGAATTGTATTAACTGGAAACATAATCCATGTGTGAATACATAGACAAACATAGTGTCACTAGTATGCCTCTACTTGACTAGCTCGTTGAGCAAAGATGGTTGAGTTTCCTAGCCATAGACATGAGTTGTCATTTGATCAACGGGATCACATCATTAGGAGAATGATGTGATTGACTTGACCCATTCCGTTAGCTTAGCACTTGATCGTTTAGTTTACTTCTATTGCTTTCTTCATGACGTATACATGTTCCTATGACTATGAGATTATGCAAGTCCCGAATGCCGGAGGAACACTTTGTGTGCTACCAAACGTCACAATGTAACTGGGTGATTATAAAGGTGCTCTACAGGTGTCTCCGATGGTGTTCGTGGAGTTGGCATAGATCAATAATAGGATTTGTCACTCCGTTGTCGGAGAGGTATCTCTGGGCCCTCTCGGTAATGCACATAACTATAAGCCTTGCAACCAATGTGACTAATGTGTTAGTTGCGGCATGATGCATTACGAAACAAGTAAAGAGACTTGTCAGCAATGAGATTGATCTAGGTATTGAGATACCGACTGTCACACCCTAGCTAGTTCATGCATTAGAGTGTTGCATCATGTTTATTTTCCCAGAAAACTGAAATGGGGATGACAGAACCCCTAGCACCCCCCTGGAACAACTAGGGTTTACTTAAAAAAAATTCAATGAACCTGAAATGCCCTTCTAAAAAGTCCACCCTTTTTGTTTTGGGTTAAAACCTTTGACAAAAATGGTGCACACTATTCTAGGACATCTTAAGGTCATTGGATTAATTCATTACTAATTGCATTTGGGCAATTTAAATCATATAAATATTTTAAAATGCCCAAATAATCTTGAAAGTAATTTTAGGCTGTTGAGAATATTTTCAAATGTGCCTCTGAATATTTTCAGAGTTTTCCTAAATGAAATAGTATTTTTACTATTTCAAAACACAAAACAGAATAAATAGAAAACAGAAAAAAGAGAGAGAAAGGGAACTAACCTGGCAAAGCCACCAGCCGGCCCACCTGGCGGCCCAGCACTGTGCTGGCCCGTGCCAGCCAGCTGCTTCGTCCCCGCCAGGCAGGCAGGGAGGTGACGCCGGCGCGCGAGAGCTCGCCACCGCGCCTCCTGCTTGCCGCTCGTGCCTGTGGGACCTTGGGCGAGCCCCACATCGTCGCCCCGACCGCCTGGACACACCCATTCTCCCCCTGCCTCTCTCCCTCGCCCTCTCCCACCACGGCCGACGCCCCTGCCGCTGCACCGTCGACGTAGCCGTGCCCTCCGTCATCCTCGCACCGCGCCACCCTGTCCACGAGCTCCACCGTCATCGACTACGTCGAGCAGGCCGAGCCCCGAGCGCTCGCCCGCTCTTGTGTCGCCCTGACCCCGTCTTCCCCAACTCCGGCCACCGGAGATCCCCTTCGCCTTCACCGCAGCTCCAGCTCGTCCCCGACCTCGCCGTCTGCCTCGACGTGACCCCCGTGAGCTCAGCCACCTCCCCATCCTCTCTGTTTGCCTTCTCGAGCACCGCAGCAACCGCACCAAGCTCGGCCGCACCCACCGCCACCACCGCACATCGCCGTAGTGGCCACAGCCACGTTGGCTCGCAACCAAGCACGCCATCACCTTCACCACACTCGCAGGAGCCCCTAGCACCCCCGCACGCTCCTCGCCGTGCCTCCTAGTGACTAGTTCGACCTCGCCCGAACTCCAGTAGCCGCAACGCACGTCGCCGGCGTCGTTTCCGGCGACCCTGAGCCCAACCTTTGCCACCACTCGACGCGGCTTGCCTCCAGCTACGCGTAGGAGGTCTCCGCCGTCCATTTGGTCATCGCAGTGCAAAACCCACACTGCCCCGCCGCGTCTGGCCTCGCCGGCGGCTAAACGCCGGCGGGTTTGACTCCACTGACCCAGTTCGACCCCCCCAGGGTCGCTGACGAGTGGGCCATGCCCCTGTTTAATTTAGAATTAGACTAGTTAACGCTAATTATTTTAGTTAATAGGTTGACTCACAGACATGTGGGCCCAAGCCCTACTAACCTAGTTTAGTGCTAACGAAACACTAACTAACTCTGTTAGTTAGTTGTTACACTGACAAATGGCGCCCATCAGTCAGGTTTGACCTGGGCTGGCGCCTTTGACCTGCTGATGTCACCCTGACGCAATGCTGACGCAATAACTCAATTGCTGGAATTATTCTTATACAAGAAATTCCAGAAAATATTACAAACTTCAAAAATTCATAACTTTTAATCTGTAACTCCAAAATGCAAAGATTTATATATATGAAATTTGATTAGAAAAATTCAATCTTTCCATCTGTAATGGTTTCATGCATGACAAAACACTTTAACCTTGTTGTTTAGGTGAAACAAGCTAATACACTTATAATGCTTAAGAACATAAGCTTCCATTTGAATCTTTTATTCAAATGGACCCAAACCAACTTGTTTCACATTGCATTAGGCTAGACACCTCATATTGCCATGTCATAGAACGCATCATATTGTTGCATATTGCCATGTGATGATTGTGTTCTATGGTGTCTCTCGTGGTAGGTTCTGCCTCCGAGGATATTTCCGAGTATCCAACTGAAGGGCAGTACCCTACTACTACTCCATCAGGCAAGCAGCCCCATTGATCATATCGATACAATCCCATGTTCTTGTTGCTGCTCTCATTTACTGCATTAAGACAACAACGTTTCAAACTGTTGTGTGCTGCGGTAGTTGAACCTTTATCCTCTGCATGACCTGTCATTGCCACAGTAACTAGATGAAACCCACTAGCATGTGTAGGAGTTGATTGAGCCATGTATGTGTTTCCTACCTTGCTATGCCTGCTATGCTTAGAGTTGTGTCAGGTCTGGTTCATCTGGGTGATGGGCTAGAGTGAAATGATTACATCGGTAATGTGAGGGATGTGTTGAACATGTTTTGGTAAAGGTATTGATGAGAGGCCATGTAGGAGTACATGGTGGGTTGTTTCATTGAGGCCGCCCCGAAGAACCGAGATCTGTATGCATGATTTAAGATTCAGCTACTACCACACATTGGGCCCTGAAATATGACCCCGCTCGACTTACTGACCCCTCTCGTTCTCTGTCCAGGAGTTGCAAATAGTTTCTGGTGTTCATAGGTTATGTGTTGGCGGCCGTGCGTAGCGCTGACCCTAGGGGTGGGCTATGATGCGGTAGATACGCCATGGTCGGGTATGCCGGGCGCCTGTTTGGCCTCTAAGGACCCTGTACACATCGTTTGGGGCCGTTGAGGACACCCCGGCCAGATTTCCTTGTGTATGGAACCCGAATAGGCAATAAACCTGGACTACAGACTTGTGTGGTTAGTCAGGTCGTGGTCTACACCCACGTCGGCTTTCGCTTGAAGTCTGCCGAGCACAGGTCGTGTGCAGATGCTAAGTGGTGGAAACATGTGTGACGAAGTACACCCCTGCAGGGTATAAAACTATTCGAATAGCCGCGTCTGCGGTAAAGGACTACTTGATTGCCTATACAGTTCATAGACAAGTTAATGGTTACTACTAAATGACTCAAGATATGTGTGAGTACCGAGGATATCCCTCTTGTAGGATGACGAGGGAGGATCCCTAGTGGAGTATTGTGTTGGTGATTAGCGGACTTGTGTGCGCAAAATATTTTACAGTGGTGTCTCATAGGATAGCTTAGCCAAGATTCAAAGCTGGCTTGCTGCAATAACTCCACCACATTCTTGAGAATAAGCATGTACAGTAGGATCTATTGTAAGACTTGCTGAGTACCTTTGTACTCATGTTGCTTTAATTACTATTTTCAGACGACAACACCGCCACCTCCGATGGGTTTTATGTAGACCTCGACGTCGATGAGTAACTTTCCACCCAGGTGGTGATTCTGGCCATGGAGGGGCCTATGTAGATAGACAGGCTTCGTCAAGCCTTCTTTCTTTCTAGTGTCTGTACTCAGACTTATTTGCTTCTGCATGTGCTTGTATGCTTGTATGACTTGAGTGTCGGGTCATGTGACCCCTACCTGTATGAACATGTTATGTATGGCTCTCCGGAGCCTTTAAATAAAGTACTTGAGTTGTAGAGTTTTGTTGTGATGCCATGTTGTATTTACACATATCGAGCATATTGTGTGTATGATTGAAATGCTTGGTATGTGTGGGATCCGACAATCTAGTTGTTTATCCTTGGGAGCCTCTCTTATGGGGAAATGTAGTCTAGTGCTCCTTGAGCCATAGTAGTCCGCTACAGCCCAGTTCACCGGAGTCCTGCTAGCCTAGCACTACTGCTCGGGACACTTGACTGGCCGGCATGTGTTTCACTTTGTTCCTATGTCTGTCCCTTCGGGGAAATGTCACGCGTTGACATCCGGAGTCCTACCTAGCCTGCTACAGCCCGGGTTCCCCAGAGTCCTGTTAGCCCAGTGCTACAGCCCGGATTCACATGCTGTTGACCGACATGCTCGATGTGATTCATGTATGCCTATCCCCATAGGTCTGTGCTGCTTTGGGTTCACGACTAGCCATGTCGGCCCGGGTTCTCTGTCATATGGATGCTAGCGACACTATCATATACGTGAGCCAAAAGGCGCAAATGGTCCCGGGCCTTGGTAAGGTGACACCCGTGGGGATACCGTGCGTGAGGACGCAAAGTGATATGAGGTGTTACCAGCTAGATCGATGTGACTTGGAATCGGGGTCCTGACACCGACGATCGAATCTCGAGCAAGTAACAAACAGATGACAAAGGGAACAACGTATGTTGTTATGCGGTTTGACCGATAAAGATCTTGGTAGAATATGTAGGAACCAATATGAGCATCCAGGTTCCGTTATTGGTTATTGACCGGAGACATGTCTCGGTCATGTCTACATTGTTCGCGAACCCGTAGGGTCCGCACGCTTAAAGTTCTGTGACGATCGGTATTATGAGTTTATATGTTTTGATGTACCAAAGGTAGTTCGGAGTCCCGGATATGATCACGGACATGACGAGGAGTCTCAAAATGGTCGAGACATAAAGATTGATATATTGGAAGCCCACATTTGGACATCAGAAGAGTTTTGGGTGAAATCGGGATTTTACCGGAGTGCCGGAGGGGTTACCATTAACAATTCTGCTTAATGGTCTACGAGGGTACGTGGACGGCACTCTCCCCTCTCGTTGCTATGCATCACCATGATCTTGCGTGTGCGTAGGAACTTTTTTGAAATTACTACGTTTCCCAACACTTGCTTCTATTGCTATACCACGTATTGATCCTTTAGAACAATATTTGCTAGACCATGAGAATGATTTTCATATGCATGAAAGAAATTAAAAGATAAAATTTTCTTTGAACAACGTCCTCTGCTTAAACACAACTTTCCTATTGAAACTCTAGGAGGTCCTCCTCCACCTAAAGGTGATCTTGTGTTTGAATTAATACAACTACCACACACTTTGAAATATGCTTATCTTGATGAAAAGAAGATATATCCTGTTATTATTAGTGCTAACATTTCAGAACATGAACAATAAATATTATTGGAAGTTCTGAGGAAGCACCAAGCTGCTATTGGATATACTCTTGATGATTTAAAGGGCATTATTCCCACTCTATGTCAACACAAAATAAATATCGAACCTGATGCTAAACCCATTGCTGATCACCAACGCTGGTTAAATCTGAAGATGAAAGAAGTGGTAAGAATGGAAATATTAAAACTTCTGGAAGCGGGTATAATCTATCCCATAGCTGATAGTAGATCGGTAAGTCTTGTTCATTGTGTTCCTAAGAACGGAGGTATTACTGTTGTTCCTAATGATAAGAATGAACTTATTCCACAAAGGCTATAGAATTGTAATAGATTTTTGGAAAATTAAACAAAGTAACTAGAAAAGATCATTACCCTTTGCCTTTTATTGATCAAATGCTTGGAAGATTATCTAAGCACACACACTTTTGCTTCCTTGATGGATATTCTGGCTTTTCACAGATCCCTGTTTCTCAACCTGATCAAGAAAAGACCACTTTTACTTGTCCTTTTGGAACCTATGCTTATAAATGTATGCCTTTTGGTTTATGTAATGCACCTGCTACCTTTCAAAGATGTATGACTGCTATATTCTCTGACTTTTGTGAAAAGATTATTGAAGTTTTCATGGATGAATTTTCTGTTTATGGAAAGTCTTTTGATGATTGTTTAAGCAATCTTGATCGAGTTTTGCAGAGATGTGAACAAACAAATCTTGTCTTCAATTGGGAAAAGTGTCACTTTATGGTTAATGAAGGCATTGTCTTGGGTCATAAAATTTCTGAAAGAGGTATTGAAGTGGATCAAGCTAAGGTTGATGCAATTGAGAAAATGCCATGTCCTAAAGATATAAAAGGTATTCATAGTTACTTAGGTCATGCTAGTTTCTATAGGAGATTTATTAGACTTTTCAAAAATTTCTAGGCCTCTCACTAGTCTCTTGCAGAAGGATATTCCTTTTTTATGATGATTGTTTAGAAGCCTTTGAAACACTTAAGAAAGCTTTAATTTCTGCACCTATTATTCAACCACCTGATTGGGACTTGCCTTTTGAAATTATGTGTGATGCTAGTGACTATGTTGTAGGTGCCGTTCTTGGACAAAGAGTTGATAAGAAACTTAATGGTATTCATTATGCTAGTAAAACTCTAGACAGTGCTCAAAGAAATTGTGTTACTACTGAAAAAGAATTCTTAGCAGTTGTGTTTGCTTGTGATAAATTTAGACCTTATATTGTTGATTCCACAGTAACTGTTCACACAGACCATGCTGCTATTAATTATCTTATGGAAAATAAAGATTCTAAACCTAGACTTATTTGATGGGTTCTCTTGTTACAAGAATTTGATTTACATATCATTGATAGAAAAGGAGCTGAGAACCCAGTAGCTAATAATTTGTCTAGACTGGGAAATGTGCTTGATAACCCACTACCTATTGATGATAGTTTTCCTGATGAGCAGTTAGCTGCAATAAATGTTTCTCATGGTAGTCCTTGGTATGTTGATTATGCTAATTACATTGTTGCTAAATATTTACCACCTAGCTTTACGTACCAACAAAAGAAAAAATTCTTCTATGATTTAAGACATTACTTTTGGGATGAGCCACATCTTTATAAAGAAGGAGTAGATGGTATTATTAGACGTTGTGTACCTGTGCATGAACAGGGACAAATCCTACAGAAATGTCACTCCGAGGCTTATGGAGGGCATCATGCTGGCGATAGAACTGCTCACAAGGTATTGCAGTCTGGATTTTATTGGCCTACTCTCTTCAAGGATGCCCGTAAGTTTGTCTTATCTTGTGACTAATGTCAAAGAATAGGTAATATCGGTAAGCGTCAAGAAATGGCTATGAATTATTCTCTTACTGTTGAACCATTTGATGTTTGGGGATTTGCTTACATGGGACCTTTTCCTTCCTCTAATGGGTATACACATATTTTGGTTGCTTTTGATTAAGTTACTAAATGGGTAGAAGCTATTCCAACTAGTAGCGTTGATCACAACACCTCTATTAAAATGCTTAAGGAAGTTATTTTCCCAAGGTTTGGAGTCCCTAGATATTTAATGACTGATGGTGGTTCACACTTTATTCATGGTGTTTTCCATAAAATGCTTGCCAAGTATGATGTTAACCATAGAATTGCATCACCTTATCATCCTCACTCTAGTGGTCAAGTTGAACTTAGCAATAGAGAAATAAAATTAATTTTGCAAAAGACTATCAATAGGTCCAGGAAGAATTGGTCTAAGAAATTAGATGATGCACTTCGGGCTTATAGAACAGCATATAAAAATCTTATGGGTATGTCTCTTTATAAAATGGTTTATGGAAAAGGATTTCATTTCCCTCTCGAGTTAGAACATAAAGCATATTGGGCAATCAAAGAACTCAATTATGATTTCAAACCTGCTGGTGAAAAGAGGTTATTTGATATTAGCTCATTAGATGGATGGAGATCCCAAGCTTATGAAAATGCAAAATTATTCAAAGAAAAAGTTAAAAGATGGCGTGAAAAAAGAATACAAAAGCGTGAGTTTAAGGTCGGAGAATATGTTCTTTTGTACAACTCTCATTTCAGATTCTTTGCAGGAAAACTCCTCTCAGAATGGGAAGGCCCATACGTCATCAAGGAGGTTTACTAGTCTAGAGCCATCAAAATAAATAATTCCGAAGGTACTAACCCGAAGGTTATCAATGGGCAACGAATAATGCATTATATCTTAGGTACGCCTATTAATGTTGAAAGTAATATTATCCAAACTATGACACCGGAAGAACACATAAAAAAGTCCTTCCAAAACACTCCAGAATCATGAAAATAAGGAGGTACATGATACGGTAAGTAAACGGACTCTGAAAAATCCGCAAAAATATTTTTTATCGGTTTTGGAATACTTAAGAATTTTGGGAATAAAGAAACTTCCAAGAAGCGTCCCCTGGTGGGCACAAGACACCTGGGACACCTTCCGTACTCTATTTTTCTACCATATATTTGTCCCCCAAGATAAAACGTCTATATATACTTCCCAAACCCGTTGATCACCGTATCACAGAGAAATCCTCTGTTCTCTTTTACCTTGCTGTTTTCTGTCAAATCCCACCTAGCATGGCCTCTCCAAGCTCCTCCAAGGACAACTTCTTCAAGAACGTCATCAACCCATATCTGCGAGAAGTGGTGCAGCACCCTTAGGTCATCCAGATGCATGAGTGGTGCTTCACCTCCACGATGTGTCGTGTCCCAAGGGGACGGGAACCGTGGACGCCAGGCTTGAAGCTGTGGAGCAAGACATCTTCAAGTGCAAGGGGATGGTTGAGCATGGTCTCAATGCCAATTACCTCATGATCACAGACCTTTCTCGTGATCTCAAGATGGATGGCAAGCCCATGAAGGACATCATCTTCACCCTCAAAGAGCAAATCAACTTTCTCTGAAGCTAGATATATGATCTTCAATACCAAGTCTTTGAATATGAGGCGAGGTTTAAAGGTATGATTTTGGATGCTAGCTGCAGGACTCATGGGACTCACTCCTCTTATGATGGTGGACCACTACCATGGAAATCCGAGGACAAGATTTCTCCTTCATCACCATCATCTTCTTCACCACCAAAAGAGAACTGAGTATCGGGTATGGGCACTCCCCTTGGCTTCCGCCAAGCTTGGGGGAGGTGCCCCGGTATCGTATCATCCCACTATATTTTTTGCTTTTGCTTATTTTAGTTCGATCTTTTGCTTTAGATGAATAAAAGTTTAGTTCGATCCTTTCTTCTTTGACAGTTTGCTTAGTGACCTATCCTTGTAATCGTGTGCAAGTTATATAATAATGTTTAGTATGAGTCTTTGCTTTCTTTACTTTGATGTTGCAAATAAAAGAAAAGAAATAAGAAAGGAAACAGATAAAAGAAAGGAAATAAATAAAGAAAATATTATATACTAATCCTATGGTAGGTGATGGCACCACATAAGGAAAAGTATAAGTAGAAAATTTATTAGAGATTGACAAACATAGCATTAGTCAATGATGCAACTCATGAAAGAATTTATAATGGAAGAGAAGATTCACATATAAATATACTATCCTAGAAATCTTTTGTAATTGTGAGCCCTCATCAAAATATTATATGCGAAAATTGTTGACGTTGGACAAGGAAGACAACTCAATGATTTATGTTTGTTCATATTCACATAGAAGTCATATTGTCATAGATCCTTTAACATGTGGTGCTTGCCCCCTATCTTTGCTAGCCAAAAATTCCGCACTAAGTAGAGATACTACTTGTGCATCCAAGAACCCTTAAACCCAAATCTTATTTTCAAGTGGCCACCATACCTACCTAGGGATTGAGCAAGATCCCTCAAGTAAGTTGTCATCGGTGCAAAAATGCAATAAAAATTTCTTCGAAAAGTGTGAGATCATTTAGTGTAAGAGAAAATTGAGCGTTGCACGAACTTGTGATGGTGAAGGATAAAAGCGACAGAATGCATAATAAAGGTCGCTATCACAAGGGGCAATGTAACATGACATTCTTTTGCACTAAGGGATTGAGCATACAATCAAATAAGCGCATAGCAACCTATGCTTCCCTCTGCGAAGGGCCTATCTTTTACTTTTATGTATTTACTTTTATGCAAGAGTCAAAGTTTTTCTCTCTATTCCTTTTATTTTTCTCCTTTGGCAAGCATCATGTCATGAGGAAAGATCTAGGCACATATGTCCAGTTGAATATGGGTGGCATCAGTTATTATTGTTGACATCACCCTTGAGGTGAGTATGTTGGGAGGCGAAACTATAAGCCCCTATCTTTCTATGTGTCCGGTTGAAACGTTTTGCTCATGGGTACACGGTGAGGCTTAGATATCATAGAAGACTATATGATGGTTGAGTATGTGGACTTTCCTAAAGGCTCCGACACGTGACCCTTCCTGAAAACATGATGAATTGTAGTTGCAAAGTTGACTGAGAACATAGTTTGTTGGTTTCTAATAGAGTTTTTGCTTTATACTTTGATTGTGTGATGAACTATTACTTATTCATGAGAAGTATATGATAAAAGTTCTATGATAAAAGTCCTATGTTTAATTTTGTTGCTGTAATAATAATCAACATGATGCTTCTATGTTCGTATTTTGTTTTTATCGACACCAATCTCTGAAAGCATGTGGACATGTTTTTCGATTTTGGTTTTTGCTTGAGGACAAGCGAGGTCTAAGCTTGGGGGAGTTGATTACGCCATTTTGCATCATGTTTTTCTATTGTTATTTACAATGTTTTTATCCATAATAATGCTTTTTGGAGTAATTATAATGCCTTTTCTCTCATAATTTGCAAGGTACACACCAAGAGGGAGAATTCTGGCAGCTAGAAATCTGGACCTGGAAAAGCTACATCAGGCCACCTATTCTGCACAACTCCAAACAAGCAGAAACTTCACGGAGATTTTTTTATGGATTATTTAAGAATTATTGGAGCAAATAACTACTAGAGGGGGCCCCACCAGGTGGGCATAACCCACCTGGGTGCCAGGGAGCCCAGGCGTGCCTTGGTGGGTTGTACCCTCCTCGGCCCACCTCCGGTGCCATATTTTGGTATATAAGTCATTTTGACCTAGAAAAAATAAGGAGAGGACTTTCGGGACGGAGCGCCGCCATCTCGAGGTGGAACTTGGGCAAGAGCACTTTTGCCCTCCGTCGGAGCGATTCCGCCGGGGGAACTTCCCTCCCGGAGGGGTAAATCATCGTCATCATCATCACCAACAACTCTCCCATCTTGGGAAGGGCAATCTCCATCAACATCTTCAACAGCACCATCTCCTCTCAAACCCTAATTCATCTCTTGTGTTTAGTCTTGTTACCGGAACTATAGATTGGTACTTGTGGGTAACTAGTAGTGTTGATTACATCTTGTAGTTGGTTACTATATGGTTTATTTGGTGGAAAATTATATGTTCAGATCCAATATGCTATTTAATACCCCTCTGATCATGAGCATGTTTATCATTTGTGAGTAGTTACCTTTGTTCTTGAGGTCACGAGAGAAATCATGTTGCAAGTAATCATGTGAATTTGATATGTGTTCGATATTTTGATAGTATGTATGTTGTGATTCCCTTAGTGGTGTCATGTCAATGTCGACTACATGACACTTCACCATATTTGGGCCTAAGGGAATGCATTGTGGAGTAGCAATTAGATGATGGGTTGCGAGAGTGACAGAAACTTAAACCCTAGTTTATGCGTTGTTCCGTAAGTTCAATGCCATGGTTGGAATTTATTCTTAATACTTTTCTCGTAGTTGCAGATGCTTGCGGGAGGGTTAATCATAAGTAGCAGGTTTGTTCAAGTAAGAATAACACCTAAGCACCGGTCCACCCACATATCAAATTATCAAAGTAGCAAACACAAATTAAACCAACATGATGAAAGTGACTAGACGAAATTCCCGTGTACCCCCAAGAACGCTTTGCTTATCATAAGAGTCCGTTTTGGCCTGTCCTTTGCCTTAAAAGGATTGGGCTACATTGCTGCACTTTTGTTACTACTATCATTACTTGCTCGTTACAAATTATCTTGCTATCAAACTACTCTGCTACTTACAGTTTCAGCACTTGCATACACTACCTTACTGAAAACTACTTGTCATTTCTTCTGCTCCTCGTTGGGTTCGACACTCTTACTTATCGAAAAGAGCTACAATTGATCCCCTATACTTGTGGGTCATCAGTATGCTTGAAGTATTATTGTTTTTATGTCAATATTAAACTTTTGTTTTGAAACTTATGGATATGAACATTCATGCCACAATAAAGAAAATTACATGGATAAATATGTTAGGTAGCTTTCCACATAAAAAATTCCGTTTTTATCATTTACCTACTCGAGGAAAAGCATGAATTAAGCTTGGGGATGCTTGATACGTCTCCAACGTATCTATAATTTTTGATTGTTCCATGGTATTATATTATCTATTTTGGATGTTTTATATGCATTAATATGCTATTTTATATTATTTTTGGGACTAACCTATTAACCTAGAGCCCAGTGCTAGTTTATATTTTTTCCTTGTTTTTAGATCCACATATAAGGAATACCAAACTGAGTCCAAAAAGAATAAAATCTTTGCGATGATTTTTCTTGGACCATACGACACCCCGGAGACTTGGAGATCAAGTCAGAAGAGCCACGAGGGGGCCACAAGGGTAGAGGGTGTGCCTAGGGGGTAGGGCACGCCCCCTACCTTGTGGGATCCTCGATGACCCCCTGACCTAGTTCTGCCTCCTATATATTCACATATATTCCAGAAGCGTCCACAAAAACACTTTTCCACCTCCGCAACCTTATATTTCCGTGAGATCCCTTCGTGGGGCCTTTTCTGGCATCCTGCTGGAGGGGGATTCGATCACGGAGGGCATCTACATCAACTCTATTGCCCTTCCAATGAAGCGTGGGTAGTTTACCTTAGACCTACGGGACCATAGCTAGTATCTAGATGGCTTCTTCTCTCTCTTTGATTCTTAATACCATGCTCTCCTCAATGTTCTTGGAGATCTATCCGATGTAATCTTCTTTTGTGGTGTGTTTGTCGAGATCCGATGAATTGTGGATTTATGATCAAATTATCTATGAATATGATTTGAATCTCCTCTGAATTCTTATATGCACGATTTGATATCTTCGTAATTCTCTTCGAACTATCGGTTTGGTTTGGCCAACTAGATTGATTTTTCTTGCAATGGGAGGAGTGCATAGCTTTGGGTTCAATCTTGAGGTGTCCTCACCTAGTGATAGTAGGGGTAGCGAGGTACGTATTGTATTATTGCCATCGAGGATAAAAAGATGGGGTTTACATCATATTGCTTGAGTTTATTCCTCTACATCATGTTATCTTACTTAAAGCGTTACTCTGTTCTTCATGAACTTAATACTCTAGATGCAGGCAATAGTTGGTTGATGTATGGAGTAATAGTAGTAGATGCAGGAAGGAGTCGGTCTACTTGACATGGACGTGATGCCTATATTACAAAATCATTGCCTTGTATATCGTCATAACTTTGGACTTTTCTATCAATTGCATGACTGTAATTTGTTCACACACCATATTATTTGCCTTCAAGAGAGAAGCCTTTAGTGAAACCTATGGCCCCGGGTCTATTTTCCATCATATTAGTTTCCGATCTACTATTTTGTAATCTTTACTCTCAGATCTATACAACAAAAAACCCAAAAATATTTTATCTTTTGTTTAGTTTTATTTATCTATCTTTATCAGATCTCACCTTTGCAGGTGCCTGTGAAGGGATTGACAACCCCTTTATCGCGTTGGGTGCAAGTGTTTGATTTTTTGTGCAGGTATTGGTGATTTGTGCGTTCTTCTCCTACTGGATTGATACCTTGGTTCTCAAACTGAGGGAAATACATATCTCTACTTTGCTGCATCACCATTTCCTCTTCAAGGGAAAAACCAACGCAAGCTCAAGAAGTAGCAGTGGACTACTCCCTCCTCATCCTGGTGGCCGCCGGGATGATGAAGATGGCTTCCCGTGAAGATTTCCCCCTTGGACAGGGTGCCAGAACGGGCTCCCGATTGAGTTTTCGTGGATACATAGGCTTGCGGCGGCGGAACTTCTCATATAGGGTTATTTCTGGGGGTTTCGGTGTTTATAGGATTTTTTGGCGTCGGTCTCATCCTAAGATTGGCTAAGGTGGGCCCACTAGGCACCAGGGCGCGCCCTAGGCCCCTGGCATGCCCTGGTGGGTAGTGGCCACCTCCTTCACCTTCTGGCCCTCCCACAAAGCTTCTAGTGCCTATTTTGTTTGAAAAAACATCAAAAAGTTTCACCGCGTTTGGAGAACCTTTATTTCTGCACAAAAAACAACACCACGGTAGTTTTGCTGAAAACAGTGTCAGTCCGGTTAGTTCCATTCAAATCATACCAAAACCATATAAAATTATTGTAAACAAGGCATGAATACTTCATAAATTATAGATACATTGGAGACGTATCAACATCCCCATGCTTAATTCCTGCTCGTCCTCGAGTAGGTAAATGATAAAAGAAATAATTTATGAAGTGTGAATGCTAGCATTGTGTATAAGTTTGATCAATGATAATTTCAATCACTTTTCCTAGCATCATAACAACAACTGTTTCTCGTAGAACTCATCGTGATAAAATAGCAATTAATTCACATGTTATGATTCAAACAATGCATTATCTTGAAACTTAACAACCTATGTTCTTAGTCACCAAACAATTGCAATTGAACTTGTTCAACACAGTCTAAGTAAGAGCTCCACATACTCAAATATTCTTCTATGATTGCTAGTACTCAAAGCATATTGTTAGAACAAACGATATCCATCAAACACAGAGAAAGATAGGGGCTTAATGTTTCGCCTCCCAACTCATTTATCATATAGATAATTTTCCAAAATATTAATTCATGATCAAATATATTTTACTAGCCATATGTCGGTGCACTAAGAACGGGGCCCTTAGTGCCCCGGGCTTATGCATGGATGGAGGCAGCATCCCCGGTAAGAGGCCTTGGCGGAAACCAGCTTAAGCTAAAAGAGTAGCTCTTCATGAGATCAAGGAGCGCATCAAGAAGACCAAGGCAAACCACAAGTTGAAGGTAGCTCTTGCCAGCAAGGTGAACTCGGCAAGATGAAGTCCCAACAAGCGCCGAGCCCGGTAGGCCATCACCAACCCACCAGCACTACACCTCACTGAGCAGGTAGTCACCCATCCGTGAGGTGTCGAGCTTGCAGGCGGTTAGTTGAAGCTTGTCAGGCACGTGGCAGCCTGCTGGAGGGAAACTTACCTTTATTGACACCCGTTCTAATGGCGTGTCGAGCTAATAGGAGGCAGATGAGCAAGCGGTGTGGAAACCTTGCCAGGGCTCCTCCTCCTTGTGACACTAAGTGATGCATTTAATGCATTTTGTCCTAACTAGCAGAGTTACGTATGATACTTATGTTTCTATCTAATCACCCTGTAGGGACCCTTTTTACCACTTTGGTAACCCCTTGAGCTATGAAAGGACAGTCAGGGCAACCTTTACAAGTGTTCGAACCCATTGCAACCTCACGCGTAGGTATTCGTGCAGCTGCCCTCTCCTTGTGACTTGCCGGGAGAGAGCGCTTCGCGTGCTTGCACACACACACACACATCAATAAACCAGAGCAGGAGTAGGGTTTTACGTTTCTCAGCGGCCTGAACCTGGGTAAAACCATCGTGTCCCTCGTCATCTTCCTCTTTGCGTCGCATGCACCCCCTCGCCGAACCAGCTAGGGGGCAGTCCTGCCCCATAGATCGTCGACTCCACACCGTCATCTTTGGCACGCCAAGTAGTGGGCATCACCGCGTGAATCAAGCCCATGAACGGTGCATCGACTTCATGTAGTTTAGCATCTCCTTCACCTTTCATGCCCCCAAAGAAGAAGGGCTCCATGATGACAAAGCCATCAACATCCAAACTCCCACCGCACGCGCCCGCGGGCGGTGCAGGCAGCGCTGCCACAGTGGATGGTGCAGATGCCGCGGTGAGCCTGGCCAACACAAGCAGTGCGGTCATCGTGCCCACTTTGGTGGGAGCAGGAGGTGGAGGCAGCGATTGTGCTATTTGTAAAGTGAATGCCGAAGTTGCGAAGCATCCTCAGAGACAAGATACGTGTGGTCAACCTAGTCGTCGATGAACCGGCACCTAGCATCGCGGGCACCGCCCCCCCTTACAGGGTTGAGTGCCCGACAACATCATGGGTCGCGGGAAGTTTGTTGGGAATTCGCCCGGGCCGGCAGGCCCTTGTCGTCATGAGGATGCCACGGCAAGATGTTCACTCCACCTTCCCCGACAGGATTTCTGACAGGTCACGGTTCTCTGTACATGCACAATATACGGACAAAAGGGTTCCGCGCGTGCAAGATTCCCGGGGGAACCAGGAGAAGAACCTTCCATTCCTCACGGCGAGAATTGCGGCGAAAAGGAAAAGCTAAGTTGAAAAATCTCTTAGGTCCATTTCCTAGATTATTTCCTGCAATTCCCTTGTTTGGACTAATGTTCGTATAAGAAAAATTGCACACGAAGGAACCCTACCATAATCATTCGCACCCTTGTATGTTTTGAGCCTGCTCAATGATATGTCTCCATCGGATCTACATTTCCAAACAGTTTTGCCCTTGTTTTGGACTCTAACTTGCAGGATTTGAATGGAACTAACCCAGACTGGCGTTGTTTTCAGTAGAATTGCCATGGTGTTATTTTTGTGCAGAAATAAAAGTTCTCGGAATGACCTGAAAATCAACGAAGAATATTTTTGGAATATATAAAAAATACTGGCGAAAGAATCAAGGCCAGGGGGCCCACACCCTATCCACGAGGGTGGGGGGCGCGCCCCTTGCCTCGTGGGCTCCCTGGTGCTCCACCGACCTCAACTCCAACTCTATATATTCATGTTCGGGGAGGAAAAAAATTAGAGAGATGGATTCATCGCGTTTTACGATATGAAGCCGCCGCCAAGTCCTAATCTCTGTCGGGAGGGCTGATCTGGAGTCCATTCGGGGCTCCGGAGAGGGAATCCGTCACCATCGTCATCATCAACCTTCCTCCATCACCAATTTCATGATGCTCACTGCCGTGCATGAGTAATTCCATCATAGCCTTGCTGGACGGTGATGGGTTGGATGAGATTTATCATGTAATCGAGTTAGTTTTGTTAGGGTTTGATCCCTAGTATCCACTATGTTCTGAGATTGATGTTGCTATGACTTTGCTAGGCTTAATGCTTGTCACTAGGGCCCGAGTGCCATGATTTCAGATCTGAACCTATTATGTTTTCATGAATATACACGAGTTCTTGATCCTATCTTGCAAGTCTATAGTCACCTATTATGTGTTATGATCCGTTGACCCCGAAGTGACAATAATCGGGATACTTACCGGTGATGACCGTAGTTTGAGGAGTTCATGTATTCACCAAGTGTTAATGCTTTGGTCCGGTACTCTATTAAAATGAGGCCATAATATCCCTTAGTTTCCAATAGGACCCCGCTGCCACGGGAGGGTAGGACAAAAGATGTCATGCAAGTTCTTTTCCACAAGCACGCATGACTATACTAGGAATACATGCCTACATTACATTGATGAAGTGCAGCTAGTTCTGTGTCACCCTATGTTATAACCGTTGCATGAGGAATCGCATCCGACATAATTATCCATCACTGATCCAATGCCTATGAGCTTTTCATATATTGATCTCCACTTATTTAGTTTTCCGTTGCTACTATTACAATCACTATAAAACCAAAACTATTACTTTTGCTACCGTTACCGCTACTATCATACTACTTTGCTACTAAATACTTCGCTGCAGATATTAAGTTTCCAGGTGTGGTTGAATTGACAACTCAGCTGCTAATACTTGAGAATATTCTTTGGCTCCCCTTGTGTCAAATCAATAAATTTGGGTTGAATACTCTACCCTCGAAAACTATTGCGATCCCCTATACTTGTGGGTTATCAAGACTATTTTCTGGCGCCGTTGCCGGGGAGCATAGCTCTATTCTTTGAGTCACTTGGGATTTATATCTATTGATCACTATGAAGAACTTGAAAGATGAAAGAACCAAGATTTTACCCTCAACTACGAGGGGAGGTAAGGAACTGCCATCTAGCTCTGCACTTGATTCACCTTCTATTTTGAGTAAACTTGCAACACCTACTCCTGCTATTTATTCTGATATGTCGCATGTTATTGATGATGCCACTTCTGCTTTCCATGATACTTATGATGAAGCTACTTCTATGCTTGACAATACTATGCCATTAGGTGAATATCTTGATGAACAACTTGCTAGGGTTAGAGTGAATGAAATTATTGAAACTGATAATATTGATGAAAGTGATGATGAAGATTTTCCCCTAGATATGAATTGCCTATTGTGCCTGAGGGTTATGTTATGGATGAAGAAACTGCTAGAGACTTCTTAGCTTGCAATGATAGATATGATCTTAAGAAATTATTAGTTAAGCTTACAGAAAAGTCTTTGAATGCTAGAATGAAATATGACCCTGCTTTTGCTACTTCACCTATCTTTATTTCCGATAAGGATTATGATTTCCCTGTCGATCCTAAGTTAATTACTTTGGTTGAATCTGATCTATTTTATGGCTATGAATCTAAAACTGCTGTGGCACATCTTACTAAATTAAATGATATAGCCACCCTATACACTAATGATGAGAAAACTCGCTATTAATTTATCCTTAAGTTATTTCCGTTCTCATTAAAGGGTGATGCTAAAACATGGTTTAATTCTCTTGATCCTGGTTGTGTGCGTAGTCCCCAGGATATGATTTATTACTTCTTTGCTAAATATTTCCCCGCTCATAAGAAGCAAGCTGCCTTAAGGGAAATATATAATTTTGTGCAAATTGAAGAAGAGAGTCTCCCACAAGCTTGGGGGAGGCTTCTCCAATTACTTAATGCTTTGCCTGATCATCCTCTCAAGAAAAATGAAATACTTGATATCTTTTATAATGGACTAATCGACGCTTCCAGAGACCACCTGGATAGTTGTGCTGGTTGTGTTTTCAGGGAAAGAACAGTTGATAAAGCTGAATTGCTATTGAATAATATGTCAAGTAATGAAAATAATTGGACACTTCCTGAACCAACTCCTAAGCCAACTCCGAAGAAAAGGGGTATTCTATTTCTCAGTCATGAAGATATGTAAGAGGAAAAGAAATCTATGAAAGAAAAGGGTATTAAAGCTAGAGATGTTAAGAATTTACCACCTATTGAAGAAATACACGGTCTTGATAACTTGACACGGGCAGTAAAGGTAAATTCTCTCTATAGATTTGATGAAGGTGATATCCCTCGTTATAAGTCTACTAGCCAATGCTTAGATGAGCTTGATAATTTTATTGTTAAACAAGAGAACTTCAATGCTTATGTTGGTAGACAATTGAAACACAATGCTGATAGGCTTGAACACTTGAGTGATTATATGTCTAGAGTTAAAGGTGAACTTAAACTTATTAGTAAACATGCTTCTATGGTTACCACTCAAGTAGAACAAGTACTTAAGGCTCAGAATGATTTGCTCAATGAATTGAATAATAAGAAAAATGATAATACTATTAGAGTTATGACTAGAGGGGGTAAAATGACTCAGGAACCTTTGTATCCTGAGGGCCACCCTAAGGGAATTGAGCAAGATTCTCAGAGAATTAATGTTGATGCACCTAGTTATTCTAACATGAAGAAGAAGAAGAAGAAAAATGATAGGACTTTGCATGCTTCTAATGAACCTTGTCGGCGTGGCTCAAAGGGGGCCCAGCACGGCCCATCTTCACCAACACGAGACTCAAGACCCTCGCGAGGGGCCAAGCCTCACGGGGCGGACGACGCGGAGCTTCCTCAGGCGCGACCTCGTCAGGCTGGCTCGCAAGGAGGCGGAGAAACCGAGGCGGGGTACCTCGCGAGGTGCCCGTGATGCAAGCCATGACGACTCAAGGCGCCAGGCGGGTGCCAGCCCGTGCAGCGTCCTCCTTTCCTCTTTGGTGAAAAGGGAGCAAGCACAACCGCGGAGTACCGAGGCGTCAGGCAAAGGTTGCCATTTCGGTGCAACGAGACCAAGACCAGGAGGACTACGAGACGGAGGTCACCGTGGAGCCCAAGACGGCGTCATCGCTAGAGCTTTGCGCAGGCGAAGACTGCTTTTGTCAGGATAGCTGAGACTTGCTATCCCCCTTCAAATTAGCCCGCCATTGTTGGCTCCCTTCCCGCTCAATATTTGGGAAGAGGACCAGGGCCTCTATAAATAGGACCAGCCACCCACAGAACACAAGGGTTCGGGGGTTCGGTTGTTGGGAAATTAGTTAGTTAGAAGCATAGAGAGAGAGAGAGAGAGAACGGTGGGTGAACTCCTCCCAGCAGTTCATCGCCCCAGCCAAGAGCAGACCCTCGCGAGGCTATTCTTCCTTGTATTGTTCATCATCATCAGCCCCAAGAGGCAATCCACCCACCACACACTGGAGTAGGGTATTACACCACAATGGTGGCCCGAACCAGTATAAACCTTGTGCCTCTTGTGCAGTTCTTTCAGTAGTTTAGATCCTTGCGAGACGGAGAGGTAGAAGGCGTAATCTCCGCGCGCACCCCAAAGTTCGAACCTTAAGGGTCTGCCGGAACCCGAAATCCGACATTTGGCGTGCCAGGTAGGGGTGCGCCGGAATCCGTCTTCCACAACACCGTTCTCCTCCGACCGTCGCGTCCATGTCCGACGCTCGTCGGGCCCGCGCCGAGCACCGAGCCGCCATCGTTTCCCGCGTCGCCCAGACGGCGCCCATCGGCGGGCGTCCTCATCGTTCCCCGTCACCTGCCATCAACGCCGCCACCGGCCCGGCGGGGGGCGAGCAACAAGCATCGTCTCAGCATCCATCCGTGCGACAAGACGGCCGCACCGCTACTCCATCGCTCACACCAGCCGGTTCCTCGTCCCGCGCGCTCCACGCACCCTTGGAGGCTCGAGCTGCGCTCATCACGGCAAACGAGCTCCTGCGCTACCGTCCCGTCGACGATGTCTACGAAGAGTGGCTCGACCGCGTCGCCGAGCTCGTCCACGCCGCAGGGGGCTCTCCCCCGCCGTCCGTTCTGCTGCGCCGCACCCCGCCCCGCGCGGGCAACGAAGCTCCGAGAGCGTACCAGCCGCCTCCTCTCCAAGAAGACGCCATGGCTCCAAGGCGCGTGGCCCCTGGGCGGAACCCGCTCCGTCAGGTGCCAGCGCAGCAAGAATAGAGCTGCCAAGAAGTCCCTCGCCCGCAAGGAGCTGCCCGGGCGCTCCCCGCTCCGGCACGCCACGAACCTGCTCCGGCTCCGGCATGCCAAGACCCCGCGCTGCTCCTAGCTGCAGCGCGTGGGGACCCTCAAGACTGAGCACTCCACCAGCCGAAGCCTTTCGTGGCCACTGCAGGCTGCCGTGCCTAAACCATTGAGCTGCGTAGCGTCGTGTGGCCCGGGAAGTTCAAGCCAGACCTGCCTCCTCGTTACGACGACACAACTGACCCTGCAGAGTTCCTCTAGCTCTATGAGCTGGGCATCGAAGCTGCCAGCGGGGATGAGAAGGTCATGGCGAAGTGGTTCCCCATGGCGCTCAAGGAAGGAGCTCGCACCTGGCTCCTGAATCTGACTCCAGGCACGATCTCTTCCTGGGACCAGATGCGCACCCGCTTCATCGCCAACTTCCAAGGTACTCGTGACCGGCCACCCGCCGTGAGCGACATGCGCCGCATCAAGCAACAACCCGGAGAGACCCTGCAAAAGTACATCCAGCGCTTCAACAGCGCGCGCCTCAAGATCCCCAAGGTGTCCGAGGAGGCCATCATCTCGGCCTTCTCCGATGGTGTGCGCGACGTCAAGATGAAGAAGGAGCTGGCGATGCATGAAGACCTGTGCACCTCCCTGGAGCTGTTCAACTTGGCGACCAAGTGCGCCAGGGCTGAGGAGGGATGCCTCTCCCTCCTCGAGATGCCTGCCGCAGACCCAGAAGAGAAGAAGCCCAAGGCCAAGGACGTGAAGCGCAAGGGGGCTGCCGTGCTCGCGGTAGAACCAGACACCAAGCAGTGCAAAGATCTACCTGAGTCCTCCAGGGCGGCCGGTACTGTGTGTACCACGACCTCCAGACCCACAACACCAACGAATGCCTAGAACTCCGCGCCGTGCGAGAAGGAAGGATTGGTCATCGTCCCGAACGCGTCGATCGGGGCTACGGCCGAGGAGGAGGAAGAAACGCAGGACGCTGGGAAGACCGCGGCCCGCGCCAAGGGTGGCACGATCAACCTCGCGAGGATCGCTGGCGAGACCTACCACGCGAGGGGGACTAGAGGGATCAGCCTCGTGAGGATCACCCACAGGGCAACACAGGCCTCCCTCCACTGCCGCCTCAGCCAAGGAGAAACGAGGACCGCCATCGAGACGAAGGGGCTGGGGGCTTCCAGGAGCCACGCGCAATCGCCTACATCTTGGGCGGAGCTCAAGCCCCAGCCTCACAACGCATCTTCAAGCAGTTTGCCCGCGAAGTGAATGCAGTCCTCCCCAGGCTTGAAGCAACGCGCCCTCTCAGGTGGTCAGCCTGCTCCATCACATTCAGCTCAGCGGATCAACTCAAGTGTGCGGCAACAGCCGGGGTCCTCCCGATGCTTTGCTCCCCAGTCATCAGCAATGTACTGGTCACCAGGACCCTCATCGACGGTGGGGCAGGGCTCAACGTCCTGTCCGTGGAAACGTTCAACAATCTCCAAGTTCCCTATGACCAGCTTCAGCCAACCAAGCCCTTCTCCGGAGTCACCGACGGCTCCACGGTCCCGATTGGGCAGGTCCGCCTCCCTGTCACCTTCAGGGCACGCAATAACTACCGCACCGAGCTCATCGACTTCGACATCGCCCACATCCGCCTGTCGTACAACGCCATCCTCGGGTACCCAGCACTGGCCAAGTTCATGGTTGTAACTCACCATGGCTACAACGTCCTCAAGATGCCAGGAAGTGGCGGAGTCATCACGGTGCCCTGTGAAGAGAAAGATGCAGTGTGTTCCCTGGAGCGATCCTTTCAGGACGCATCACTGGAAGATCCCAGATCGCGAAAGCAGGAGGCTTCCCGAGACCACCCCCAAGAAGAAGAAGACATCGTCCGGACCAGCCCCTCGGGAGGCGGGCCCCTCAGGGCCCGCATCTGCCCAGGGGGAACCTCCTTCCATCGCATAGGAAAGCGCGCCTGGCGCCCTCCTTAGGCAGGGCTCGGGGGCTCTCCCCTGGAGGGCTACCGACTTGGCCAAGGTCACAAGGGAGGCGGTTGGGCACCACATGGAGGCGTGTTACGAAGCACGTTTCCCGTAAGAAGGAGCAAGGCAAGGAAGGTCAGACCCACAGGAGTTCGTCGACAAGGCCATTCAAGAACTACAGGAATCAAGAATCATGAGGGGTTGCCGCCGTCTACCGGCTCTGGCTCCCCATCCAGGTGAGGATGGTAGGCTGCGCGTCTGCATCGACGTACCAGGGCTCAACCAAGTCGCCACGATGGAGAGCCTCAGGCCCTCGCGAGTGGGGCGCTGCGGGGGTCCGCCCCACAGCTACGTTCGCATGCCTTACGGCTTGCCGGGCGCGGTTGCAACGTGCCAGCGCCTCATGAGGGGCATCATGGAGGCTCAAGAAGACATGTGATCCGCAGCCATGGCGGAGATGGAGATGATCCGCGAAGAGCTACCAGTACCTCCGGAGCCTCCCGAGGCCCCTGGGCCTGGGGGCTCGTGAGGATCGGCTTCCGCAGCCCACCGAGTCTGCTGCACCAACACCCCTTCGACCTCGACACCTCCAGGTGACACCTTACAAGTTTCATTTCCAGCTAGGAGCGCCCTCCCAGGGCTGCATCGTTCCTAGGCCGCATGGATCCATCCTTGCGGTATGTACCCCTTTTATTTCATGTCGTTAGCTTGCTTTGTTGGGGGCGCCCCTCGGGCTGCATCATCCCCAAGTCGCTCGGGCCAGGCCCAGCGGCATGTATCTCCCTTGCGTTTATTTCCGGCTATGCATTCGCTCATCATGCTTGATTACTTGATGCCTGTCCACGGCACTTCTTCTTCTCCATGTCGACCACTTGCACGTTAAAGGGGGGGGTACCTGAGCATCGCGACTCAGGGCTCTTACTGGCTCTCCAGCCCTCACCCTCTGGCCATGTCCACGGCATCGCGACCTGGCATACCAGCGACGGCTGAGACAAGCTCGAGGGCCGGGACCCGTGGACGTAGAGTACCGGCATCTAACCAAATCTGCAGGAACACAGCACAAGATAAGGCCCAGTGCCAGGCGCAACCCGCCTAGAGGTAGGGCCCCGTGAGTCCCGCGCTGGCTCACGGGTGCCCAGATACACCTCACCTACCCCTACCATGCCGGCCACGTGTCAGGGCGGGGCTGTACACACCCCGGGGGCTCCTACTGGAGGGGAGCCCCCTCCCACGTACCAGTGGAAGCACCATGCGCCGCGCTGGCTGACGACACTACCGAGGAGCGGCTATGCCCATACACATGCAGAAGCGCTATGCTCCGCGCTGGTGATAAACAACTGAGGGTGACCCGCGGGCCGCATCAACCTCAGGGAGCCCAGAGCTCAGTGTCTAGCCTCATCGCAAAGCCTCCCCTCGGGAGCGCCGCGCGAGGGGGCTGGGCACGGGGGCTGCGCCTGGGTCACGCCCAGACGTACGCCACCCAGCCAGGCCCCTCGGGCCTGGTTCGCCGCACGTCTCTCCCCGAGCGGAGCCAAGGTATGAAGGCCATTTGAGCGTCAAGGAGGACCCCTGAGCATCGCGACTCAGGGGCCTAACTGGTCCCGTAGCCCCTCACTCCCTAGTTCCGAAAGGCTAGCACTGGGTGAGGCACACGCGGGGCCGGGCTCTGCAGACGTAGAACGTTGGTCCCACTTGCATCTCACCTCATCACTCGCTGTTTGCGCGTCAAGGGGGACTCATGAGCATCGTGAATCAGGAGCCTAACTGGCTCCGTAGCCCCTCACTCCTTTGGTCCCGTCCTGGTTTCCGGTCGGGGCTAATGCTGGGTGAGGTACGCGTGGAGTCGGGCTCTGCAGACGTAAAACAGAAAATCCACCTACATCACACCTCCCTACTTGTTGTTCATGCGCCAAGGGGGACTCCTGAGCATCGCGACTCAGGAGCCTAACTGTCTCCGTAGCCCCTCACTCCTTTGGTCCCGTCCTGGTTTCCGGTCGGGGCTAATGCTGGGTGAGGTATGCGCGGGGCCGGGCTCTGCCGGCGTAGAACACAAGCAAGTAGGGAAGAAAAGCATAAAATTCAAGGAATTGAAAAGCAAATATTACAGTCCATACTGTCGTCTCAATACCAAACGCGAGTTTAAACGCCTCCCCGAGGCATGATGCATGTGCAAGAAATTAAAAGCAGGATAGGAACAGTAGCGGAGTCACTCGGCGGCGGTAGAGCAGTGCGGGTGGCCCCGCCTCATGGAGCAGCAGGACCGGAAGCATCCTGCTTCGACGTGGTACTGAAGGCCCGGAACTTCCCCAGCAGAGCCTCCGCGTGACCCTTCATGGCCTCGGCAGCGGCGGCAGCACCCTCGCCGCTTACTGGCTCCAACAGGCTGTCGAGGTCGGTGCTGGGGTCGCAAAGGTAGATGTGGGTGAAGACCCGCGTCAGCGCAGCAGAAGACAGGACACTCGCCTCGGCCTCGGCCGTGGGGCCAAGGCCAAGGGTGACATCCTCAAGAGCACGAACCAGGAAGGGAAGCAGCTTGGTGGGGCCGTCCTCGGCGCCAGCCAGTGGGCTCTCCAGGCCACTGGCGTAGAGCATCTTCAGCGAAGCACGAGCCTTCTTCTCCATGTCTGCGAAGGCCACGCGATCCTCGGCAAGAACCTTGGTCTTGCTGTCCAGCTCGACCTTCATCGCCTCCAACTCCTTCCCCAGTGCACCCAGACGGTCGCGGCGCTTCTTGAGCTTGGCCTCCCGGCCCTCAAGGGCCACCTCGCGAGCCTTCATGCCTTCTTCTTGCTCCTGGCGAAGACAAACTTCTTTCGCGAGCTGGTCCCGCAGGCCTTGCAGCTCGTCCTCCAGCGCCTTGCAGCGATCGAGGACTTCAACCAGCTCCCCCAGGGCAGCGTCGCGAGCAGCTTTCGTCTCAAGGATGGCCTGCCTCTCCTCGTCGCAGGCCGTCGAGGCTTGAACCAGCGCGGCCCGGATCGAGGCGTCGGAGCGAATCCATCCTGAAGCTAGCTCCAAGCGCCCGGCCACCAGGCGAGGGTCGGCAAGAAGATCCTGCCGCAGCCGGTCCAGTCCAGAAACGGCACGCTCCAGGACGGCAGAAGGAGTTGGAGAAACAACAGTCGGCGGAACAGGGGAAGAAGGCGGCGACGACAAGACCACAGCGTCCTAGGGTGGAGCCTGCTGCGCCCCAGAGGCTGTGGTAGCGGTAGTGGGCAACGGCACCACATGAGTCACTTGGGCCATGGGGGTTGAGCTCGCCCCAGCCAGCTCGGCCAGGCCTCGCAAGGACAACCGGGCAGGAGAAGCCCGCGCGCCACAGTCACCCCCCTCCACGGCTGGAGGCGCTGCCGCGGATGGAGCCTCAGGAGCCCCGTTCGGGTTCTTCGCCGCGGGCGCCAGCCTATTCAAGAGATGCGAACATCAAGCCTCGGCAGCGGAACAAGAAATAAAGACAAGGGTCAAGCACTTACGGGTCATCGCCGATGAGCTCGGGCAGCTTCCGGCCAAACTTGAAACCTGACAGCCGGCTGGAAGGGTCAACCTCGGAAGCAGAAGGCGCTTCTGCAGACTGACACGGGGCAGGGGCAGACCCGCGGGAGATCAGCCCGGTCCTGTCCTTCTTTGGGATCAGGGGCAAGCTCCTGCCGACCTGCTCGGCTCCGTCCTCGTCATCATCGCTCGAAGAAAGGCGAAGGCCGCGGGGCGTGCGCCGGGGGAGTGGAGCCCTCGACTCCCCATCGGTTGCCTTGGAGTCGGGCCCCTTCTCCCGCTCCTCCTCGTCCTCCTCTTTGCTGGAGTCGCCGGAGGGCACGTCCACCAGCCCCTCGGAAGCCGCCACGGGCACGAGCCCGTCCCCGCTAAAAGCGGGCATGGACTCCACCACCTCCTCCCAGTCGTCGCGAAGGAACAAGGGCTTGGGAGCGCCCTCCGACCTTGCCACCTCGCCCCCGACCAGAGATTGGAGGACCGCGGCCAAATCTTCGTCACCCAAGGCCGCAGGGCTCGGATGATGCCTCCACATCGGAGGTGAGTACTGCCGGAGTGGAGCCAGCTGGTGCTCCAGGAACTCCCTCAGCAATGACGCACCAGAGAACTTTGCCGCCGCCGTACTAACCGGCCTCAGGTCCGCGTCCATCTTCTCCAACACCAGTTTCGCGCGGGGGTCCGTGAGCTCCGCCCGGCACCAGTCGCTGGAGCTCGCGGGCTGCTCCGCGGGCAAGATCAGCCGAGGGTGGATGCGCCCGGCATCTACCAAGACCCACTTGCTCCTAAAGCACTCAATCCTCTTCCCGGGATTCGAGATAGCAATGGTGCCGCCATATGCAACGAAGCTCGCGCACGCGGAAGGAGAACCGCGAGAGACCCGGAGGGAGAAGTAGTGGCGCAGCAAGGCCACTGAGGGCTGCACCCCTACGTGAGCCTCACAGTAATAAGCAAAGATCGCCAGGAGAAGGTGTAACACCCCGGATGTAACTTTCCCAATTTGTACTCCAACCCTTGCCGTTTCCGGCGTTAAGTTATATTTATTTCCTCGGGTTTGGGTCTTTGTCTCCGTGTGTTGTTGTCATTGTCATGCATCTCATATCATGTCATCATGTGCATTGCATTTGCATACGTGTTCATCTCTTGCATTCGAGCTTTTTCCCCGTTGTCCATTTTGCATTCCGGCGCTTCGTTCTCCTCCGGTGGTCATTTCTAGCTTTCTTTCGTGTGTGGGGATTAAACATTTCTGGATTGGACCGAGACTTGCCAAGCGGCCTTGGTTTACTACCGGTAGACCGCCTGTCAAGTTTCGTACCATTTGGACTTCGTTTGATACTCCAACGGTTAACCGAGGGACCGAAAAGGCCTCGTGTGTGTTGCAGCCCAACACCCCTCCAATTTGGCCCAAAACCCACCTAACTCTGCTCCATCATCTAGAGCGTTCGATCACGATCGCGTGGCCGAAAACCGCACCTCATTTGGACTCTCCTAGCTCCCTCTATGCCTATTTAAACACCCCCCGATTTTCGGATCTCCTTCCTCCCCGAAACCCTAGAAATCCACCTCGCGCCGCGCCGGACGTGTCCGTTTCGGCCGGACACGCCACCGCCGCTGCCCGCAGCCAGTGGCAGAGCACCACGTGGCCGCTGCCGCGCCACTCCCACCGCAGCCCGCGGGAGCCCGGAGCCACCCTCCCGGCCCGCGCGCGCGCCCGCTTCGCCTGCCTCCCCGCGCCGCCTTCTTCTCCCTCGCCGGCGCCGCGCTCTGCCGCCCTCGCCGGCCGGAGCTCGGCCGGCCGCCGCAGCCGCTCGCCGCCGTGCGCCTCCTCACCGGTCGCCGCGCCATCGCCGCCACTCCGCCGCCACGCCGCCGTCTCCGGCGCTCCGGTGGCCGCCGCCGGGAGCCGGCCTCGCCTCCCCTCCTTCCGGCAAGACCCCGACGCCGGCGAACCTCGAACGGCGCGCCCCGGTGAGCAGTGTCCCGGGCCGATCCAGATATGGAAAAAAACTATAGATCTCGGAGGTTGAATTTTCTCCAAGTCCCTGATATTTTCAGTCCAAGTGCTCATGTTCGTAGCTTTGTAACTTTGCATCCGTAGCTCTGATTCATGCATATAGCATATCAAAATGTTGATCTCAGAGAGTACATCATTTCATTCCATTGCATCATTTTCATTTGAGCTCATCTTGATGCCCGAAATGCTATTAGAAGAGGGCTACTTGAGTTAATTGTCAGATCTGCTACTCCGTTTAGCACTTTTGTCATTTTTGCCATGATTAATGTGTGCATGCTATGCCCGTGAGTTCTACATGTGTTTTGTTAAGGGTTTTGTCATCTCTCCATAGGTGCAACCCATGTATTTTTACGATGTGTGTGGTGACTTGTGCAAGCTTGCAAAGTGGTGCACTTGCTAATTCTGTTTTCATGGACTTAGTGATTTCACTAAGTCCTGGGGCTGTTTATCTCATGATGCCATATGTTCTTGTTGTTTCCTAGTGATACGTGCCTCTTATGGGGATGATCAGTAAGAGAGTTTTGTTAGTCTTGTAGTGCTCTATCCATCCATGACTTTGTTTGCAATTATGGCGCACCCTAGCTTGAGTCAATCGAGCTCTACTTTTGCTACTTTGTGAATCTGGGCAGATTGTCAACTTGTTTGCAATTTTGCCGGTGATGTTGTAGTTAATCCATGAATGCTATGCTATTGTTCTCGCCATGTATAGATTGCATTTTGTGCCTTCTTGATGGATGTATGCTTGTATTGCCATGACTTGCTCTGTAGTGAGTGCATCGAGCTCGTAAACATGCCTACTTGAGTTATATTTCAGCATGTGTCAGTTTTTCACTAAGTCTGAAAACCTGATTATGTTTTTGCTATGTTCACTTGCTTGCAATTGTACTTTCTGATCCCTTTTGGCTCAAGGTCACTAAGGGACTTTTGTTAAGCTCCTTGAGTAGCTCCATGCCATGCTTTACTTTGTCATGTTCAGGTCCTGTAGCATGTAGTTTTGTTGCTCCGAAGAGGGCTACCTGATCTGAAATTCCAGGCGAGTGTTAATTTCACTAAGTGTGAGATCTGTTCGTCATATGCATTTTTGCCATGCTTGTTTGAACCTGTTAATGGATGAATTGGCCGTATCTCAGTGCTAGACTTTTGTTAAGCATCTCGTGTGCATCCCTGCCTTGTATTTTGTTGTCATATTTGGTGGCTGTAGCATGTTCATTTCGTTGCATTTAGATGCCTACTTGCTGTAAAACGCAGACCGGCGTCATTTTTGAATCGCTTGCCATTTCCAAACCGTAACTCCGATTCCGGCGTTCTTTATATCGTTTTCAAGCGATTTCGTCTCATCTTTCCAGTGGCACACTTGGTTTTCCAAGTTGAGGCCAGGTTCATGCATTTGCTGTCATATCTTGCATTTTGCATCCCGCATCGCATCCCGCATAGCATATCATCATTGCATCATATTGCTTGGCCTTGCACGTGGTTGATTGTATCCTTGTTGCTTGTTTGTCTTGTTTGGGTAGAGCCGGGAGACGAGTTCACTAACGAGGAGCCCGTTGAGTTTGCTTTCGAGGATCTAGTCAATTCTGACAACTCTGCAGGCAAGATGATCATACCCTCGAAATCACTACTATCTTTGCTATGCTAGTTTGCTCGCTCTTTTGCTATGCCAATGCTACGATGCCTACCATTTGCTTGTAAGCCTCCCAAATTGCCATGTCAAACCTCTAACCCACCATTGTCCTAGCAAACCGTTGATTGGCTATGTTACCGCTTTGCTCAGCCCCTCTTATAGCGTTACTAGTTGCAGGTGAAGATCGGAGGCTGTTCCTTATTGGAATATTTATTTTCTTTTTGGGATACCATCATATTATCTTGTTATCTTAATGCATCTATATACTTGGTAAAGGGTGGAAGGCTCGGCCTCTCGCCTAGTGTTTTGTTCCACTCTTGTCGCCCTAGTTTCCGTCATATCGGTGTTATGTTCCCGGATTTTGCGTTCCTTACGCGGTTGGGTTATAATGGGAACCCCTTGATAGTTCGCCTCGATTAAAGCTTTTCCAGCAATGCCCAACCTTGGTCTTACCTTTTGCCACCTAGCCTCTTTTCCCTCGGGTTTCCGGAGCTCGCGGGTCATCTTATTTTAAACCCCCCCGGGCCAGTGCTCCTCTGAGTGTTGGTCCAAACTAGAGTCCTATGCAGCGCCCCCTCGGGGAAACTCAAGGTTTGGTTTTAGTTGTATGGAGCGCTCATCTGAGTGTGCCCTGAGAAAGAGATATGTGCAGCTCCTATTGGGATTTGTCGGCACATTCGGGCGGTGTTGCTGGTCTTGTTTTAACCTATCGAAGTGTATTGAGTTACCGACATACTGAGTCTGATCGGAACGTCTTGGGAGGAGGTCTATTCCTTCATTGACTGTGAGAGCTTGTCATGGGCTAAATTCGGACTCCCTGCAGGGATTTGAACTTTCGAAAGCCGTGCCCGCGGTTATGGGCAGATGGGAATTTGTTAATGTCCGGTTGTAGATAACTTGAACCTTAACTTAATTAAAATGAATCAACTGAGTGTGTTACCGTGATGGCCTCTTCTCGGCGGAGTCCGGGAAGTGGACACGGTGTTGGAGTAATGTTTGCGCATGTTGCTCTCTAGTTTCTCGCTCGTGCTTCGCCTCCTCTTCTTGCTCTCTTTTGCGAATAAGTTAGCCACCACATTTTGCTAGTCGCTGCTGCAGCTCCACATATATATTTACCTTGCCATACCTATAAGCTTAAATAGTCTTGATCGTGAGGGTGCAAGATTGATGAGTCCCTGTGGCTCACATATTACTATTACACCAGATGCAGGGCCTGATGATTCCGCTCCAGGAGACGCGTATGAGCTCAAGTGGGAGTTCGACGAAGACTCTCAACGTTACTATGTTTCCTTTCCCCATGATCAGTAGTGGTGCCCAGTTGGGGGTGAACGGGACCGTTGTCGCATGTTGGGTTCTCTTTTATTTTGGCGCTGTAGTCGGGCCATGAGTGTTTGGATGATGTAATGTTATTTATGTACTTGATTGACGTGGCGAGTGTAAGCCAACTATTGCTATCTCCCCTTTATTATTTATATTACATGGGATGTTGTGAAGATTGCCTAACTTGCGACATATGCCTTCAATGCGATTATGCCTCTAAGTCGTGCCTCGACACGTGAGAGATATAGTCGCATCGAGGGTGTTACAAGTTGGTATCAGAGCCTTCCGCATCCTTAGGAGCCCCATTGCTTGATCGTTATTAGTGGCCGAGTTGTGTCTAGAAAAAAATGTTTTGAGTCTTTTAGGAGTTATATTTCGGAGAGTTTAGGAATTCTTTTTACTTCCCAATCTCCTCATCGCTCTGGTAAGGAATCCTGACGCAGAGTTTTGACTCTTCTCTTCTCAAATTTCACTAAAAAAATTTAGGATCACGCGGTTATCTTGGAATCGTTCCGATGGTTTTATGATGAGAACATTGTCTTGGTGCCTCCTGTCAGGGGTTTAGTGGAAGTGTCCCGGGGAGTTGAGCTCTGAGGTGTTGTCATCATAATTTTATCGTTGTAGTTCTGGAATACCTGAGTCTAGTACGCCGACATCGAAAATCTCTTTTATGCAGTTCGTTGGTGAGATAACCTCGACGCCACCCAGTACTGGGGCGGGAGTTCGGGTGTATCGCCATAACTTGTATAACGGATGCTTTTCGAAGGTTGAGGTAGATGGTTTCCGAAGGTTTCTTGGTTATGTGTTGAAGGATGGATACATCTGGATGTAGGATTTGCTAGTTTGGGTGAGATATTATGCTTCCCCTGTATCCCCAACACGTGATTGCACAACCGGAAAGGTTCGGGAGTTTCATAGGTGGGAATTCTAGTAGCTCTAGTTCTTCTTCCACGGATATTGGTTTGAGATTGGGATTTCTTACCGATTATTCGTTCTTGATCCGTACCTTGTTGATTTATTTCTCTACCTTAATTCTACGTGGCTTCTCAATTTATGGATATGTGACCATTTCAAGAGGAATGCATTCATTCATTTTGTTCGGATATGAAGACTATATGTTGCAATTTTCATTCCGTTGGATTCAGCTTCAATATTTGTCTGTCAATGTGCTAATGGACGTCAACCTCTTCAGGATGGCTCCTCCAACGCGGACGACTCCGAATCCTGATCCGCCACCACCTCCACCTCCTCCGGAGGCATGGCAAGCTGTGATGGCCGCAACCAATGCAAACACACAACTGATCATGCAAATTCTTCAAGAGTGCAATCAAGGCAACCAAGGGAATCAAGGCAGCAATTAGAGTCACTTTGCTACACTCAACCAGTTCCTTGCTAATGGGCCAAAGACTTTCAGCAATTGTCTTGAGGCAACCGATGCTGACGATTGGCTTGTGGATCTGTGCAAGCATTTCGAGTGCAGTAACGTCAGGCCTGAGGACTTTGTCAAGTTCGCTTCCTTCCAACTCAAAGATCAAGCTGCAGAATGGTTCCAACAGTACAAGGACTCCAGAGGTGGACGTGTTATCACTTGGGATGATTTCCGTCGAGATTTCCGAGATCATCATATTCCTCAGAGCATGGTTGAAAGCAAGCGTGAGGAATTCCGCAATCTGAAGCAAGGCTCTTTGTCTGTCTATGACTACAACAAGTTGTTCCAGAAGCTCGCTCGCTTTGCTAAGCAGGACGTCCCTGATGAGAAGAGCATGATATATCAGTTCAGGGGTGGTCTCAGAGAAGAAATTCAGCTAGCTCTGGTTCTCTTCGAGCCCTTGAGATACGATGAGTTCTACAACATGGCACTGAAGCAAGAGGCTGCTCAGTTGAGGTGTGATGCTTCCAAGAAGCGAGTCAGAGATGTTACTCCTTCCTCTACTCAAGTGGCCAAGCAGCAAAAGTATTGGCTTCCTCCTCCTCCGTTCCGTCAGCCGTATCAGCAGAAGAGTAAAGGTGGCAGTGGTTCTTCCCACCCACCCAGCCCTGGCTTTCAGAACAAGACTTCGTCTCAAGCTCCAAGATCGACTGCTCCATATCACCGTCCGCTTTCAGAGGTCACATGCAACAAGTGCCAACAGAAGGGTCACTATGCCAACAAGTGTTTCAACCAGAGGCGTCTTCCTCCTCCTCCTCCTGTGAGATTGGCAAGTACAGCTGTGGTCAAGCATAACCCCAAGTTCGCCAAGGTCAATATGGTGAATGCAGCTCAGGCAGAGGACTCACCAGATGCCATCATGGGTAACCTTCCTGTTAATGATATACCTGCAAAAGTTCTTTTTGACACTGGTGCATCGCATTGCTTCATTTCCAAACCTTTTGCATCAAAGTATGAGTGTGATTATCAGTATATGCAAAGTTCCTTGCAAATTGTGTCACCGGGCAAGCAGATGACAGCTAACACCTGCGTCCCGGAGGTTACTATCACATTGGGTGACTACAAGTTCCTTTCTTCCCCAATTGTTCTTGGTAACTCGGATATTGATCTTATTCTCGGAATGGATTGGCTTTCTAAGCACAAGGCACATCCTGATTGTGCTGCTAGGAAGATTCAATTGACTCATTCGTCTGAGGATGTTATTGTCTTTGCCGCTCGGGATAATACTATCCGTCTGTTTTCTCTCAATGAGAAGGGTGAATTGGATGCTATCTCTCAAATTCCAGTCGTTTGCGAATATCAAGACGTCTTTCCAGAAGAGCTCCCAGGAATGCCTCCGCACCGGCCAGTTGAATTCGTTATTGATCTTGAGCCTGCCACAGAACCTGTGTGCAAACGTCCTTACAAGCTCGGACCTGAAGAGTTGAAGGAGCTGAAGAAGCAACTCGATATTCAAGAGAAAATGGGTCTCATCCGGCCTAGTTCTTCTCCGTGGGGTTGTAGTGTTCTTTTTGTGAAGGAGGATGGAACGGACCGACTTTGTGTTGATTACCGTCTAGTGAACAAGAAGACCATCAAGAACAAGTACCCACTTCCCAACATCAATGAGCTGTTCGAACAACTCAAAGGTGCCCAAGTATTCTCCAAGCTTGATCTCCGTATGGGTTATCACCAGATTCGCATTCGTGAAGAAGATATTCCCAAGACAGCTTTCAGGACAAGCTTTGGTTCATATGAATACACTGTCATGTCTTTTGGCCTCGCCAACGCTCCTCCGATGTTCTCTCGCATGATGAACTTCATCTTCAACGCCTACACCAATGACTTCGTTTTGGTCTATCTCGACGACATTCTGGTTTTCTCCAAGAACAAGGAAGATCATGCCAAGCACTTGCGTTTGGTTCTTGATAAGCTAAGGGAACATCAGTTCTATGCCAAGTTCTCCAAGTGTGAAGTTTGTCTTGATGAGGTTCTTTATCTTGGTCATATCATCTCTGCCAAGGGCATTGCTGTGAATCCTGAGACGGTGTCTGCAATTGTGAATTGGGAACCTCCTCAGAACGTGAAGCAACTCCGCAGTTTTCTCGGTCTCGCAAGCTATTGCCGAAGATTCGTTGAAAACTTTTCTAAGATCGCGAAGCCTCTCTCAAATATTCTCCAGAAGCACGTCAAGTATGTTTGGTCTCCGGAGTGTGACATTGCTTTCAACACTTTGAAAGAGAAATTGATCACTGCTCCAGTTCTGACTCCACCTGATGAATCCAAGTCATACGAGGTCTTTTGTGATGCCTCTCTCCAAGGTCTTGGCGGTATTGATGCAAGAGAAGAAAGTTGTTGCTTATACCTCTCACCAGTTGAAGCCCAATGAGAAGAACTACCCCACTCATGATCTCGAGTTGGCGGCAGTTGTGCATGCTCTTTTGACTTGGAGACATCTTCTATTGGGAAGAAAAGTGGACATTTTTCACTGATCACAAGAGTCTCAAGTACATCTTTACTCAGCCTAATCTCAACCTCAAGCAAACTCGATGGGTCGAAATGATTCAAGAGTGTAATCCGAGTATTGAGTACACTCCAGGCAAGGCCAATGTGATTGCTGACGCATTGAGCAGAAAAGCTTACTACAACAGTCTGATTCTCAAGCCTTATCAACCCGAGCTTTGTGAAGCTTTCCGCAAACTTAACCTGCAAGTTGTTCCTCAAGGTTTCCTTGCCAACCTTCAAGTCTCTCCTACCTTGGAAGATCAGATTCGCCAAGCCCAGCTTCTTGATGCTATGGTGAAAAAGGTGAAGATTGGGATGGCCAAGAGTCAGTCCAAGTACAAGTGCTACCGCCTTGATGACAAGGACACTCTCTTCTTCGAGGATCGTATTGTTGTACCCAAAGGTGACCTTCGTAAAGTGATCATGAACGAGGCTCACAATTCTCTCCTCTCCATCCACCCTAGGAGCACAAAAATGTATCAAGACCTCAAGAAAGCTTATTGGTGGACTCGAATGAAGCGCGAGATCGCTCAATTCGTGAATGAATGTGATGTCTGCAGAAGAGTGAAGGCAGAACACCAAAGGCCAGCTTGTCTCCTCCAACCTCTTGCCATTCCAGAATGGAAGTTTGACCACATTGAAATGGACTTCGTGACTGGGTTTCCAAAGTCCAAGCGTGGCAATGATGCTATATTCATTGTCATTGACAAACTCACCAAAGTGGCTCACTTTCTGCCTATTAAAGAGTCGATCACTCCAGCTCAATTGGCGGAACTCTATACCTCTCGTATTGTCTCTCTGCACGGTATTCCACAAGTGATCTCTTCAGACCGTGGCAGCATCTTTACCTCGAAGTTTTGGGATTCTTTTCAGAAGGCCATGGGCACGAACATCCGATTCAGCACAGCTTTCCATCCTCAAACTAGCGGTCAAGTCGAGCGTGTCAACCAGATTCTTGAAGACATGCTCAGGGCTTGTGTGATCTCCTTCGGCATGAAGTGGGAGGATTGTCTTCCTTATGTTGAATTCTCCTACAACAACAGTTTTCAAGCAAGTTCGGGCAAGGCCCCATTCGAAATTTTGTATGGAAGGAAGTGCCGTACCCCTCTCAACTGGTCTGAAACCGGTGAACGTCAGCTTTTGGGTAATGACTTAATCACAGAGGCAGAAGAAATGTGCAAAGTCATTCGTGATAACCTCAAAGCAGCCCAATCCCGTCAGAAGAGCTACTATGATAGTAAGCACCGCAATTTGGCTTTCCAGATCGGAGATCATGTTTACCTCCGTGTCTCTCCTATGAAAGGTACTCGTCGCTTCAGTATCAAAGGGAAGCTTGCCCCTAGATACGTGGGACCTTTCAAGATTGTCAGC
The DNA here is from genome assembly GCF_002162155.2 of Triticum dicoccoides. Taxonomy (NCBI): domain Eukaryota; kingdom Viridiplantae; phylum Streptophyta; class Magnoliopsida; order Poales; family Poaceae; genus Triticum; species Triticum dicoccoides. The sequence goes on along the minus strand of NC_041380.1, from coordinate 373,469,793 downwards.
AAGAGAGGCGACCTCGCCTATCAACTCGAGCTTCCTTCAAACTTTGCAAATGTTCATGATGTGTTCCATGTCTCTCAGCTTCGAAAGTGCTTCAAGACTCTTGACCGCACCGTCAACTTCGAGGACATTGAGCTCCAAGAAGATCTCTCCTATCGTGAGCACCCAGTTGTTATTCTTGAAGAGACTGAACGCAAGACTCGCAACAAGTCAATCAAATTTCTCAAAGTCAAGTGGTCACACCATTCCGACCGTGAAGCTACCTGGGAACGTGAGGATCACCTCCTTCTGAGTACCCGACGTTCTTTCAGTCCTAGATCTCGGGACGAGATCCTTTCGTAGTGGTGGAGTGTTGTAACACCCCGGATGTAACTTTCCCAATTTGTACTCCAACCCTTGCCGTTTCTGGCATTAAGTTATATTTATTTCCTCGGGTTCGGGTCTTTGTCTCCGTGTGTTGTTGTCATTGTCATGCATCTCATATCATGTCATCATGTGCATTGCATTTGCATACGTGTTCATCTCTTGCATTTGAGCTTTTTCCCCGTTGTCCGGTTTGCATTCCGGCGCTTCGTTCTCCTCCAATGGTCATTTCTAGCTTTCTTTCGTGTGTGGGGATTAAACATTTCCGGATTGGACCGAGACTTTCCAAGCGGCCTTGGTTTACTACCGGTAGACCGCCTGTCAAGTTTCATACCATTTGGACTTCGTTTGATACTCCAACGGTTAACCGAGGGACTGAAAAGGCCTCGTGTGTGTTGCAGCCGAACACCCCTCCAATTTGGCCCAAAACCCACCTAACTCTACTCCATCATCTAGAGCGTTCGATCACGATCGCGTGGCCGAAAACCGCACCTCATTTGGACTCTCCTAGCTCCCTCTATGCCTATTTAAACACCCCCCAATTTTCGGATCTCCTTCCTCCCCGAAACCCTAGAAATCCACCTCGCGCCGCGCCGGACGTGTCCGTTTCGGCCGGACACGCCGCCGCCGCCGCCCGCAACCAGTGGCAGAGCGCCACGTGGACGCCGCCGCGCCACTCCCACCGCGGCGCGCGGGAGCCCAGAGCCGGCCCCCCGGCCCGCGCGCGCGCCCGCTTCGCCCGCCTTCCCGTGCCGCCTTCTTCTC
>NC_041380.1:373391327-373468234 GCF_002162155.2 Triticum dicoccoides | reverse complement strand
GCGTGCCTCCTCGCCGGTCGCCGCGCCATCGCCGCCACTCCGCCGCCACGCCGCCATCTCCGGCGCTCCAGTGGCCGCTGCCTGGAGCCGGCCTCGCCTCCCCTCCTTCCGGCAAGACCCCGACGCTGGCGAACCTCGAACGGCACGCCCCGGTGAATAGTCTCCCGGGCCGATCCAGATCTGGAAAAAAAAACCCTAGATCTCGGAGGTTGAATTTTCTCCAAGTCCCTGATATTTTCAGTCCAAGTGCTCATGTTCGTAGCTCTGTAACTTTGCATCCGTAGCTCCGATTCATACATATAGCATATCAAAATGTTCAACTCAGAGAGTACATCATTTCATTCTATTGTATCATTTTCATTTGAGGTCATCTTGATGCCCGAAATGCTGTTAGAAGAGGGCTACTTGAGTTAATTGTTAGATCTGCTACTCCGTTTAGCACCTTTGTCATTTTTGCCATGATTAATGTGTGCATGCTATGTTCGTGAGTTCTACATGTGTTTTGTTAAGGGTTTTGTCATCTCTCCATAAGTGCAACCCATGTATTTTTAGGATGTGTGTGGTGACTTGTGCAAGCTCGCAAAGTGGTGCACTTGCTAATTCTGTTTTCAGGGACTTAGTGATTTCACTAAGTCCTGGGGCTGTTTATCTCATGATGCCATATGTTCTTGTTGTTTCCTAGTGATCCGTGCCTCTTTTGGGGATGATAAGTAAGAGAGTTTTGTTAGCCTTGTAGTGATTTATCCATCCATGTCTTTGTTTGCAATTATGGAGCAACCTAGCTTGAGTCAATCAAGCTCTACTTTTGCTACTTTGTGAATCTGGGCAGATTGTCAACTTGTTTGCAATTTTGCCGGTGATGTTGTAGTTGATCCATGAATGCTATGCTATTGTTCTTGCCATGTCTAGATTGCATTTTGTGCCTTCTTGATGGATGTATTCTTGTCTTGCCATGACTTGCTCTGTAGTGAGTGCATCGAGCTCGTAAACATGCCTACTTGAGTTATATTTCAGCATGTGTCAGTTTTTCACTAAGTCTGAAACCTGATTATGTTTTTGCTATGTTCACTTGCTTGCAACTGTATTTTCTGATCCCTTTTGGCTCAAGGTCACTAAGGGACTTTTGTTAGGCTCTTTGAGTAGCTCCATGCAATGCTTTACTTTGTCATGTTCAGGTCCTGTAGCATGTAGTTTTGTTGCTCCGAAGAGGGCTACCTGATCTGAAATTCCAGGCGAGTGTTAATTTCACTAAGTCTGAGATCTGTTCGTCATATGCATTTTTGCCATGCTTGTTTGAACCTGTTAATGGATGAATTGGCCGTAGCTTAGTGCTAGACTTTTGTTAAGCATCTTGTGTGCATCCCTGCCATGTATTTTGTTGTCATATTTTGTGGCTGTAGCATGTTCATTTCGTTGCATTTAGATGCCTACTTGCTGTAAATCGCACACCGGTGTCATTTTTGAATCGCTTGCCATTTCCAAACCGTAACTCCGATTCCGGCGTTCTTTATATCGTTTTCAAGCGATTTCGTCTCATCTTTCCCGTGGCACACTTGATTTTCCAAGTTGAGGCCAGGTTCATGCATTTCCTGTCATATCTTGCATTTTGCATCCCGCATCGCATCCCGCATAGCATATCATCATTGCATCATATTGCTTGGCCTTGCACTTGGTTGATTGTATCCTTGTTGCTTGTTTGTCTTATTTGGATAGAGCCGAGAGACGAGTTCGCTAACAAGGAGCCCGTTGAGTTTGCTTTCGAGGATCCAGTCAATTCTGACAACTTTGCAGGCAAGATGATCATACCCTCGAAATCACTACTATCTTTGCTATGCTAGTTTGCTCGCTCTTTTGCTATGCCAATGCTACGATGCCTACCATTTGCTTGCAAGCCTCCCAAATTGCCATGTCAAACCTCTAACCCACCATTGTCCTAGCAAACCGTTGATTGGCTATGTTACCGCTTTGCTCAGCCCCTCTTATAGCGTTACTAGTTGCAGGTGAAGATCGGAGGCCGTTCCTTATTGGAATATTTATTTTCTTTTTGGGATACCATCATATTATCTTGTTATCTTAATGCATCTATATACTTGGTAAAGGGTGGAAGGCTCGGCCTCTCGCCTAGTTTTTTGTTCCACTCTTGCCGCCCTAATTTCCGTCATATCGGTGTTATGTTCCCGGATTTTGCGTTCCTTACGCGGTTGGGTTATAATGGGAACCCCTTGATAGTTCGCCTTGATTAAAGCTTTTCCAGCAATGCCCAACCTTGGTCTTACCTTTTGCCACCTAGCCTCTTTTCCCTCGGGTTTCCGGAGCCTGCGGGTCATCTTATTTTAAACCCCCCCCCGGGCCAGTGCTCCTCTGAGTGTTGGTCCAAACTAGAGTCCTGTGCAGCACCCCCTCGGGGAAACTCGAGGTTTGGTTTTAGTTGTATGGAGCGCTCATCTGAGTGTGCCCTGAGAAAGAGATATGTGCAGCTCCTATCGGGATTTGTTGGCACATTCGGGCGGTGTTGCTGGTCTTGTTTTAACCTGTCGAAGTGTCTTGAGTTACCGAGATACCGAGTCTGATCGGAACGTCTTGGGAGGAGGTCTATTCCTTCGTTGACCGTGAGAGCTTGTCATGGGCTAAGTTGGGACTCCCCTGCAGGGATTTGAACTTTTGAAAGCCGTGCCCGTGGTTATGGGCAGATGGGAATTTGTTAATGTCCAATTGTAGATAACTTGAACCTTAACTTAATTAAAATGAATCAACTGAGTGTGTTACCGTGATGGCCTCTTCTCGGAGGAGTCCGGGAAGTGGACACGGTGTTGGAGTAATATTTGCGCAGGTTGCTCTCTAGTTTCTCGCTCGTGCTTTGCCTCCTCTTCTCGCTCTCTTTTGCGAATAAGTTAGCCACCACATTTTGCTAGTCGCTGCTGCAGCTCCACATATATATTTACCTTGCCATACCTATAAGCTTAAATAGTCTTGATCGCGAGGGTGCGAGATTGCTGAGTCCCTGTGGCTCACAGATTACTATTACACCAGATGCAGGGCCTGATGATTCCGCTCCAGGAGACGCGTATGAGCTCAAGTGGGAGTTCGACGAAGACTCTTGACGTTACTATGTTTCCTTTCGCGATGATCAGTAGTGGTGCCCAGTTGGGGGTGAATGGGACCGTTGTCGCATGTTGGGTTCTCTTTTATTTTGGCGCCGTAGTCGGGCCATGAGTGTTTGGATGATGTAATGTTATTTATGTACTTGATTGACGTGGCAAGTGTAAGCCAACTATTGCTATCTCCCCTTTATTATTTATATTACATGGGATGTTGTGAAGATTGCCTAACTTGCGACATATGCCTTCAATGCAATTATGCCTCTAAGTCGTGCCTCGACACATGGGAGATATAGTTGCATCGAGGGTGTTACAGAAGGACAGAGTTGGGGTGGAGATGTAGAGCCTGCAAGTTGTAATGGCGGAGGACAGAGAAGAAAAACTCAGAGAAGGGAGGCACCAGGCCCGCAACAATGGAGCGTACAAAGAGAGGATAAAAGGTGCTCCCTCGGCCCTCAGGGGTGGCGGAGCCAGCCTTGAACACCCGCGCTCCATTGATGCCCTGCGCCGCCGCCATCTGGCACAGCCGGGCAAGGCCCGCCTTGGACATGCTCGGCGAGTCCAGAGCAGGAGAGTACCAAGCTTCGGCCGGAGGCTGACGAGGCGCCATGGCTTCCTAGGTCACGCGACCGGAGTAGATCTGGAATTTTGGAGGAAGAAAGGGGAGGCGCAAGAAAGGGGATCTAAGCAGCAACCGGAGAAAGCAAAAGGCAAAGTCTGGGAAGATGCCGCTCCTTTATCAACCTGCGCGGTTGCTGAAGCACCCACGTCCAATCAACCGCCACACGGCGCCCAAGGCCGCAGGCTGTTAGGGCCCGCGGTGCTTCGCCCTTGCCCTTTCGCCTCTTAGCACGGCCAAGTCTGGGCGCGCCTTGGGCCCGGGGGCTTCTGTCGGTGTTCTGGGAACGGGGGTCCCCAGACTTGCCTGCCTGCGGCCTGCGGCGTGGCTCAAAGGGGGCCCAGCACGGCCCATCTTCACCAACACGAGACTCAAGACCCTCGCGAGGGGCCAAGCCTCGCGGGGCGGACGACGCGGAGCTTCCTCAGGCGCGGCCTCGTCAGGCTGGCTCGCGAGGAGGCGTAGAAACCTTGGCGGGGTACCTCGCGAGGTGCCCGTGATGCAAGCCTTGATGACTCAAGGTGCCAAGCGGGTGCCAGCCCGCGCAGCGTCCTCCTTTCCTCTTTGGTGCAAAGGGAGCAAGCGCAGCCGCGGAGTAGCGAGGTGTCAGGCAAAGGTTGCCATTTCGGTGCAATGAGACCAAGACCAGGAGGACTACGAGACGGAGGTCACTGTGGAGCCCAAGACGGTGTCATCGCCAGAGCTTTGCGCAGGCGAAGACTGCTTTTGTCAGGATAGCTGATACTTGCTGTCCCCCTTCAAATTAGCCCGCCATTGTTGGCTGCCTTCCCGCTCAATATTTGGGAAGAGGACCAGGGCCTCTATAAATAGGACCAGCCACCCACAGAACACGAGGGTTCGGGGGTTCGGTTGTTGGGAAATTAGTTGGTTAGAAGCATAGAGAGAGAGAGAAAGGTGGCTGAACTCCTCCCAGCAGTTCATCGCCCCAGCCAAGAGCAGACCCTCGCGAGGCTGTTCTTCCTTGTATTGTTCATCATCATCAGCCCCAAGAGGCAATCCACCCACCACACACTGGAGTAGGGTATTACACCACAATGGTGGCCCGAACCAGTATAAACCTTGTGCCTCTTGTGCAGTTCTTTCAGTAATTTAGATCCTTGCGAGACGGAGAGGTAGAAGGCGTAATCTCCACGCGTACCCCAGAGTTTGAACCTTAAGGGTCTGCCGGAACCCGAAATTCGACAAACCTGTTGTAGACACACCGGAGAATCCCAATGATATTTCTATTTCTGATGCTGAAGCACAATCTGGTAATGAACATGAACCTAGTGGTAATGTTAATGATGATGTTCATGCTAATGCTCAACCTAGCAATGAGAATGATGAAGAGATTGAACCTGCTGTTGATCTTGATAACCCACAATAAAAGAATCAACGTGAAGAGAATAAGAGACGTTGTTGCTAGGAAGCACGGTAAAGAAAGAGAACCATGGGTTCAGAAACCCATGACTTTTCCTCCTAAACCATCCAAGAAAAAGGATGATGAGGATTTTGAGTGCTTTGCTGAAATGATTAGACCTATCTTTTTGCGTATGCGTTTGACTGATATGCTTAAAATGAACCCTTATGCTAAGTACATGAAGGATATTGTTACTAATAAAAGAAAGATATAAGAAGCTGAAATTTCCACCATACTTGCTAATTACACTTTTGAAGGTGGAATACAAAAGAAACTTGAAGATCCAGGAGTACCTACTATACCATGCCCCATTAAAAGAAACTATGTTAAAACTGCTTTATGTGATCTTGGAGCCGGTGTTACTGTTATGCCTCTCACTTTATATCGTAGACTTGATTTGAATAAGTTGACACCTACTGAAATATCGTTGCAAATGGCTGATAAATCAACTGCTGTACCTGTCGGTATTTGTGAGGATGTGCCTGTTGTGTTTGCAAATGTTACTATTTTAATGGACTTTGTTATTCTTGATATTCCCGAGGACGATAGTATGTCTATTATTCTTGGAAGACCCTTTTTGAATAATGCAAGGCTGTTATTGTTTGTACCAAAGGCAATGTCACTTTTCATGTTAATGGTAATGAGCATACGGTATACTTTCCGAGGAAACAACCTCAAGTCCACGGTATCAATTCTATTGGAAAAATTCCAACAATCACTATTGGAGGTTTTGAATTTCCTCTTCCTACTGTCAAGAAGAAATAAGATATTCTTATTGTTGGGGATGTGCATATCCCCGTTGAGGTAACCTAGTGTTATTCGGAAATTCTCCGGTTTCATGTGATTCGGAATGAGTTTGTTAACAAGACCTGATCAACCTTGTTAGTGGATTCCTTTTGATGAGCATGAGATGGATGAAGTTAGAAACACAACTCTCTGTACCCTCTTTTTACTTTCTGTTATTTAGATTAAATAAAGCAAAAATAGTATTTTCTGTCTGTTTTCTGAAGTATCCTTGCAATAAGAAATACCATGAAAATAAAAGTTCTCCAAATGTCCCAAAAATGAAATATGATTTTTTCTATTATATTTAAGAATTATTGGCACTGAGAACACCAGGGGGCCTCACCATATTCCCACAAGGGTGGAGGGCGCGCCCACCCCCTGGGCGCGCCCTCCTGCCTCGTAGGCCCCCTCCACTTATTCTTGCACCCGCACTCTTTGTCTTCCTCCAGAAAAAATCATCCACCAGCTCAAACCCGAGTTCTAGCTCATCTTGCTGCCATTTTCGATCTCCTTGCTCAAAGCTCCATTCACAAAACTGCTTTGGGGGGGTTGTTCTTCGGTATGTGTCTCCTCCAATGGTCCTATTAGTTTTTGTTCTAGTGCCTTATTCATTGCAAATTTTTGCTGCTTAGGTGACCCTGTTCTTGAGCTTGCATGTCAAATTTATGTGGTCAAAAGTACTTTTAATGCATGATATGGCCTCTAGGCACTTGTAGCAGTAGTTGCTATCAAACTTGTTGAGTTTGGTTCACTTTTATTTTTGAGTTACTAAAAATTTCAGGAATTTTCAGAATAAGATGATGAGATTTTTGAGGGGCTCTTCGAGCTAAAGCTCAAAGGATAATCAAAGTGAAGAGAATAAGAAGCCCAAATATAATCTCCCTCGTACTGCGGAGGTTCGGCCGTGCGAATGGCCTTGTGATGAGTTCTTGAGAGAAGCCGGGATTTATGAAGATTTTTATTATTTGGCTAAGAATGCAGGCCTCACCGACTTCCTCCACGACCAGCGTGAACAGTATCTCCTACTCACCAATATTTTTGTGCAAAATTTTCATTTCCATGCTAGGAGATCGCCACCTTCGACGGAATTTTATTTATATGATGAGCATAAGGAGATGTCACTTTATGATTTTCGCCGGGTTTGTAGGATACCCTTTGAGGGCAGCATAGAGGAACCACATCATAATGATGTGGAGGGATTTATTGATATGATTGCTGTAGGGGAAACGAGGAAAGTTTCCGATGCAAGAATCACTAGCATACATTTTCCTGATCTACGTTACTTCGCAATATTTGCTAGCAGATGCTTAATTGGTTGCGGGAACTCTGGAAATCTGAGTGCCTCTGATATTTTTATTTTGCGCCATACTTTGTTTTGTGATACTACTTTTAGTTTAGGCGCTATTGTTGCTAAACGGTTAAATCTGAACCATACAAAGGGTCCCGTCTTAGGAGGCATCTTCGCCTCGCGCCTTGCTACACACTGTAACATACCTATTACGCATTATGAGAAAGAGGAAAAGTTGATGCCTCATATTTTTCTAGATTATAAGAGTATGGTAGCACATGATTTTATTGTTAAGAATAAGAAGAAGTTGTTTAACTATAGATTGATATTTGATAAAGACAACTTCGAGACTATTACCTTGCCTACTCCTTATTTGTTCAACATATATTCAGGCATGTACCTTCTTTTGCCGGAGGCCATTCATGCCTACCGGAGCCTAACATCAGCCCTAGAGCCTGAGCCGGAGCCACCACTTGATCCTCACCGTCAGTCTGTTTATTAGTGGGATCCGAAGGAGATTGCTAACCAGTGGCACCCTGAGGATCCTCCTCAGTACACCGGAGAGGGCAACATTGATCCCTGGCCATAGACCAACTTAGGCCAAAAGCCTAAGCTTGGGGGAGTACGTATTTCTCACCGACATTTCATTCTTGTTCACCCACTCATTCTAGTTGTCGGTGCTCATACTTTTTCCTTGTATCATCCATGCTAATTTATTTCCTGTTTTAAGCTTTCTTCTTCTGTGTTTGAAAAACCTTAATAAAAACAACAACAAAATTGGTTGTTGCTTTTAGCTAGTTTACTTTCCATGCTTGTAGTGGTAGTAATAATAAAAAGAAAACCCAAAAAGATTCCTCGTTCTTCTTTTGTTTGTTGGGAGCTTTCCCGTGTAAATAGTTTTATTTCTTTTCTTGTTCTTTGGGGGTTGAGAGGAGAAGACTGAGGGAGTCCTAGATTAGGGGGTACTCGGACAGCTAGACTGTATACTTTGGCCGGACTGTTGGACTATGAAGATACAAGATCGAAGACTTCATCCCGTCTCCGTGTGGGACTCTTCTTTGCGTGGAAGGCAAGCTTGGCAATTCGGATATGTAGATCTCCTTCTCTGTAACTGACTCTGTGTAACCCTAGCCCCCTCCGGTGTCTATATAAATCGGAGGGTTTATCCATAGGACAACAACAATCAGAATCATAGGCTAGCTTCTAGGGTTTAGCCTCTACGATCTCGTGGTAGATCAACTCTTGTAATACTCATATCATCTAGATCAATCAAGCAGGAAGTAGGGTATTACCTCCATCGAGAGGGCCCGAACCTGGGTAAAGATTGTGTCCCTGCCTCCTGTTACCATCAGCCTTAGACGCACAGTTCGGGACCCCCTACCCGAGATCCGCTGGTTTTGACACCGACATTGGTGCTTTCATTGAGAGTTCCACTGTGTTGTCACGATAAAGCATTGATGGCTCCTTCGATCATCGGCAACTATGCGATCCAGTGTGAGGTTTTTCTCCCCGGACAGATCTTTGTATTCGGTGGCTTCGTACTGCAGGCCAACTCGCTTGGCCATCTGGAGCAGATTGATAGCTACGCCCCTGGCCATCAGGTCAGATTTGGAAGTTTGAACTACACTGCCGATATCCGCGGAGACTTGATCTTCGACGGATTCGAGCTCATGTCAGGCGCGCCGCATAGTCACGATGAGCATGACTTAGCTCTACCATCGGACGGTTTTCGGGAGATCGCACCTGCGGTTACTCCGGCCCTCAATTCGTAGCAGATCGTGCCATCCAAGGACGGCTGGATGGACACCGCCACAGAGGCCGCACACTCAGCAGCGATAGAGCCAAATACTGGCTTCACCTCCTATGAGACCTGTGTTATCGGACCCTTGGATTCATCCCCGGCCACAGGCTCCGAACCGCCTACATCCATGCCTATCCAATCGGATTGGGCACTGATCATGGAGTTTACCTCCACAGATATTTTTCAGCACTCGCCCTTGGGCGACGCGCTAGATTCATAGAGGTCTCTCTCTCTCTGTTAGGAGACCCTCGGCCGAACTATGTTCGGCTCGAGTGGGAAGCGGATGACGAAGGAATTCGTTCCCCACCCACCACCCACTTAATAGCCACTATCGATGACTTAACCGACATGCTTGATTTCGACTCCGAAGACATCGACGGTATAGACGACGATGCAGGAGAGAAATAGGAACCACCGCCCACAGGACGCTGGACAGCCACTTCATCACACGATATATACATGGTGGATACACCCAAAGAAAACAACGACGAGGAACGGGAAGATGCAGCGAAGGATAGTCCCCTCGAGAAGCAACCAAAGCGACAACATAGGCGCCGCTCCAAATCCTGCCTCAGCAAAACCAGCAATTACAACGCAAGAAAGAATAATACCCCAGTCGACTCCAAAGGAAACGACGACCACATGGACCCAGCGATGGAGCAGGATGAGCCAGCGGACGGCGAACATAGTACAGAGCCGCTGTCCGCTCATGGCGACGCTGAGGGTAAAGCTCATCAACCTGTCTCCGGAGAGGAGAACAGTCCGAACGACGATGCACACATCATCCCGGAAAGGCACTTGGAACAAGAGAACCTCCATAGAAGGCTTATCGCCACTGCGAGGAGCCTGAAGAAGCAGAAGCAAAGGCTTAAGGCCGCACAGAATACGCTCAACAGCAGTGGAACAAAGTGCTTGTCACTGTAGAAAAGTACGGCGGCAGTCGCCACACAAAGAGCTATCCAAAGTGCAAGCTGCTGCCTGAATTCAACGACGAGACTTTAGAGCCCATTCAGCCGAAAAATAAAATGACCGACCAGCTGGATCGACCATCCCGTGGCCGCGATAGGGCGGCTAACGACGTCGCACACAAGTTAGCACACGATTTATGTGAAGACCTGCACAAAAAAGTTGGTATGGCCAGGTCCATCTACGGATCTAGGAAGCGCGCCCTGACACAGAATCATGGCCGCCCCAACGACTATACTGACCGAATAATAGCTCGAAATCAAAACCAAATGCTACAACCGTCCGGAGAATGCCATGACACATCCAAATACAGGGGTGCCGCGCACCCCCTATGCTTCACTGATGAGGTGTTGGACCATGAATTTCCAGAGGGATTCAAACCCGTGAATCTAGAGGCATACGACGGAATGACAGACCCTGGGGTATGGATTGAGGACTTTACCTTCAAATCCACATGGCTCGCGGAGATGATCTCCACGCCACCAAATACCTGCCCCTCAAGTTGAAAGGACCAGCTCGGCACTAGCTGAAAAGCCTCCCCAAAAACTCAATTGGAAGCTGGGAAGAGCTTGAGGATGCTTTTAGGGCCAATTTTCAAGAGACCTATGTCCGACCTCCCGACACAGACGATTTAAGTCACATAATTCAACATCCTGGAGAGTCAGCCTGAAAGCTTTGGAACAGATTTCTCACGAAGAAGAATCAAATCGTCGACTGCCCGGATGCCGAAGCCCTAGCGGCTTTCAAGCACAGTGTCCGGGACGAATGGCTCTCTAGACACCTCGGCCAGGAAAAACCGAGGACAATGATATCCCTAACAAGCCTTATGACCCGCTTTTGCGCGGGCGAAGACAGTTGGCTGGCCCGTAGCAGCACCAGCAACCCAGGCATATCCGAAGTCAGGGATTGCAATGGGAAACCGTGATGCAATAAAAGCAAGCATCAAAACAACGAAGACATCCAGACAACACGGTGGTAAACTTCGGATTCAGGGGCTCTTGACCCGGTCAACGGAAAAAGCCATTTAAAGGCAGCAGAGATGGACCGTCCAGCCTAAATAAGATTGTAGACAAATTATGTCAGATTCATGGCACCTCTGACAAACCTACAAATCACACCAACAGAGAATGCTGGGTCTTCAAGCAGGCCGGCATGCTAAACGCCAAACACAAGGGGAGGGAGACACCAAGCGAAGACGAGGATGAGCCTCGCCAGCTGAACACTAGGGGACAGAAAAAATTCCCCCCCAGAGGTCAAAATAGTGAACATGATTTACGCAACTCACATACCTAAGAGGAGGCGCCAGCGTGCACCCCAAGATGTATACACCGTGGAGCCCGTCACCCCCAAGTTCAACCCTTGGTCGGCCTGCCCGATCACTTTTGATCGCAGGGATCACCCGACTAGTATCCGGCACGGAGGATTGGCTGCCTTGGTGCTAGACCCAATAATTGACGGACACCATCTCACCCGAGTCCTTATGGATGGAGGCAGTAGTCTTAATCTGATATATCAGAACACCATCCGCAATACTACCTTTAAAGGAGTAATACCAGGCCCAGAGGCCCGCTGCACGGGCTCTCTAGTACTAGAGGTTGTATTCGATTCTCCCGACAACTTCCGGAGCAAAGAAATAACCTTCGACATTGCTCCATTCCGAAGCGTCCATCATGCACTACTCGGGAGAACGGCCTTCGCTCGTTTAATGCAGTACCACATTACGCTTATCTTAAGCTTAAGATGCCCGGTCCATGTGGCATCATCATAGTTAGCAGAAACACAGAGTGTTCCTCATGTAAGGAGGAATACGTGGCGGCTCTGGCAGCCAATCACTGAACAACCTCTCCAACCAGACGAAATGATCGGTCCTCAAGACCGCGGACATGGTTAGACGAGTCCGGCGCACCACTAGATGTAACAGCTCAGATAAACCTGAGATTGGGTCGATGGATACACCCCCATAGGTGGTGCTAGGGGCTTCCCACATGTAAAAAGGGCTATAGTTCGGCTTGACCCTATTTAGATTTCATTTTAATGGTTCATTAATAATAACCAATTTTTCGCACGAAGATTTTATCCTGCGTTTTTCTCTTTTACAGATGATCATCATGCTACACCCTTCCAGAATACGGCACAACGGAGACACAGGCGCAGACATGCAGCAGGGCCCCGCTCAAAGGCTTCTTTTTAGATTAAGACCTTGTGTAAACCTTTTTTACTGTCTCTTGTTGCTTCACTCCCTCCGGATACTCAACACAACTGAAAGGGATGCTGGCATTATTGACATTTCGTCACGTCAGACTAATGCAAGTAACTAGAAATTCAGGGCTCATAATCGAGGGCGTTACTCGGCCCAATAAATGTTGTAAAGTCCGAATACCTTAGGGAGTGTTCGGCGTCGCGAGTTTGGCCTTATAGGCATTAGCTCCGAATCATGTCTTTGGTCAATAGTTGGGTTTTCCCGGCTCCCATGTTTTGCTACCTTATGTTCCTCTCTATCGGCTAAGGTGGCACCGGGAGAAGTACTGCGATTGTGCCCTGGTTCATCTGGATGAGCACCTCAGTAGAGAAAGCCGAAAACTGACTCTCATGATAAAGCGCGAGACTGGTCAACTACTCGATGACTCAGTAGAATCTTCGCGATTCCTCCGCATTAAAGAAGGACCGGTTTCCCGGTCATGTATGTACGCGCACCATATTTGGATGAGCGCGGAAGTACCAGGGGCTATATAGTAGCCCCACCGTCAAACTCCTATGGCTAATTGAAAGTGTTAAAGCTATATAGTCCGATTGCCTTGTTCGCCACGCTATCACCTCCTTAATGGCCAAGACGTTGGGTCAAGTGTGAATACGCGCTTTTCCGAACACCCCCGCATTATGTGCGTGGGGGCTGAAGTCGACGACTACAAACTTTTAGGTTATATACATACATAAAATGGCCGCATAGGAGGCATCATAATACTTTTAGGCAAAAGTATAAACACAGCCTTTATAATCCAAATAGCATTGTTTTTCCAATTGGGATACATGTCACTCGAACATGATAATCTTCGAGCACTAAGCCTCTATTAAACAAGCGCCTTCTAGGACTTCTTCATAATAGTGCTCCGTCTGGACCGGGCCTACGGCCAGATCCCGGGTTGCAATAGCGGTGGCCTCCATCTCTGCCCAGTATCTCTTAGCACGGGCAAGAGCCATCCGCGCACCCACTATGCATGCCGACCTCTTTACAGCGTCGATATGCGGCACAGCACCAGGGATTCGTTGCACTAAACCAAAATAACTATTCGGCCTTGGTCCCTTCGGCCAAAGTTGATCCACGACAGACCTCATGGCAAGTCCGAACAACCGATGGAGCTCGGCCCACTTGGCCATTTGTTCATTTAACAGCAGTGGATGCGTTGGAGCACTGAACTGCGACCAGAACAATCTTTCCACTTCATGATCTTTCTGATCTTTGAAAAACTCAGTCGCATCAGCAGCACTCATTGCCAAGTCCAAGTACACATCTGCAGCACTCCATAATTGATCCAGAGGGGCATACTTCGGATCTCCGAACTTCATCCGCAACAAAAAGGGCTTCCCAGCCATGATATCTCCGGCCTGACGGAGCTCCTCCTTCGCCGCTCTGATTTCAGAGCGGGTTTCCTTGGGTGCTTCCATGGCAGGTCAGGCGCTTTCGCTTGACTTTCCTTTTCAAGAAGCTCATATCGGCCGGCGGCATCTTTCAGCTCAACAGCCATCTTGGCTACCTTATCTTCGCTCTGGCGATGAGCAGCTTGTTCGGCTCTTAAGTCTTTGGCCGCCTTTAGGGCGGCCGCATCACTTCTCCTGGCTTGTTCCTTGGCTCGGGCAAGTTCCACCCGAAGGGTCTCCACGGTGGCAGCTCCATCTGCAGTCACAGCATATTATAGATACTAGCATCATGCTCCTCTTAATATTTGTTGACCACCCGAAAATACATACCCTGTACCTCGCCAAGCCTCTTGTTCACAAGCGCAATGTTGGCATCCGCCGCATCAAGTTGCCGCCTCAGTCCGGCAAACTCAGCAGTCTGGCCAGCCACCAGACCCTCAGCCGCCTGCTCATGAAAGCAGTGTGATCATTACCTAGGACTATGATCCTCTGTTTGCCTCCTCCGGACAGCAACTAGAGTGTCAGGGGCTACTATCTGTATAGAGCACACCTAGCATTTGCAGTACCGTCAATTTTTTATATTACTTTGCGTACCTCAAAACATCTTAGCAGGCTCGTAAAAGCCTCATGCAACCCACTTTGGGTGGATGAAATCCTCTCAACCACCGTACCCATTAAAGCACGATGCGCCTCTGAGATAGCCGCTTGCTCCAAAAGACCCATCAGTGCATCCGGTTGTGCATCAGACAATCCCAGACTCTTTCTGTTGCTCTCCTTAGGAGCTGAATACTCCGGACTTCGGGTGGCCGAAGGGTTACCTTTTGGCCTCGGCGGATCAGGAGAAATCCTCCGTGATGACACCTCAGGGTCGTCCGCCCTAGGAGGCGGGGAGACAGGGGGAGGCGTTTCTCTCTCCATCATCTCCGGAAGAAGATCCCCCGAAGACGAACTCTGTCGAGAAGGGCTATGAGCCGGACTGCAAGATATATGTCTCGGTTATTGTCCTCGGAGATAAAATGGGATATATTTACCAAAGTACTCTTGTTTACTTACAGCTCGGTGGAGGGCTGGCCCCCTTGCGGGCACTATGCGGTAAGGACGCCCTCTGGGGCAAGGCCCCCTGGCGAAGCTTTTTTCCCTCGTTTGGAAACCTTTGTTTCCAAGTCTTTAGAGGCAGTCCTTTTCCTTCCTTGGGGAGAGGGGATTCTAGATTCTTCTCCCCGATTATCCTCCTTCGCGGAGACACTAATTACCCTGGTTTGGATGAGTAATGCGTGAAGCCCGCTTTCAGCTTATTTATTCCTCCCTTTATCTTCCCTTGATGGCACTTGATAAGGAGCATGCTCAAGCCTCCTGGCTAGTACAGGATGCAGTGAGCCTTTGTGAAGGGGGGCCGACCACCTGATCATCTCTGCCTTTCTTATCCAGTCTTGGCCGAGAGCGATTTTTCCAGAATGATGTTGTGACAAATAAAAAGACAGCATGTTCGGCCGCAGAATTACTTACGTGGGTATCTAGACAGTTGCCGTTGAGACCCGCATTCTCGGTGGTGTCCGGACACTTCATTCGTGATCCGAAGAACAATACATACATCTCTTCGAGCATCACGCCGAAGAATTGTTGAATAGTTCGCGGTCCTTCCGGGTTGAACTCCCACATACGGAGAGATCGACGTTGGCATGGCAAGACCAGACGAACTAGCATAACTTGCATTACCTTGACAAGACTGACATCCCTCTTGAGGAGATCTCAGATGCGACTTTGCAATGTTAGCACGTCATTAACTGGCCCCCAGTCCAGCCCCTTGTTGACCCATGACGCCAGTTGCGGAGGGGGGCCTGAGCAGAAGGCGGGGGCAGCTGCCCACTTCGTACTTCGGGGAGCTGTGATGTAAAACCACTCCCGCTGCCATAAGTTGGACACCTCCAGGAAGGAACCCTTTGGCCATGGAGCATCAGCGCCTTTGCTTATTATGGCACCTCCGCATTCTGTGTGTCGCCCATCGATCGTCTTCAGCTTCACATTAAAGGTCTTGAGCCATAAGACGAAGTGTGGGGTGATGCGGAGGAAGGCCTCACACACGACGATAAACTACGAGATGTGAAGGATGGAATCTGGAGCTAGATCGTGGAAGTCGAGCCCGTAATAGAACATAAACCCTCTTACAAAGGGATCAAGACTAAAGCCTAGCCCTCGGAGGAAGTGGGAAACAAATACGACACTCTCGTTGGGTTTAGGAGTGGGGATGACCTGCCCTTGAGCAGGCAGCCTGTGCGAGATTTCGGCAGTTAGATATATGGCTTCCCTTAGCTTCTTGATGTCCTCCTCTATGACAGAGGAGGCCATCCACTGACCTTGAAGGTTGGATCTGGACATGGTTGAAGGTGCGAAATGCTTAGCCTGAGCCTTGGGTGTTGGAACTCGAGGTGGGGTAGGGGAAGGACCGAGCGCGAGAAGAAAAGGACAGGCCTTGGCCCCTTTATAAAGAGGGTGAATATCAAGCGTCCTCCGTGTGGCCGTTTGGAACTTGCCTAAAATCGAGGAGTCATACTAACAAGCACGATTGGGTTACCCACACCCGTATTGATGAGAATCCCGTGATAAGGGGAACACGATCTCTGCTTTGACAAGACGTGCCAATAAAACAGCCTCGCAACACGTGCAGTGGAAGGCAGGGAAAAATGGTCCGTAATGACCGGGCCATGGTAGGACGTCACGTTATGAAAGGTTGTCAGCAGATTAGATTTGTGGAATATTATACTCTCTACGGTGGTATGTGGAATTTGTTTTACAGAGCCGGACACAATCTCTGTGTTCAAAATCTTCTATGGGGTATTCGGAGAAGGAACCCGCCTTGCAATGCCGAAGACAATCTGCGTGCCGGACTCATCGTCATTGAAGCCTGGTTCAGGGGCTGCTGAGGGAGTCCTGGATTAGGGGGTAATCGGACAGCCGGACTGTATACTTTGGCCGGACTGTTGGACTATGAAGATACAAGATCGAAGACTTCATCCCGTGTCCGGGTGGGACTCTCCTTTGCGTGGAAGGCAAGCCTAGCAATTCGGATATGTAGATCTCCTTCTCTGTAACCGACTCTATGTAACCCTAGCCCCCTCCAGTGTCAATATAAGCCGGAGGGTTTAGTCCATAGGACAACAACAATCAGAATCATAGGCTAGCTTCTAGGATTTAGCCTCTACGATCTCGTGGTAGATCAACTCTTGTAATATTCATATCATCAAGATCAATCAAGCAGGAAGTAGGGTATTACCTCCATCGAGAGGGCCCAAACCTAGGTAAACATTGTGTCCCCCGCCTCCTGTTACGATCAGCCTTAGACTCATAGTTTGGGACCCCCTACCCGAGATCCACCGGTTTTGACACTAACAAACACCATGATGAACATGTTGAGTGGCTCTCACTTGAATTATTGTTGATCTAACCAAGAGCCCATATTACCTTGTCTTCTCCCTTGAATTGAATGCTTGCAGATTCCAGCTTAGTCCAATGCACGTGCACTATTATTATTATCCACACTATTCGGTTGTGCAAGTGAAAGGCAATAATGACGATATATGATGGAATGATTGAGATGAGAGAAGCTGGTATGAACTCGACCTCTCTTGTTTCTGTAAATATGATTAGTTCATCGTTCCTGATTCAGCCTATTATGAATGAAACATGTTTGCAAATACAATTAGAGATTATAGTTGCTCATGCCATGCTTAAGTAGCTAGGTGTTTATAATGGTTTACCTTGCGTGCCAACATGCTATTAAAATGGTTGTGATGTGGTATGATAGGGTGGTATCCTCCTTTGAACAATTCGAGTGGCTTGACTTGGCACATGTTCACGCATGTAGTTGAAACAAAATCAACATAGCCTCCACTACATTTATGTTCATGGTGAATTATATCCAACTCATGCTTGCACTCAGTGTTGATTATCTTTAATGCATGTTCATGACTGTTGTCGCTCTCTTGCTGGTCACTTCCCAGTCTCTTTCTAGACTTCACTTGTACTAAGCGCGAATACTTCTTGTGCATCCAACTCCATAAACCCCAAAAGTTATTCCATATGAGTCCATGATACCTTCCTATACGCGGTATCTACTTGCCGTTCCAAGTAAATTTGTATGTGCCAAACTCTAAACCTTCAAATGAAATTTTGTTTTGTATGCTCGAATAGCTCATGTATCAACTAGGGTTGTCTGTATATTCCATGCTAGGCGGGTTATTCCCAAAAGGAGTGGACTCCGCTCCTCACTCACGAGAAAATGGCTGGTCATTGGGATGCCCAGTGAGGGAGTCCTGGACTAAGGGGTCCTCGGGCATCCGACATGTTAGCCATAGGCCGGACTGATGGGCTGTGAAGATACGAAGACCGAAGACTGCACCCGTGTCCGGATGGGACTCTCCTTAGTGTGGAAGCCAAGCTTGGCGATCGAATAAGTAGATACCTTTCTTTGTAGCCAACCTTGTGTAACCCTAGATCCTCCCGGTGTCTATATAAACCGGAGGACTTAGTCCGAAGGGGGGACAATCATTACCATAGTCATATAGGCTAGGCTTTTAGGGTTTAGCCATCTCGATCTTGTGGTAGATCAACTCTTGTAATACTCATATGCATCAAGATCAATCAAGCAGGAAGTAGGGTATTACCTCCATAGAGAGGGTCCGAACCTGGGTAAACATCGTGTCCCCTGTCTCCTGTTACCATCGACCTTAGACTCACAGTTTGGGACCCCCTACCCGAGATCTGCTGGTTTTGACCCCCTACTCGAGATCGTGCTTTACCATGACCGCCGGAGGAGCACTGGCCCCAGGCCAAACCCTCCCGCTGGGCGGCTTTACCATGACCGTCCATTCGGTCGTCAAGCCAATAATGACCTCCCGTCGTATCGACTCTGAAAACTCCAAGCAGATGGATCCATCGGAGCTTTCGTCTTTAAACGAGCTCCTAGATCCCATCGCCGCCCTGGGGGTCGCTATGGACTATGATCAAATTGGAATTAAACCCGATCACAGAGAAATCAAATCTCCACCGATCACCCACCAGATAGCGGTAGCCGAGGAGCGAGACGACAACTCTTCCTCCATACTAAGGACGGACTATGTCCGGATCTCCAACTTCGAAGAGCCGGACACCCACCTGCGAGGAGATGCATCCACCAATGTCTTCAGCAGCGATGGGATCAGCTGCTGGAAAGTCTTCAGCTTCATGAGCCTCTGTGAAAGCAGGCTCATGGACAGTCAGTTGACGTTCTTGAGGTTCAGCGTCAGGGCGAACCATGGAGATGGGTTCAACAATCAAGGGCTTTGTGGTAGCAGCCTGTTCCTTCTTGGTCTTCTGCTTCTTCTTGGAGGGAGCAGTAGCAGAGGCTTCAGGATGTTTTCTCTTCCTTGCTTCAGCCTCAGCAGTCCTCGTCTTCTTCAGCTCTGAAGCGGTTGACCGGGCCTTTGGCTTCGAGCCAGTCATGCTAGTTGGGAAGACAATGGGATCTGCTTCCTGCCTTGGTGCGTTGGGTTCGGCCACAGTGGGCTTCTTCTTCTGCTTAGCATCCATCCTGGGATCACTGCCCGGATGCCCAAGGGCCTTGCGCTTCTCAGCCTCGTTGTAGCCTTGCACACACTTGTCAGCCAGGCTCTTCATGCGCTCCCGAGAGCCCTGAGCTTCTGCGCGTTTCTTGAGAAAGGCTTCTTTGAGCTCGTGCAGCATAATCTTGAAGTTTTTCACCTCTTGCACACTGAGCTTGGCCATATGCTTCTTGAACTGAGCTTTCTCAAAGTCAATCTTTTGCTTCAGTTCAACAATGCGCTAGGCGATAGCTAATTCTGAAGCAATGGCGCCATGGAAGGCGACACTGAGGCCAATTGGTAGTTGCAGATCTTTGAAGCTTATGTTGGGCGTGTCAAAGCACTCATCAATGAAGTTGTGGATGATTGTCACGTCAAAGAGAGGCAGATCATTGAAGATTTCTGCTTCTTCTTTGCTCTTGATGAGTTGCTCAGGAGTGTCATCTGCAAGATCTTCATCACTGGACAGATCAATGGCATCATTTCACAGAATGGCAGCAGTTGTCAGTTCTTGGCCAGTGTGTGGCAGAGGCATCTTGACCTTCTGGGGCTTGGAGATGCGTGACAAATCCTCAGACTGCACACTGTCTTCAGGAGGTGCAGTGGCCAGTGGCTTCGCCCGTGAGATTTTTGGTGTAGAGGCAGGCTTTGAAGCTTTTGGCTGCTTCAGCTTCTTTGGCTTCGGTGCTGCAGGCGCTTCATCTGATTCAGCGTCACCTGTAGGCTCATTCACGGCAGTCCCTTGAACCACGATATGGGTGATGAGACCTTCAAGGTTGTAGAAGGGCCCAAGAAGATTGGGTTTAGCTTCGCGAGTTCCATCAGCATGGGGAGCAGAGGGACCAGGGTTGAAGTCTAATCCCAAAGACTTCTTGTTCTGCTTCGCTGAGTTCTTGGCAAACTAGAAGTTGCGCTTGAACAGATTGTCGTCACGGCACCATAGTAGTGACGATGGGTGTGCATCTGTAGGCTGTGGCCCTCGGACCATGCAAGGATAGAAGCCTTGTTCAATGGCTTCTTCTCTGGACCTGAGTTGAAGATTCTTGTATAGGATGTCTCCCCATGGTTGCTTGATGGCGTTTTTCTCAGCATACTCTTGGGTCACAAACCGGTATTTGAACCATTGTTCTGCCCAATATCTTCGAATCCACTGGATTCGGGTCTTGCACTGATTATAATCCTCTTCAGGATCTGTCTTGTAAAGTTCTGAGAGGTCATCAGGCAGATCTCTTGATGTTCCGCCACGACGCTGTCTGCCTCCCTTCCTTGTAGATTTCTCTGAAGCCGTGAATTTTAAACTGAAAGGCTTCAATACGTTCAAAGGCTTCAAAGGTTTTCGCTTGCTGGACAAACAGGAACTGGTTTCGGGAGAATTTATATGATGTTGTAAGAATTCTGCAAAATGAATGCAGACTATGAGAACCAAGGGATTCTCCCACGGACATGTACCTGTGACAGCATTAAGGTGCGAGGGAAGGGGAAGAGGTCATATGCATTCTTAGAAGATTTTGAAGATAAATCAGTTTAGAAGACATTGACCTCATCGTGCGAAGACATTCACTCATAGATAAGGAGTTGGTTCTAGATTTGTATGAATCCAGAGATCAGTACAAGTGAGGAATCTAACTACTTTGTGAAGCATAAGTGAATATACTAGGCATGTTATGAGATGCAGTGTGAAAGAGATCCAACTTGTGTGAATAGAAACTGCTTGTGGTAGAAAGTGACAAAGCTATAGGATCAAAGGGGCCGTAAAAAGGAAGTTTTATTTACCACATGAAGAACTTCTAGACGGAGTGGAAGAGGAGGCCGAGTAGTTCGATCGTCCATGCCCTAACTTGGCGACGGAGGACACCTACGGCAATGACGGAGAAGATGATGTCCGCGGTCGGCGTGAAGACGGCGTCGGAGAGGTTGCGGCAGCGAAGCACTTTGTCACCGGCGTCGTTGAGGGCTAGCGGTGGCGCTAGGGTTCGTGCGAGAGTGGAAGAAGAGATAATGATTGCAGTGAGGTGTGTATTTATAGGTACAGGTGCGACTCAGTGTTATTACACAGGTGCCCCTAGCAAATCACATCTGAGGAACACGTGGCCATCATGCAGCATGTCGGAGGTTGTTCCACGTCCCACGCACGCCTGGGTTGTCGGGTGGTCGTTCCCACTTCTCCGGGTTTCAGGTGAAGGAATGAGCATTGAAAACGGACTTAATGTTTGTCTCTGTATCTTCTGCTGACAAGGACGCAGAGAAGACATTCGACAGTTTCAATAGAATGCATATGACTTGGAGAGATAGAGTTTGAGATAGAAAGCATAGAGAGGTTAGGGTCTGATCACATTCACTTAGTTCAAAAGACTCAACACAAAGACATAGCTATAAGTGAATGTTGTAGAGGACAGAGCACTAGTATATATATATATATATATATATATATATATATATATATATATATTCAGCATAGTGAAGATAATCATGAAGACATGTTGAAATTGAAGCCAAACCAAATGTGAAGACATAGAAAATGTAACGCCACGAGTGAAACACTTCGAGCAGACCTTTGGTGGTGGCGTTACCCACCATATAGGAAGTATTAGACCCAGACACGACGCACAATTTTCGTGGCGCTCCGAAGTCGAATTCCACATTAATGTATTCACACTTAGAATGTATGTCTTCATTGATTGAAGATATACTCTACTTCGTGTGTTGCAAATCTAAGTCATCAATATGCATAAGTGTCAGGATGTGTGCCTGATCACAGGACATTTGAGGATTCCAAGATATTTAGCTCACACCGTAACTTGCAAAATCTCTTCTCATCCAAGGGCTTGGTGAAGATATCTACCAATTGCTCTTCAGTGTTGACATGTATGATATCAATATCTTCCTTCACAACATGATCTTTGAGAAAGTGATGACGAATTTCAATGTGCTTTGTCTTCGAGTGCTGAACTGGGTTGTTGGCAATCTTGATGGCGCTTTCATTGTCGCACTAGAGTGGCACTTGCTTCATATGAATGCCATAGTCCGTGAGTGTTTGCTTCATCCACAGAAGCTGAGCGCAGCAAGATCCAGCAGCAATGTATTCATATTCAGCAGTGGAGAGAGATACACAGTTCTGCTTCTTTGAAGACCAACAAACAAGTGATCGTCCCAAAAAATGACATGTGCCTGATGTAGACTTGTGATCCACTTTGTCTCCAGCATAATCAGCATCCGAGAATCCAACCAGATCAAACTCTAAGCCCTTTGGATACCATAATCCTAGAGTTGGGGTGTGAGCCAAATATCGAAGAATTCGCTTCACAGCTAAGTGATGCGACTCCTTTGGTGCCGCTTGAAATCGAGCACACATGAAAACACTAAGCATAATATCTGGCCTAGATGCACATAGATAAAGCAAAGAACCAATCATGGAGCGGTATACCTTTTGATCGAACTCTTTACCATTTTCGTCAGGACCCAGATGATGTTTGGCTGGCATTGGCGTCGTGAAGCCTTTGCAGTCTTGCATACCAAACTTCTTCAGGCAATCTTTGAAATACTTCTCTTGAGATATGAAGATGTTGTTGTGTTGCTGTCGTATTTGAAGACCGAGGAAGAACTTCAGCTCTCCCATCATGGACATCTGATATTGCTCTTGCATCATATATCCAAACTCTTCACTGCACTTCTGATTTGTGCATCCGAAGATGATGTCATCCACATATATTTGGCACACAAACAGTTCACCATCATATGTCTTCGTGAAGAGAGTGGGGTCGAGGGAACCAGGTATGAAGCCTTTGCTCTTCAGGAAGTATTTGAGTGTGTCATACCAAGCCTGAGGGGCTTGTTTGAGGCCATACAGTGCCTTGTTGAGCTTTTATACCATGTCAGGATGTTTTGGATCTTCAAAGCCAGGCAGTTGTGCAACATACACTTCTTCTTCAATCTTGCCATTGAGAAAGGCGCTCTTCACATACATTTGATATAGAAGTATGTTATGATGATTTGCATAGGCCAGCAGTATGCGTATGGCTTCAAGTCTAGCCACAGGAGCAAATGTTTCATCGAAGTCAATGCCTTCCACTTGAGTATATCCTTGAGCAACGAGACGAGCTTTGTTTCTGACAACTTGACCATGCTCATCTTGCTTGTTGCGGTATATCCATTTGGTGCCTATTATGTTGTGCTTCCGAGGATCAGGACGCTTAACTAGTTCCCATACATTATTCAGCTCAAACTGTTGAAGCTCTTCTTGCATAGCTTGAATCCATTCAGGTTCCATGAAGGCTTCTTCAACTTTCTTGGGTTCTATTATTGAGACGAATGCGAAGTGCCCATAGAAATTTGCTAGCTGAGTTGCCCTTGAACGAGTGAGCGGACCAGGTGCATTGATGCTATCAATTATTCTCTCAATCTGCACTTCATTGGCAACACGAGGATGTACAGGGCGAAGATTTTGCTCTTGCTGATCATTGTCGTTGTTAGAGGGATTGTCTTCAGACTAAGCATTGTCTTCAGGTTGATCAGGTGCGGAGATGATAAGTTCCTCTTCAGGTTGAGCTTCAGAGGGTATGATTTCTCCAGTTCCCATTAGCTTGATTGATTCGCTGGATGGAACTTCATCTAGCACATTTGGCAGGTGTTCTCTTTGTGAACCGTTAGTCTCATCAAATCGCACATCCACTGTTTCAACCACTTTATAATGAAAGAGATTGAAAACTCTGTAGGAGTGCGAATCCTTTCCATATCCAATCATAAAACTCTCATGTGCTTTTGGTGCAAATTTTGAAGTGTGATGTGGATCCTTGATCCAGCACCTGGCACCAAATACTCTGAAGTAACTGACATTTGGCTTCTTGCCAGTAAGGAGCTCATAAGATGTCTTGTTCAGAAGCTTGTGAAGATAAACACGATTGATTGTATGGCATGCAGTATCAATGGCTTCAGGCCAGAATTTTCTTGGAGTCTTGTATTCATCAAGCATCGTTCGGGCCATCTCAATGAGTGTTCTGTTCTTGCGTTCGACGACGCCATTCTGCTGTGGCGTGTACGGAGCTGAGAATTCATGTGTGATGCCCAAAGTATCAAGATATGTATCCAGGCCAGTGTTCTTGAATTCAGTGCCATTGTCACTTCTGATGTGCTTTATCTTGGCGCCATAGTTGTTCATTGCTCGATTAGCGAAGCGTCTGAAGACATCCTGCACTTCAGTCTTGTAGAGGATTATGTGCACACAAGTATATCTAGAATAATCATCAACAATGACAAAGCCATAGAAACAAGCAGTAGTAGTAAGAGTTGAGTAATGAGTGGGACCGAAAAGATCCATGTGGAGCAGTTCGAAGGGTCGGGTGGTTGTCATGATTGTCTTTGAGGGATGTTTGGCCCTCGTCATCTTTCCTGCTTCACAGGCACCGCATAAGTGATCTTTCTTGAACTTGACGCCCTCGATGCCTATGACATGCTTCTTCTTTGCAAGGGTGTGGAGGTTCCTCATGCCAGCATGCGCTAGCCTCCGATGCCAGATCCAGCATTCTGAAGCTTTTGCTAGAAGACATACGGCAAGTTTTAGTCCTGCTGAGAAATCTACCACGTACAAATCATCTTTCCGATACCCTTCAAACACTAGAGACTTGTCAGATTCCATTAGAACAAGGCAGCGATATTTTCCAAACATTACGATCATGTTCAAATCGCAAAGCATTGAGACAGACATTAATTTGAAGCTAATGGATTCAACAAGCATGACTTTATCCATGCGTTGATCCTTTGAGATTGCAACTCTACCTAGACCCAATACCTTACTTTTACCAGTGTCAGCAAAAGTGATGTGGCTCTTGTCGGATGGACGTAAGGTTGAGTCCATAAGAAGGCTTCTTTTGCCAGTCATGTGATTGGTACATCCACTATCAATAATTCATTCTGAAGACGCTGGTGTCGTACCCTACAGTGGAGTTAGGGGGATAGGCTTCACGAAGAGAATTGTGAAGCAAAAACATTTGACGAACCAGTGGGTTATGAAAGCTTAGATCCAGATTAGGACTAATAGGGAGAGTAGCAAGCGATTCTGGAACGAAGTACATAGTAAGACCATTCAGGCATTTGATCTTGCACCCTACAAGATGTTTAAGGTCCCCAGCAATAGCGTTAGACGATTTTGGTTTTCTGCTGGAGACCTTTCCTTGCAAAAGAGAGTTAAGCTTTCTTAGCCACCCACATCTTCAAGGGTGGCTTAGAAGCAATAAGTCTAAAGTGCAGCATCTGAGAACTTTGGCTTTGGAGCCCTAGCAAACAATCTTGCAAGTGGACAATAGTACTCGTAAGAATAAGCAGAATAGTTCTTGGTCTTATGAACATGGCGGTTTGATGAACCGCGCTCATATTCATAAGCCTGTGTATGGTTTCCCTGCAAAACATTTGCATTAGTGCGACTCGGGTGAGTCCTCTGTCTATGTGAAGCCTTTGGACCGTATGAAACCTGTGGTATGGGGTTTGTCTTGTTCACCTATGGTGTCATGATGAAATTCACAGGAAGATTCTCGAGACACCTTTTGGGTACCCAGATCTTCTTCATAGGCGGTCCATTCCTGCAGTTAGTGCCAATGTACCTGGCAAACACTTCACGATTTTGATTCTTAAACAGTTTATAGTTTGCATCAAAGGATTCATCAATGACAATAGGGTTAGCACAAGTGAAGCCAGATAGAGTGGATGGATCTGCTGAAGATTCCTTTGCAGCAACCCATGTGGTTTTGGGGTACTGCTCAGGTTTCTAGTAAGAGCCATCAGCATTTATTTTCCTTACGAACCCAACACCCTCTTTCCTCGGGTTTCGGTTCAGGATCTGCCTTTTGAGGACATCACATAGTGTCTGATGCCCTTTAAGACTTTTGTACATCCCTGTTTCAAGCAATGTCTTCAACCTAGCATTCTCATCAGCAATAGCAGTGGTATCCTCAGCAGAGGGGTTAGTTCCCACATCAACAGTTGTAGATATTGCAACAGTAGCAGCAGTAGAATATTCAGCAACAGAAGTAGCATTATCACGCTCAATGCATTTAAGGCATGGTGGTTCAAATCCTTCCTGAGCGGAACTGATCTATTCGGCGTGAAGTGACTCGTTTTCCTTTTGAAGATCTTCATTGGCCGCTCTCAATTTCTCAAGATCTTGCTTCCTTTGAAGATAATCATAGGAAAGCTTTTCATGAGTTGTTGAGAGCGTTTCATGACGACTTTCAAGTTCCTCATACTTAATGTGAAGATTTTTTATGTCTTCAATTAAGGACTTAGATCGAGTCATTTCAGCGCCTAATAGATCATCGCTTTTGTCTAACAGTTTTTGAATATGTTCCATAGCTTTCTATTGTTCAGTTGCAATTTTAGCAAGTGTTTTGTAGCTGGGTCTTGAACCACAATCAGAGTCATCTTCACTAGATGTTTGATAGTGAGTAGTGCATGTGTTTACCTTGGCACCGCGTGCCATGAAGCAGTAGGTAGGAGCGGAGTAGTCCTTGTCATTTGCATCGGTGTCGATGATGAAGTCATTGTCTTCAGTGTTGAAGATGGACTTGGCAACGTATGTTGTAGCTAGACTTGCAACGCCAGAATCGGACTCCTCCTCAGACTCCATCTCCGCCTCCTTAGAAGCGGACTCCTCCTCTGATTCCATTTCCTTGCCAACAAACGCAGGTGCCTTGCCAGATGAGCTCTTCTTGTGTGATGAAGACTTTGAGGAAGACTTGGAAGAAGACTTTGAGTATTTCTTCTTCTTCTTGTCGTCAGAGTCATATTCCTTGCTCTTCTTCTTCTTTTTGTTCTCATTGTCCCACTGCAGACACTCAGAGATGAAGTAGCCAGGTTTCTTGCACTTGTGACATGTTTTCTTCTTGTAGTCATGAGCAGAAGCTTCATCATTCCTTGAGCTTGATCGTGAAGACTTTCTGAAACCTTTCTTCTTGGTGAATTTTTGGAACTTCTTCACAAGCATAGCAAGTTCCCTTCCAATGTCTTCAGGATCATCAGAACTGCTGTCAGATTCTTCTTCAGATGAGGAGACAGCTTTTTCCTTCAAGGCACGAGTTCGCCCATAGTTTGGACCATAGATACCTCTTTTCTCAGAAAGCTGAAACTCATGTGTGTTGAGCCTCTCAAGTATGTCAGATGGATCGAGTGTCTTGAAATCAGGACGTTCTTGAATCATCAGGGCTAGGGTGTCAAACGAACTATCAAGTGATCTCAGTAGTGTCTTGACGACTTCATGCTTGGTGATCTCAGTAGCGCCAAGGGCTTGAAGCTCATTTGTGATGTCAGTGAGTCGATCAAACGTGAGCTGGACATTCTCATTGTCATTTCTCTTGAAGCGGTTGAAGAGGTTGCGAAGGACACTAATTCTCTGATCTCTCTGGGTTGAGACGCCTTCGTTGACCTTGGAGAGACAGTCCCAGACTAGCTTAGATGTTTCCAAAGCACTCACGCGGCCATACTATCCTTTGGTTAGATGACCACAGATGATATTCTTGGCAGTAGAGTCCAGTTGAATGAACTTCTTGACATCAGCAGTA
The DNA here is from genome assembly GCF_002162155.2 of Triticum dicoccoides. NCBI lineage: Eukaryota > Viridiplantae > Streptophyta > Magnoliopsida > Poales > Poaceae > Triticum > Triticum dicoccoides. Next base: position 373,440,498 of record NC_041380.1, on the reverse strand, counting down.
GTGACACCTTCTCCAGCCTTGGGAACGCCGTTCTTGACGACATACCATAGGTCGATGTCAATGGCTTCAAGATGCATGTGCATCTTATTCTTCCAGTAGGGATATTCAGTTCCATCGAAGACGGGGCACGCAGCGAACACTTGAATTATCCCTGTAGTCGACATAGCTAAAACTCCAGGTGGTTAAACCAAATCACACAGAACAAGGGAGTACCTTGCTCTGATACCAATTGAAAGTGCGTTATATCGACTAGAGGGGGAGTGAATAGGCGATTTTTATGAAAGTCTTCAAAACGTGAAAGTTATGAAGACAAACGATAGAAATAACCTATTACCATGCAGCGGAAGGTAGACTACACTAGGCAAACCATAGTCAAGTATTCAATGGAGTGAAAGCACAATGACTAATAACAGCAATGTAGTAAGGATCAGGTAGGAAGATATTATGAAGCCAAACAAAACACGCAGTCACTCAATGAAGACAAAAGATAGTGCAATCATACAATGACTTCACAAGGACCAACAGTAAGTAAAGGGAAGGGAAGGATGAAACCAGTGACTCGTTGAAGACAATGATTTGTTAGACCAGTTCCAGTTGCTGTGACAACTGTACGTCTGGTTAGGGCGGATAGGTATTTAAACCTGAGGACACACAGTCCCGGACACCCAGTCCTGAACACGCAGCTCAGGACACCCAGTCCTCACCGTATTCCCCTTGAGCTAAGGTCACACAGACCTCGCCCAATCACTCTGGTAAGTCTTCAAGGTAGACTCCCAAACCTTCACAGACTTCGTTCACCGGCAATCCACAATGTCTCTTGGATGCTCAGAACGCGACGCCTAACCGGCTGGAGGATTCACATTCCTCAAGTGTAATAAGTCTTCAGATCACACAGACAAGAAGACTTAAGTGATGCCTAACACTCTTTGGCTCTGGGTGGTTAGGGCTTTATCCTCGCCAGGAATTCTCTCTCAAAGGCTTCGAGGTGGGTTGCTCTCAAACGACAAAAGCCGTACTCTAACTCTGGGCAGCCAACCGTTTATGGTTGTAGGGGGTGGGCTATTTATAGCCACTAGGCAACCCAACCTAATTTGTCCGAAATGACTCTAGGTCACTAAGGAACTGACACGTGTTCCAACGGTCAGATTTCAAACTCACGCGGCAGCTTTACTTGGGCTACAAGCAAAGCTGACTTGTCCGACTCTGGACAAGTTTCGCTCTCATAGTCTTCACTCGAAGACATAGGTTTTGGTTAAGCATCACTTCAGTCATTCTGTCTGGTTCTCTTGGACCCCACTTAACAGTACGGTGGTTCCTATAACTCAACAAAGAAGAAAAAGAACTACGAAAGATCTAAGTCTTCGAGCTCCATAGGCTTCATGCGATGTCTTCTCTTGTCATAGTCTTTAATGAGAATATCTTCATACACCACCTTTGACATCAATGTCTTCATACATTTTTAGGGGTCATCTCTGGTAGGAAAACCGAATCAATGAGGGACTTCTACCTGTGTTATCCTGCAATTCTCACAAACACATCAGTCCCTCAACTAGGTTTGTCGTCAATACTCCAAAACCAACTAGGGGTGGCACTAGATGCACTTACACTTCCAGGAGTGTTCGATCACGGTGGCTTCCGAAGTACCACTCAACAACATAATAAACAACCGCGATGCCATGGGCCGGATTGCCAAATGGGCCATTTTAGTACTGGTTGATATTACATACAAACCACGTCGAGCTATTAAATCCCAAGTACTGGTTGACTTCGTCGCTGAATGGACAGATACCGAACTCCCTAAAGAGTACGACACATATTCCAATTGGGTTATGTATTTCGATGGCTCCAAAATGCTGGCAGGGCTAGGAGCGGATGTCGTTTTGACATCCCCCACTGGAGACGTCGTTCAGTACATACTCCAAATACTATACACAGACTCCAACAATGCAGCCGAATACGAGGCCTTATTGCATGGTCTCCGGATGGCTGTCTCCATGGGCATACATCGCCTGGAAGTGCGCGGGGACTCAAACCTTGCAATATCTTAAATAAATGGAGACTTCGATGCCAAAGATCCAAAGATGGCAGCTTATCGTAATGCCGTCCTAAAAATGTCGGCTCGGTTCGAGGGGCTCGAGTTCCATGACCTGGCCCGAGAAAGTAATCAAGCAGCGGATGTTCTTGCTCGTATCGGCGCCAAGCGCGACGCCGTACCATCCAGTATCTTTCGGGAAAGGCTTTTTAAGCCATCCATGGTGTGGCAGGGGGAGAGCAGCAACACTAGTCCAGATCCGAACACAACCCCAGATTCCGAACCCACCGATATCATCGGAGGCTCAGCCACCGAAATAACACTGTCGGCCCATCTCATTATGGCAGTCATTGCCCCATGGACCGAACCCTTCTTGCCCTACCTTAATAGGAAGGAACTTCGTGAGGATCAAAATGAGGCCCGCTGCATTGTCCGGCTTTCGAAGGCCTACAAGGTTCACGACGAAGAGTTCTATAAGAAAAGCACTACCGGATTCCTTCAAAGATGTATCTCTAAGGAGGAGGGGCGGCAGTCCTAGCTGAGATCCATGCCGGTCTCGGCGGGCACCATGCCGCAGCTCGGGCACTTGTTAGCAAGGCCTTCCGTACAGGGTTTTATTGGCCGACGGCCCGAGCAGATGCGCAAGACCTTGTCCAATGTTGCGTCGGATGCCAACTCTTTGCCAACCAAAGCCATATGCCCCCACCACCCTACAAACAATCCCCATCACTTGGCCTTGCGCGGTCTTGGACTAGACATGGTTGGACCTCTTAAAGGAGGAAGCCATAAGAAAAAATATCTGCTAGTTATGGTGGATAAATTCACTAAGTGGATAGAGGCCAAACCAGTTAAAATAGTCGAGTCCGGGCCGGTGATAGAATTCATATCCGGTGTTGTACACCATTATGGTGTTCCACACAACATCATCACCGATAACGGCTCCAATTTCACAGCCGATGAGGTGAAAACCTGGTGCACTAATCTGGGCATCAAACTCGATTACGCCTCTGTATATCATCCACAAACAAACGGTCAAGTTGAATGAGCCAATGGTCTTATTATGAGCGACATCAAGCCTAGACTAGTGCGGTCTTTGAAAGAATCAGACAAGCACTGGGTTGAGGAGCTCAACTCCGTACTCTGGGGGTTGCGTATCACACCCAATCATACTACCAGATATACAACATTCTTCATGGTGTACGGTGCAAAGGCAGTGTTACCCGACGACATTATTCATGACTAACCTCGAGTGTGCATGTACAAAGAGAGAGAGAGAGAGAGAGAGAGAGAGGCCGAGCTTGACCAGCAGGACATCTTAGATTCCCTGGAGGAGGAGCGCGACATTGCAAAAGCAGGTTCTGCATTTTATCCACAGAAGGCTCGCATGTATCAAAATAGAGAAGTGCGGGCCAAGACTTATAATGTTGGCGAACTCGTTCTACGCCTGCCGGAGAAGAAAAAGGATAAGCTCAAGCCCAAGTGGGAGGCTCCCTTCATCATTGACGAAGTTCTCACCAGAGGAGTGTACCGCTTGCGTGATGCGTCAGACAATCGATTAGATCCGAACCCCCGGAATGTGGCCAGACTTTGACGATTCTATGCCTAGCACCAAACCCTGTGTTCGTCTCCTTCTTCCTATTGTTTCCATTATTTTTTCTCTCTTTTTGTTTTTTCTCTTTAGCTTTAAAGCTTTCGTGCAGCTAGACCGTACACCCCTGACGCCCACATCTTCAAATATGTATGTTCATTACACCTGGGGGCTTCTTGGACAATAGCTTGCTATTATTATTTTCCGAGCATTAAGCTCATCACATGTGCATCCTTTCCCATATGTACCTTTTCTTGGCCATTATATGCATCGATATGACTTAAGTTTTGGCCAAGGTGGGTTGCCTGGCTCCTATGCTTGTGTGCTACATTCCCGTTAATTCGGCTAGGGCATAAAGGGAGCACCTCTGCGATTGTTACTGCCGGGTCATCCGGATATGTACCTCAGACTGGGTGAGGCCAAAAGCTAGCGTTCTTAAGGGAATATTCGGTCGGTGAATTAAAGATTTTTCCACATTCAATCCATCATGAACCCCCAGAAGTTACTTATACTGTGTTTTTTTCAATCACAGTTCGGACATGCACATAAACGCATGCACACCCAGGGAAAAGAACCCTTCACAGAACTATTCTCTCTGGAAGATGTTTCTTACATTATGTAATATAAGATAACTAGTCGGATACAACTTGTCGGTTCAAGAAACTATGACCCCTACGCTTGGTCTCCACGCATACCCCGGTCTATTTTGCTGCTTAGGTATTCGGAAACACTCTGCACCTTCGGGTCCAGAGGTCGAAGCAAAAAGGTCTGCCATGACAATCATTTTATAATTCAGCTAGACATACATACGCCAAGAAAGGTACATTGTCATTTGGACTAAAAAATTCCTCCTCTATACCGTCCAGTAGGCTGTCTAGCTTACAATCCTGCTGGGAATACTTGGCGGCTATTTCTACTTGGTCATATACCAAATTAACTGCAACTTCTTTTCCATCTGTCCCTAGAGGTCCGACCCGAGCCATATGATTCGGATTAAGCTTGGTATACCGTGTTTTCACCATGGCCCGGGCTTCTCGTGCACCTTCCCCGCAAGCCGATATCTTCCACAATTGAAAGCGCCGCCGTGCTCCCTTGAAAAGCTGTATAAGCTCCTCCATCTTTCCTGGAGGGGAGGCCTATGGCCATAAGGCCTTGGAAACACTTCGCATCGCCTGCCGAGCCTGCTCGTGCACTAGCGACAGCTCTTGTAGCAGATTGCCTGAGAATCCGGACATCTCCTCTTTGGGATGACCGATCAGCATACCTGCAGACATAACTATGTCAGTCTCCTCCACCTCCGAGTTATTCGAAGGTTAGTTCAACCACGTACCAAATATGCCGCCTCATAGCCTTTTTTCTCCTTTATGGAGTCAGCTAGCTGGGCCCGTACATCATTCAGTTCCTGGCCCAATCGGGTATTCGAATCCTGGAGCTTGTTTTTCTCCATCATGGCTTTTGTGAGCCTTCTTGGATTTCTCCAGTTCGGCACGGGCAGCAGTTAGCTGCGTCTAACACTTTTCTAGCTCTTAGGCTAGCAGGTCGTTCTTCTCCGTAAGAACCTGGTTATACAACGATACTTAAATCAGTTGTACCAACCACTTCAAGTCTCGGGGGCTATTGGCATATGGTTATCATATTCGGACAAAGTAAACTTACCTGCAAATCTTTTAAATGCGGCTTTGTGGCTCTGTTAAGCCCATCTCGAGTAGCTCGAATGTATGCATCAGCCGAGCTGAAGGCGTTAAATGCCTCTTCTAAAAAGCCGGGGTCTTGTAAAACGGCCCTGCGGCACCGATGATTGATGGCGCTCTCCATTTCCGAGTTAGTGACGGATACATCATCCGAATCCTTGGCTGGAGGACAGTTCGGTGTTAACCCCGCATCAGCCACCATCTTTACGGCGGGATCTGGATCCTGGCTGTGGGAAGTATGACCGGCCAGACCCCCGGATATAGTCCGGCACACTTTTTTCCTGATACAGGATAAACAGAAAGGTCACAGTTGGACGTGACTGCCAAGGTGGATATTTGAAAATCCATACCTCTTTGATGAAGGCTCGGCCTTATCTTCGTTTGCCTTCCTCTTCGAAGGCTAGCCCAACGTGGGGTCCACTCTCTTCGAAGATAATCCTGGGGTAGCATGGCATGCCAAACGCCTCCCCTTTTGAGCACATGACAATGCGGTGGGTGAGGCAGTATGAGAAAACTCTATCAGATGAAATATCTCCGGATTACTTACGTGTGAAGCGGGGAGAAGACCGGGATAATCAGCGATGATGGCCAGTTCTGTGTCGTCATCGTTCGTTTGGTAAAACACCCCATTCTCGAGCACCACAAATATATCCGGATCATCTTCGGATCCGGGGTCAAGGTCCCGATTGTGGCCCTCGGGCTACGGGGCGGGGATGTAAAGCCCCTTGGAAGTCTTTCGCCAGTTCTGTTATAAATGGATGGGTTAATGTTCGTTGAACATAGCTCAGGGAGTAGAATGAGTAGAGCAGAGGAGTTGGGGGCTTACCCAGCTAGGAGGACTATACATCGAGTATCCTTCCCTGTGCTTGATGCGCAAGAACTCCTCTTCCTCCCCTTTGAACAGTTCGCCCAATATTTTGGCCAGGGCGACAGGGGTGTCTGGACCTTTCCTGCCGCAGCAGGAGGCGCCATCTTCCCCATTATAGTGCCACATGGGAAGTCCTCTATATTGGAGTGGCTGGACCCCCCGCACTATGGAGGTCGCCATTACTTCGACTATCGTGTATCCGGACTGGGCGAGCGTCCTTATCTTGCTCAGGAGTTGGCGAACCTCCGCACTATCTTCTTCCTCGAGGCTCCGAGGGCGCCAGCTGTGGCGTTTCTTTAAAGGAGCACTTGTGAACTCAGAAAGACCCCTTCGGACTGGGTCTGGAAGTGCAACGTCCTCGATGTAGAACCACTCAGAAGTCTACTCTCCAGAAGTCTTCTTTGGTGTGCTGGATAGGTATCCGGTCTCGGCAATGCGCCATATTTCGACTCCGCCCACTTCAAATATTGATCCCTCGTGGTTACGCGGGACAAGGCAGAATAACCTTCTCCACAGTTCAAAATAGGCCTCACAACCCAGGAATAGTTCGCATAAAGCGACGTAACCTGCAATGTGCAGGAAGGAGGCTAGAGTAAAGTTGTGTAGCTGGATGCCATAATATTCCAGAAGCCCTCGGAGGAATGGATGAATTGGAAATCCCACACCCCTTAGTAGATAGGGGACGAAACACACTTGTTCCCTCGCGGATGGATTGGGGAAATCCTCCGCCTGGGTTTTGGCGTTGAAGGAGGCCAACCCTGCTCGAACAGGGACTAGATCCGTAGGGGGGAGAAACCCCTGCGTTTGCAGCCCCACCAGCTGATGGTGGGATATAGAGCACTTCTCCCATTCGCCTCTTTCTGGGCCGCAGGGACGGGAGGAGGGTCTGGGGATGCTAGACATGTTGGAGTGTTCTTTCCTAGCAAAACTTTGAGGATTTTCTCCGCGAGATGTTGAATGGATTTGGGATCCAATCCCGTTAAATAGACGTTGTCCCTCGCGTGCCTGGGGTGTTAAGTGCAAAAATACCCTGACCTCTCGCATTCGCTCGATACATGGAAACTGAAGTTGTTGATGCACAGAAGCGAGGGGTACTACATTAAATGGAAGGCCGAACACACTACTTGGAAGTCATTGGTGGAGGAACCCGCCTTGCAATGCCGAAGACAATCTATGTGTCGAACACCTCGTCATTGAAGACTGGTTCGGGGGCTACTGAGGGAGTCCTGGACTAAGGGGTCCTCGGGCGTCCGACCTGTTAGCCATGGGCCGGACTGATGGGCTGTGAAGATACAAAGACCGAACACTGCACCCGTGTCCTGGATGGGACTCTCCTTGGCGTGGAAGGCAAGCTTGGTGATTGAATGAGTAGATTCCTTTCTTTGTAACTGACCTTGTGTAACTCTAGATGCTCCCGGTGTCTATATAAACCGGAGGACTTAGTCCGGAGGGGGGACAATCATTACCATAGTCATATAGGCTAGGCTTTTAGGGTTTAGCCATCTCAATCTCGTGGTAGATCAACTCTTGTAATACTCATATTCATCAAGATCAATCAAGCAAGAAGTAGGGTATTACCTCCATAGAGAGGGCTTGAACCTGGGTAAACATCGTGTCCCCTATATCCTGTTACCATCTACCTTAGACGCACAGTTCGGGACCCCCTACCCGAGATCTGCCAGTTTTGACACCGACACCCAGTCCCATGCTCAAACCAAATCAAAATAATTACAAACAAAACTCCCCGAGGATTGTTGTTAGTTGGAGGCACCCGTTGTTTCGGGCAAGCCATGGATTGATGCTTGTTGGTGATGGGGGAGTATAAACTTTACCATTCTGCTTGGGAAACGCCTATAATGTGTGTAGCATGGACGATATCGACATGTCTCGGTTGTTATGTTGACAATGAAAGTATACCGCTCAAAATATTATTCATCTCTATTTCAAAATCGAGCTATGACACCTCTACAAATCCCTACTTCCCTCTGAGAAGGGCCTATCTATTTACTTTTATGTTGAGTCACCATCCTCTTATTAAAAAGCACCAGTTGGAGAGCACCGCTGTCATTTGTATGCATTACTATTAGTTTATATTGAGTATGACTATGACTAGCTCTCTTTTGCAATGAATTACAATTTCCAGTCAGCCCTTGATCTACAGGGGCGGTGCTCTGCATTTATGTTTTGCGGTCTTAGAAAGGGCTAGCGAGATACCATCTTGTTATATCATATTATGATTGTTTTGAGAAAGTGTTGTCATTCGAGATTTATTATTATTGCTCGCTAGTTGATAATGTCATTGATATGAAAAAACACGAGACCTAAATGTTATTGTGACTATGGTTAGTTCATAATCTTTGCTGAAACCTTGAATGCTGGCTTCACGTATTTACAACAACAAGAGCAAACAGAGTTTGTAAAAAAATTTCTTTATCACTTTCAGTTTGTCAACTGAATTGCTTGAGGACAAGCAAAGGTTTAAGATTGGGGGAGTTGATACGTCTCCATCGTATCTACTTTTCCAAACACTTTTGCCCTTATTTCGGACTCTAACTTGCATGATTTGAATGGAACTAACCCGGACTGACGCTGTTTTCAGCAGAATTGCCATGGTGTTATTTTTGTGGAGAAATAAAAGTTCTCAGAATGACCTGAAAATCAACGGAGAATATTTTTGGAATATATAAACAATACTAGTGAAAGTATCAAGGCCAGGGGCTCACACCCTGTCCACGGGGGTAGGGGGCGCGCCTACCCCCTGGGAGCGCCCCCTGCCTCGTGGGCCCCTTGGTGCTCCACCACCCTCAACTCTAACTCTATATATTCATGTTCGGGGAGAAAAAAATCAAAGAGAAGGATTCATCACGTTTTACGATACGGAGCCACCGCCAAGCCCTAATCTCTCTTGGGAGGGCTGATCTGGAGTAAGTTTGGGGCTTCGGAGAGGGGAATCTGTCGCCATCGTCATCATCAACCTTCCTCCATCACCAATTTCATGATGCTCACCGCCGTGCGTGAGTAATTCCATCGTAGGCTTGCTGGACGGTGATGGGTTGGATGTTATTTATCATGTAATCGAGTTAGTTTTGTTAGGGTTTGATCCCTAGTATCCACTATGTTTTGAGATTAATGTTGCTATGACTTTGCTATGCTTAATGCTTGTCACTAGGGCCCGAGTGCCATGATTTCAGATCTGAACCTATTATGTTTTCATGAATATATATGAGTTCTTGGTACTATCTTGCAAGTCTATAGTCACCTATTGTGTGTTATGATCCGTTAACCCCGAAGTGACAATAATCGGGATACTTACCAGTGATGACCGTAGTTTGAGGAGTTCATGTATTCACCAAGTGTTAATGCTTTGGTCCGGTACTCTATTAAAAGGAGGCCTTAATATCCCTTAGTTTCCAATAGGACCCTACTGCCACGGGAGGGTAGGACAAAAGATGTCATGCAAGTTCTTTTCCATAAGCATGCATGACTGTATTTGGAATACATGCCTACATTACATTGATGAACTGGAGTTAGTTCTGTGTCACCCTATGCTATAACCGTTGCATGAGGGATCACATTCGACATAATTATCCATCACGGATCCAATGCCTACGAGCTTTTCATATATTGATCTTCGTTTATTTACTTTTCCGTTGCTACTGTTAGAACTACTATAAAACGAAAACTATTACTTTTGCTACCGTCACCGCTACTATCATACTACTTTGCTACTAAATAGTTTGCTGCACATATTAAGTTCCCAGGTGTGGTTGAATTGACAACTCAGCTGCTAATACTTGAGAATATTCTTTGGCTCCCCTTGTATCGAATCAATAAATTTGGGCTGAATACTCTACCCTCGAAAATTGTTGTGATCCCCTATACTTGTGGGTTATCACTCAACAGCTCAAGTGGCTGCATTGAAAACGTCGAAGGGTAACTTGACAGCGGCAATTCTACCGGCAGGCTGCTAGGGATCCATTCCCAAAGCGCTCACGACTAGTATTTGCCCCGGAAAGGTTCTGGCATGCGTAGGGTGCCCAATTATACAAAAAAAGAAAGCGGAGTAAAACAAAGGGATAGCATAAGTCCATACATATAATTCAAAGTCATATTACATCACAAAATTAGCACATTTCTAACATAATGCCAAATGTTTCTTTCTCATGGCAGCGCGGTGTTGGGTACGATGGCAAGCTTAGTTGATGTGATCGCCTTGGACCCTGGGAACATTGAGGACCTTGTCGGCGATTGGGGCAATGACCTTGTAGGAAACGGTGATGTTAGTGTTTGCCGGCAGCTTCTTTATGGTCTTGGAGATGTCAAGGCCTGGATTGTGGTGGACAACGCTGACCAGCGTAGTATAAAGTACGCCACATGCGAACTATCGGGGCTCGTTGGCGAAGGAAATGTTCCGGTCTTCATGATATATCTTCAGTGCTTCGATCAGACCATCAAAAAACTTGGTCAATCTGACACTGGTGACCTCATGTTCAGTAGTGGGAAAGCTCCAGCTTCTCATGTCCATTTCTGCGAGCTGAGAAGTGAGGCGCTTCTCTATGTCAACCAACTTGTTCGTCTAGAGGGAGTGCATCTATTGTAGTTGATCACGCTTGCCCTCAGCGTCCTTCCGGAGGATTTCTTTAGCAGCTAGCTTCTCCACCAAGGCCTTTTCTTGCTCCTTGGTGAATTTGACGTTCTCCTCTAGCCCGGCAAGTTTGGACTTCAGGTCCTGGACTATGTCATTGGCATTGGCAAGTTCTTGGCCCTTGGACGAGAGCTGCATCTCCAGCCCCTCTAGGATGAGGGCTATTTTCTACGCCTCAGCCTTGAGGTCATCGACTTTGTTGTCGTTGGCGACGATGATGAGCTCTTCCTTCAACTTGCCCTCCTGGGCCTCTAGGTCTGCCTTGGTGGAAGCAACAGTCGCGGATTCTGATGTCTACTATGCAACTTTATTCTTGTAGACACGTGTTGGGCCTCCAAGCGCAGAGTTTTGTAGGACAGTAGCAATTTTCCCTCAAGTGGATGACCTAAGGTTTATCAATCAGTGGGAGGCGTAGGATGAAGATGGTCTCTCTCAAACGACCCTGCAACCAAATAGTAAAAAGTCTCTTGTGTCCCCAACACACCAATTCAATGGCAAATTGTATAGGTGCACTAGTTCAGCGAAGAGATGATGATACAAGTGTAATATGGATAGTAGATGTTGGTTTTTGCAATCTAAAATTATAAAAACAAAAAGGTAACCAATAGTAAAAGGGCACAAAAATGGTATTGCAATGCTTGAAAATGAGGCCTAGGGTCCGTACTTTCACTAGTGCTATCTCTCAACAATGCTAATATAATTGGATCGTATAACCATCCCTCAAAGTGCGATGAAGAATCACTCCAAAGTTCCTATCTAGCAGAGAACATAAGAAGAAATCGTTTGTAGGGTACAAAACCACCTCGAAGCTATTCTTTCCGATCGTTCTATCTAAGAGTTCGTACTAAAATAAGACCAAATAATTTCATATTGATAATACTCAATCCAACACAAAGAACCTCAAAGGGTGCCCCAAGATTTCTATCGTAGAAACAAAGACAAGAACGTGCTTCAACCCCTATGCGTAGATTACCCCAATGCCACCTCCGGAACCCGCGAGTTGAGTGCCAAAACATATATCAAGTGAATCAAAATAATACCCCATTGTCACCATGGGTATTCATATGCAAGACATATATCAAATGCTCTCAAATCCATAAAAGTATTCAGTCCGATAAAATGAAATCTCAAAGGGAAACTCAATTCATCACAACAAGATAGAGAGGGGAAACACCATATGATCCAACTATATTAACAAAGCCCGTGATACATCAAGATCATGACATCTCAAGAACACGAGAGAGAGAGAGAGATTAAACACATAGCTACTAGTACAAACCCTCAGCCCCGAGGGTGGACTACTCCCTCCTCATCATGGTGGTCGCCAAGGTGATGAAGATGGGCACCGGTGATGATTCCCCGCTCCGATAGGGTGCCGGAATGGAGTCTAGATTGGTTTCTCGTGGCTATAGAACCTTGTGGCGGTGGAACTTCTAATTTAGGGTAACCCCGAGTGTTTTTGGAATATTTGACGATTTATAGGGCGAAGAGGGGGTAAAAGAGGCCATTGAGGTGGGCAGAACCAACCTGGGCGCGCGTGGGCCCCCAGGCGTGCCCTGGTGGGTTGTGCCCCCCTCGGGGCACCCCCCAGGTGCTCCTCTGGCCCATTGGATGTCTTTTGGTCCATAAAAATCCAAAAAAAGTTTCATGGTGGTTAGACTCTGTTTGATATTGATTTCCTGCGATGTAAAAAACAAGCAAAAAATAGCAACTGGCACTGGGCACTAGGTCAATAGATTAGTTCCAAAAAATGATAGAAAGTTGCTATAAAATGATTGTAAAACATCCAATAATGATAATATAATAGCATGAATACTTCATAAATTATAGATACGTTGGAGGCGTATTAGAATCCCCAAGCTTAATTCCTACTCGTCCTCGAGTAGGTAAATGATAAAAGAAATAATTTATGAAGTGTGAATGCTAGAAAAGTGCACAAGTTTGATCAATGATAATTCAATCACTTCCCCTAGCATCATAACAACAACTCTTTCTCATAAAACTCATCATGACAAAGTAGCAACCAATTCACATGTTTAGGTTCAAACAATGAATTCCCTTGAAACTCAACAACATGTATTCTTAGTCACCAAACAATTACAATTGAACTTATTCAACAGAGTCTAAGTAAGAGCTCGACATACTCAACCATCATATAGTCTTCTATGATTTCTAATACTCACCGCATACACATAAGAAAAACGTTTCAACCAGACACATAGAAAGATAGGGGCATATAATTTCGCCTCCCAACGTATTCACCTCAAGGGTGATGTCAACTATAATGACTCGTGCTACCCACATCCAACTGGATATATGTGCCTAGATCTTTCCTCACCACATGATGCTTGCCAAAAGAGAAAAATAAAAAGGAATAGAGAGAATAACCTTGACTCTTGCATGAAAGTAAATACATAAAAGTAAAAGGTAGGCCCTTCGCTGAGGGAAGTAGAGGTTGCCATGCGCTTTTTATTTGTATGCTCAATCCCTTAGTGCAAAATAACATCACATTATATTTCCCCTTATGATAGCAACCTTTAGTATGCAGTCTGTCGCTTTTATTCTTTGCCATCACAAGTTCGTACAACACTCAATTTTCTCTTACACTAAATGATCTAACACTTTTAGAAGCAATTTTATTGCCTTCTATTGCACCGATGACAACTTACTCGAAGGATCTTACTCAATCCTTAGGTAGGTATGGTGGACTCTTGAAAATAAGATTTGGGTTTCAGGGTTTTTGGATGCACAAGTAGTATCTCTACTTAGTGCGGAATTTTTGGCTAGCAAAGATGGGGGGCAAGCACCACATGTTGAAGGATCTATGGGAATATAAATTCTATGTGAACATGAACAAACATGAATCATTACATTGTCTTCCTTGTCCAACGTCAACAATTTTGGCATATAATATTTTGATGGGGGCTCACAATCACAAAAGAGTTCCAAGATAGTGTATTTGCATGTGAAAGTTCTCTTCCTTCTACTAATCACTCATGAATTGCTTGTATGACCAATACTGTGATTGTCAAACTTCAAAAGATTTCACTTTCTAAACCCAATGTGCAGCTACCATTAGGCATGATGTGAACATATAATTTCAGCTTCATTATATTCAATTTATTCAACAATTTACTCATAGGATATAAGTGAAACACAAGAGTAAATGACAAGCTACTCCAAAAAGATATAAGTGAAGATCAAACGAGTAGTTAAGTAAATGGGTAGCTATTTGAGGACTCTCTCTTAATTAAAAACTTTCATATCTAAGTATTTTATTAAAACAGCAAGCAAAACAAGACAAAATGACATTCCAAGAATAGCACACATCATGTGAAGAAGCAAAAACTTAGGATCAACCGATAATAACCGATAATTGTTGATGAAGGAAGGTGGGTTGCCTACTAGGGCATCCCCAAGGTTAGATGCTTGAGACTTCTTGAAATATTATCTTAGGATGCCTTCGGCATCGCAAATCTTGAGTTTTTGTGTCTCCTTAATTCCTTTTATATCACGGTTTCCCTAAATCTTAAAAACTTCATACACACAAAACTCAACAAGAACTCATGAGATATGTTAGTATAAATCAGTGCAAAACCTTATTATTCTCTAATGTAGCAAATCACTAAAATTATTATCTAAAATTGCATACTAAATGCGTCTGCATATTTGATACTCCTATCCGCAAATAGAATCATTAAACAAGCAAACACATGCAAACAATGCAACCATAACAGCAATCTGCCAAAATAGTACAATCTATAAAGAATGCAAGAACAATCATACTTCTGTAACTCCAAAAAGTCAAAAAAATTACCACACTGTAGAAAATTTATCAAAGCTTATTTTGCAAAAAGTTTCAACATTTATCACATTCTGAATTTTCTCAGGAATTTTTGCGACAGCGATAAACTTTCTGTTTAGAAACAACAACATGTAGACTTGCAAAATAAGCATAGTAAAGGCTATCATTGTCACTTTTATTGAAATAAAAGATGCAAAACATTATTATAAACAATAGCAAGCAAATACTAACAAAATAAAATGGTGCTCCAAGTAAAACTCATATCATGTGACGAATGAAAACATAGCTCCAAGTGAGGTTACCGATATTGTTGGAGACGAAAGAACGGATGCCTTCCGGGGCATCCCCAACCTTAGTTGCTTGGATCTTCCTTGAATATTACCTTGGGAGTTCCTTGGGCATCCCCAATCTTAGGGTCTTGTCACCCCTTATTCTCCTCATATCGATATCTCACCCAAAACTTGAAAACTTCAATCACACAAAACTTAACGGAACTTCGTGAGATAGGTTAGTATGATAAAGACAAATCATCCACTTTGGTACTGTCAAAGAAAAGATTCATAATTGTTCTCACACAATGCCTACTATATCATTGTCGGCGTCCTAGGAACGGGGGTCCCCAGACTCGCCTGCCTGCGGCCCGCGGCGTGGCTGAGCCAGCAGGCCGTACGACCCGTCTTCATCAACAAGGCATCCAAGACCCTTGCGAGGGGCCAGGCCTCGCGAGGCGGACGACGCGAGAACTCCTATGGAGTAGCCTAGTCAGGTAGGCTCATGAGGAGCAGAGATATCAAGGCGGGGCGAACCTCACGAGCCTCTCGTGACGTGAGCCATGACGATCGACACCAGGCGGGCGCCAGCGCGCGCAGCGTCCTTGTTTCCTCTTTGGTGCTAAGGAGGACATCGCAGGCGAGGAGTACCGAGGCATCAGGCAACGGTTGCCATATCAGTGCAACAAGACCAAGACCAGAAGGACGGTAAGAGGGAGGTCATCGTGGAGCCCAAGACGGCGTCACCACCAGAGCCTTTCGCAGGCGGAGACCACCTTTGTCAGGATGGCTTGTACTAGCTGTCCCCTTCAAATTTGCCCGCCGTTGTTGGCTCCCTTCCCGCTCAATATTTGGCAAGAGGACCAGGGCCCCTATAAATAGGACTAGCCACCACCATAGGAGGGGAGAGAAGATCATCCTTAACCACACACCCAACAAGCACAAGAACACCTCAACCTCAGGAGGCAGTTCTTCCCCTTGTATTGTTCATCATTAGCCCAAGAGGCAATCCACCACCACCACACTGGAGTAGGGTATTACACCACAATGGTGGCCCGAACCAGTATAAATCTTGTGTCTTTCTGTGTTGTGAGTTCGCCAAGTTTGTCCGCGAGAGCTTAGTGAGCTAGGGCGTAGATCGGTGGGAGGAAAAGACTTCGCGCGCACCCCAGTGTTCGAACCTTAAGGGTTTGCTGGAACCCCACATCCGACATTTGGCGCGCCAGGTAGGGGTGCGCCGGAGTTTCTTCCCCGCCAATCGACTTTAGATGCTCCGCGGCCGTGATGTCCGATGACCCAAGAGCTGAGTCCGACTGCTGGGTAGCCTGGCCAGCCCGGTCAGCGCCGCCCACCTATGAAGACCTCAACCCCGCGCTCCAAGCGGCACGAGCGCTACCCAATCCGGCGGGGCGCGGGCGACGCGGCCACGCGTCTTCTACCCTCACTCCACGACAGGCCAGACGGCGCCGCACTCACGGCGGGAATAGGCAAACACACGGGCAGCACTCACCGTGGCAAGGGAGCTGTTGCTGTGCCGGCTGATGGAAAGCGGCCGGGACGCACTGCTGGAACGCGTTGCCGAGCTGCTGGACGCGGCGGCCTCGGGAGCCCCACCCTTTTGCCATCAGCTTCCTCCTTAGGCCACTGCGGTGATCCACGGCAGACCAAGCCGCGACAACGTGCCATCAGGTGCGCCAGGGGGCTTCGTCAACACCAGCATGGCCGGCGGCACCTGGGGCTCTGTCGCCCCATACCACCTGCAACAAACATGACCACAAGCATCGCCTTCCATGGCCCAAGCGGGACGCCGCGCTATCACACCCAGGACATCATGCTAGGCCGGGCGACGTGGAGTGTGGGGCATCATGGAGAGGTGCTCGGGGTAACGGCCCCAGAAGCCTACGTGCCCCGCATGACGGACTAGGAGTATGCGCCGGAGGACGACCCCGGCTCGTTCGTTGGAGAAGATTAGGAAGAAGGGACTTTAGGAGTCGAAGCCTTCCAGGAGCTATTGGGGAACCACCACGACCACGTGTGCCACGACCACTACAGGGTACCCCTAAATCCTCAGGAGCAAGCTTACGCTAACCATGAGTCGCAGGAGGAACACGTCGCCGCAACGGCCAGCGGCCCCAGCTCGATGGCCTCCCTGATGGCGGGAGGATCGCGCTTGTGGCAGCAGGAGAGGGGTCGGGAGCCAGGCCCCTCCTCGAGGCGCGCGAAGCCAGGGGACACCCGGAGGTAGGCCCTCTGTCGGGGAGGCTTCGACGACCCTTCTCCCGGCAGAGGACATGTGGTCGCTGAGGGAAACACTGGCGTCCCCTTCCCTCTTTTGTGCCGTCCTGGTGACCGGTCGGCTCAAAGGAGATCAAGGGTGGCGCAAGGCAGGGCCCTCGTCTAGCGATATGAAGCAAGGCTAGTACCTATGAAGAAGACCCAGTGCCTGTGAAGCTCGCCGCCCGTGACACTCTCACGTAATAATGAGTTGGGGCCGTACATGCCCCGGAGTCTCAGGAGCGTCGGCCTCAGGCCCTGGGGATCCCTCCCATGCCTAGTGGCAGCACTTAGCTCCGTGCTGGTGAGAAGACTTGAAGACCAGAAGACTAGACTAGGTGCCTGACGCGGCCTTTTGCTTTGGATCTCTCTTTCTGTGGCTTTGCTTTCTGGATCTGGATTTAAGTTCAAGCCGAATTTTTATCGACGTGCATGGGGGGTGCCTTTTCTCGTTTGAGCCATTTCTTGCCTTCTGGATCTCGTTTGGTTTGGGATTCATGTCCATCACCTTTCCCTCGCGAGCTCCTCTTGAGCTGGACCGCGCGGAGCGAACGCTTGTCAAGCATGCGCCAGTACTGCGGCTGGTGCTCGCCTCTTGCGGGGCCCCCTCAGACGGGGCGATAAGCTCCGCAGGATTCTCAGAAACTCGTCGCTTCACGACCCAGCCAGAGGCTGGCGCTGACTAAGGTAAACCATGATGGAAAGCTCGCCCCTGGCTCCACGAGTTCACGAGGACACATACCCACATCCCATAGGAAAGTAAAACTACCGTTT
Organism: Triticum dicoccoides; assembly: GCF_002162155.2. Taxonomy (NCBI): domain Eukaryota; kingdom Viridiplantae; phylum Streptophyta; class Magnoliopsida; order Poales; family Poaceae; genus Triticum; species Triticum dicoccoides. The sequence goes on along the minus strand of NC_041380.1, from coordinate 373,422,552 downwards.
GCTTACATGAGGGGCTTCCCCTCTCAAAATGCTCTTACAAGTCTTCCAAGGGCCACGCCCGAGTTTTGCGTGCAGGGTGAAACGACAGGAGAACATGGGATCAGCTAGAAATATCACTCGCTACATCACCCACGGACGCGTCACTCGCGTCGTCATCATCTTCGTCGGTATCATCGCCGCCGTCGGCGACGCCCACATCACCGTCGTCGACCATGTCACCTTCGTTTGCGATGACCACCACCGTGTCATCCTCCGAGGTGAAGGCCCTGACCAGCGCGTCCACATTGTACTCTACCCAACACGCCAGGTCGCCCCGGACCGCCGTGGGTATGGGGGCAATTGCCGCATCGAAATTTAAGTTGGCGTCAGCATTCATAAGGTGGTTGAAGACACGGGAGAAAGCGCGTCAAGCAGGCCACGACCCCTTTTCTCCACAAGCTGGCGAGCTCTGGCATATCGAGCCTCCAGACGCGTCACCACCTCGGTAAAGAAGGTCAGGTGTCTGACGTAGTCATTTGAGTGAGGGGCCGGGGCATTCTCGTCATAGATGAAACCCTGGGCGGTGTTGGCCCTGTTCCGGAGGTCTTGAAGCATAGGAGCATGCTCACGCTCTAGCGACCGGCGCTGGAGCACTTCCTCCCTCTTTCGCCACGCGACAGCCTCAGCATCATCAACTCGGCTCCGGAGAGAAAGCAGCTCGACGGGGGTGGAGGCCAAGTCCGCCTGCGCCGTAACTAGGGCGGCGGCCGTGGCCTCCGCGCGCCTCTCGGCCTCTCCAACCTGGGCCTGAGGGCGGCGTCCCTGCCCGCATCCTCCACACCTGCAAGCTTTAGCTTCAATTCATACCTACCCTCCAGATCTGCGCGAACCTCGGCCACCCGGCGATTGATCTCCTCCTCGACTCCGGCCTCGTGGGCCCCGACGACATCTTCTGCTTGAGCAACTTGACGCTCCCTCGTGTCCAGTTGCTCGAGCTCGAGGCTGCGCTCCATGGCTTCCAGGGCCAGTGCGTCCTCGTGCTTCCGGACCTCTTCTTCGTCCATGGGCGTCCCCCTCAGCGATGCAAGAGCGGCCCCGCGCGCCTCCACCTGTTGCTCATGGGACATGCTCCAGGCCTGGAGCCCCCGCACGTGCTCCTCCGCAGCCTCGCGATCCTCCTCCAAGGCTCGCGAGCGGGCTTCATGGGCGATCTTGAGGGACGCCTCGGCCTTCGCATTCTCGAGGTTGCGCTGATAGCGACCGAGGTTGATGGCCACCCTTAGCTTACGCCGCTCCTCCACTAGCCGGAGACCTTCAGCCTCAAGACACGAATCGACACCAGCGAGCTCTTCACCGAGGCGGCTCATCGCGCCCATCGCCTCCTGGAAGAGCTCATGGCGAACTACGCTCCGCCTGCGCTCGAGCTCGAATGCTCGACCCGCCTCGTCCTCCACCTGGGGGCTGCGGGCGGAGTGCCAAGTGGCATGCTACCTCTCGGCTGGGGGCTGTGGGCTGACACCGCGCCTGACACAGGCCCGTCCTCGCAAGGAGCCCAAGCTGATCGGGGCTCGCCGCTTGAAGAGGAACCAAGGATCAAAGTCAGCCAGCGGCTATTCATGAGCAAGGGAGGAGTCTTGGGAACGCCCGCCCAGCTCCACGCTAGACCGTGAAGGAGAGGCAGCCAAACCACGGATTCAGCGCAGCACGAAGACGGGGACGCTCCCCCGATCGACCCCGCTCCGGAGGCGGCAGGCAGGCCAGGAATGCTCAAGGCCGATGGGGGAGTTGATGAAGGAAGAGGCCGCCTCTCGGAAGATGCAACATCTTTAATGGAGGGAGCCCTGAGGGACAAACGCCAGGATAAGAAGACCACATACAAGAAGTCACGGCAATAAGATGCTTATGCGTCAATGGCGATGTACTTTCACCGCTTCAACGGCCCGAAGATATTGCTGCCGCTGGGGGATCCCTTCCCCTTGCGGAGCTCCTCGAAGTCCACACACAAACGACCGAAGCTCTGGATGTGACGGCCGGTGCGAGGCGGAGCCAAAGGGGAATTGAGAGGGATGGCTTCAGGGGAGCCTGGTCGTGGCGAACTGCCCAGCGCCCTCTCGCTGCAACCTCCCGAGGCTCCTGGAGCCTCAGCCTCGGGAGTCACACGCCGCGGCTCCTCAGCAATCGATGCCTCAGGAGGGGGGTCACAGGCCCCGAGGACGACGCCCCTAGATCACCACTCGCCAGGTGCTCCTCAGCACTCAAGCTGTCGGCCCCCGTCGAAGCTCGCTCCCCCGCACCGTTACCAGGGGCAAGCTCGGCACCGGCGGCGAGGAAGGGAACCACAATGATGGGGTTCTCGTAGGGCCCCACCAAGCCAATTGGGCGCAACCCCCACTCGTCAAAGGAAGGCATGCTCACGGAAAATGCGGCTTTGTTCTCGCAGCGGTACAACAGGCAACTGATCTTGGGCATCTCATCCAGCAAAGGGACACCCGATAGGACCGTGAGCACTGTTTACCGCGCCGCAAGAGGAAGCCCCTTCTCCTGAAACCTCATGTTATCCTGGCTGCGGAGCAAGTCCCACATCGGGCGGGAGTGGCGCTGAAGTGGAGCGACTCGATGCTGGACGAACTCCTTCACCACCATGGGTGCAGTCACACCGAGGTCCTTCAACCACCTCAGCCTGGCCCAGACGGGGGCAAGGCGGGGGCTCGTGAGCTTCTGATGGCACCAGCCGGAGATTGGAACAGCGGGCCCCACCGGAACTTGGAGCAGAGGGTTGAGCATGCCGGCGTCAAAAAACACCCATCGTATGTGGAACTCGCTCATCGATGAAGGAAGCTCGAACTCGATCCCCGCGCCCGCCGTCGCGGCCACAGCCTGGAAGCCCACGCACCCCAAGCTCTGCTGGGGACCGGTGAGATGCAACAAGAAGAAGTGGCGGAGGAGTGTCATGGAAGGAGCGATGCCCACCATGGCCTCGCACAAGAAGGCGAAGACGGTAAGAAGGGTCACAGATTGAGGGTCGAAATGGAGCAAGTGGATCTGATAATGCTCGAGCACCGCGTTGAAGAAGGCGGAGAAGGGAGGAATCAGGCCAGCCCAGAGGGCCTCAATGAAGATCGGAACCTCGGTGACTGCCTGAGCCGTGCGTGCGCGAGATGCGGTCCAAGACACCATCTCTCCCCACTCGTTGAAACTAGAAGCAAGCATGGGGCGCACCTTGTCCATGGCCTCGTCGTTGAGCACCCGAGGCCGGCCGAGCGCCAGCTCGAAGGATGGAGGCACAGTTGGTGGAGACAGAGGTTTCTTCCCCTTTTCGGCTTGCTTTGGCGCCATGGTGGTGAAGCAAGCGAAGCACAAGTCAGATTGGGAGGGCAGAGCAGGGCCTCGAGGAAGGAGGGAGATTGGAAGAACCAGGCGTGGCAAAGGAAGAATAGTTGTGCAAGAGGCGGGGGCCGCATAGCCAGGCGGATTCAAGGGCAGCGTGGGGAAGCGGAGACGCCCACGTCCAATCAACTGTCACGCGTCAACTATGGCCGCATGCTTTTGGGGCCTGCGGTGCTCCGTACTTGGCCCTTGGCTTCGCCCCGAAGCCAAGCCTGAGCGCACCTTGGGCCCGGGGGCTACAGTCGGCGTCCTAGGAACGGGGGTCCCAGACTTGCCTGCCTACGGCCCGCGGCGTGGCTAAGCCAGCAGGCCGTACGGCCCGTCTTCACCAACAAGGCATCCAAGATCCTCGTGAGGGGCCAGGCCTCGCGGGGCGGACGACACGAGACCTCCTCTAGAGTAGCCTAATCGGGCAGGCTCATGAGGAATAGAGATATCAAGGCAGGGCGAACCTCACGAGGCTCTCGTGACGTGAGCCATGATGATCGACACCAGGCGGGCGCCAGCGCGTGTAGCGTCCTTGTTTCCTCTTTGGTGCTAAGGAGGCTAGTGCATGCAAGGATTACCGAGGCATCAGGAAAAGGTTGCCATATCGGTGCAACAAGACCAAGACCAGAAGGATGGCAAGACGGAGGTCATCGTAGAGCCCAAGATGGCGTCACCACCAGAGCCTTTCGCAGGCGGAGACCACCTTTGTCGGGATGGCTTGTACTAGCTGCCCCCCTTCAAATTAGCCCGCCGTTGTTGGCTCCCTTCCTGCTAAATATTTGGGAAGAGGAATAGGGCCCCTATAAATAGGACTAGCCACCACCATAGGAGGGGAGACAAGATCAGCCTCAACCACACACCCACCAAGCACAAGAACACCTCAACCTCAGGAGGCGGTTCTTCTCCTTGTATTGTTCATCATTAGCCCAAGAGGCAATCCACCACCACCACACTGGAGTAGGGTATTACACCACAACGGTGGCCCAAACCAGTATAAATCTTGTGTCTTTCTGTGTTGCGAGTTCGTCGAGTTTGTCCGCGAGATCTTAGCGAGCTAGGGCGTAGATCAGTGGGAGGAAAAGACTTCGCGCGCACCCGAGTGTTCGAACCTTAAGGGTTTGCCAGAACACCACATCCGACAATCATATCATTTCCACAATTTATATTGAGTAACATGAGCCATAGAAACTAGGAAACAAGCAAACTATGCATTAAAATAGAATCTGTCAAAAAACAGAACAGTCTGTAGTAATCTGTACTCCAACCAAACTTCTGCTACTCCAAAAATTCTGAAAAATTAGGACAACCTAGGAAATTTGTCTGTTAATCTTCTCACAAAATAATCAATATTTTATCACGCTTCTATTAAAAATGTGAACTATTTTCCTGAGCGCAGAAGTTTTTCTTTTTCAGCAAGATCAAATCAACTATCACCATAGATCATCCCAAAGGTCTTACTTGGCACTTGTTGCCTGATTCATCATAATAAACACTAGGAGGGTATTGGGAAATATTTTCCCTTTCATTAGTACTCTCTTCATATTCTATTTTTTTTCTTGTCTTTAGATAGTTGGCAATATAAGGATTCTCAATGCAATTTACCATACAAAACATATAAATTTCCTCTAGATCAAAATCAAGAAATCTCTCGAGATTAAATTTTGGAATACCCTCAGTTATAAGTTTCATTTCTTCATACCCCAAAAGAATGTCGGCGTTCTAGGAACGGGGTACCCAGACTTGCCTGCCTGCGGCCCAGCGCGTGGCTCCATCGATGGCCTGGTACGGCCCAACTTCAACATCAACAACTCTCGTGAGGGGCCAAGCCTCGCGAGGTGGACGACCCCAAGACCTCCACAGGGGTGGCCTCCCAAGGCTGGCTCCCGAGGAGTGGAGATTTCTATGCAAGGTTCACCTCGCGAGGTTCGGATGACGTGAGCCATGACGACCAAGGCTAGGCGGGCGCTAGCGGACGCAGTGTACCAGTTTCCTCTTTGGTTCTAAGGAGGCAAGAGCTAGCGCAGAGTCCCGAGGAATCAACCAAAGGTTTCTATTCCCATGCAACAAGACCAAGACCTCCAGGATGGCAAGATGGAGGTCATCGCCGAGCCCACCGCGACATCAGCACCAGAGGCTTTTGCAGGCGAAGACCACTTTTGCCAGGATAGCATGTACTGGTTGTCACCCTTCGAATTTGGCCGTGTGGGATCCCTTCCCGCCTATATTTGGGAGGAGGACCAAGGCCACTATAAATAGAGCTGCACCACCGCCGTATTAGGGGACAGATCATTCAGGTCATCCTCACACCCACCAGCTCATCAAGCACAAGAACACCCCTCCTCCTGAGGTCATTATCCCACTGTACTAGTTCATCCTCATACCCTCGAGGCCAATCCACCACAAAGCAGGAGTAGGGTTTTACACCGCAAGGTGGTCCGAACCTGGGTAAACTACCGTGTCTCTTTTCCTTGAGTTCGTCCGGCTAGGCCGTGAGATTAGCAAGCAGGCAGACTGGGAAGGACGAGTTCTTCGCACGCACCCTAGAGTTCGAACGTCTCAAGGGTCTGCGGAACCCGAAATCCGACATTTGGCGCGCCAGATAGGGGTGCGTCGGAGCCTCTCTTCCGCCGGTCGACTCGCCACCGCTCCACCGCTTCCATGGTTGCCGCCCGTTGAGCCCGTGCTGAGCGTCAGGCCGCCCTCGCCACTCGCGTCGCCTAGATGGCGCCTGCCGGTGGACCACCTCGTTGTTCTCCATCGCCCGCCGCCACCAGCCCGGCGGGGCACGAGCAGCAAGCTTCGTTGCTGCACCCCTTCGTGCGGCGTGATGGGCGCACGGCCACCCCGTCGCTGACTCTAGCCGGTTCAACGTCCCAAGCTCGTCGCGGCCCGGCGGACGCGAAGCCTACGTTGCTCATGGCACACGAGCTCCTGCGCTACCGCACCATCGACGACCTCAACGAAGACTGGCTGGACCACATCGCCGAGCTCGTTAGCGCCGCCGGGGGCTGTCCTGGACCGTCTCTCTCGCTGCCTCGCCTGCCGCCTGCTGCGGGTGATGTAGACCACGGAGCACCTCCTCCACCTCCCCATCAAGACGTTGCCCTTGAGCTGAGGTGCGAGACCCCGCGGCGTGACCCGTCGCGCAAGGCGCCGGCGTGTGAAGAAGAAAGCTGCCATTTGATTGATACGTCTCCGTCGTATCTACTTTTACAAACACTTTTGCCCTTGTTTTGGATTCTAAATTGCATGATTTGAATGGAACTAACCTAGACTGACGTTGTTTTTAGCAGAATTACCATGGTGCTATTTATGTACAGAAACAAACATTCTCGGAATGACCTAAAACTTCACAGAGCAACTTTTTGGAAAATATAAAAAATACCTACAAAAGATGAAGGCCAGGGGGTCCACCACATGTCCACGAGGGTGGGGGGCGCGCCCCCTACTTCATGGGCCCCCTGGTGCCTCTCCGACTCCAACTCCAACTCTATATATTGTGTTTCGGGGAGAAAAAATCAAAGGGAAGGATTCATCGCGTTTTGCGATACGGAGCCGCCGCCAAGCCCTAAAACCTCTCGGGGGGGCTGATCTGGAATCCGTTCGGGGCTCCGGACAGCGGAATCCGTCGCCATCGTCATCATCAACCATCCTCCATCACCAATTTCATGATGCTCACTGCCGTGCGTGAGTAATTCCGTCGTAGGCTTGCTGGACGGTGATGGGTTGGATGGGATCTATCATGTAATTGAGTTAGTTTTGTTAGGGTTCGATCCCTAGTATCCACTATGTTCTGAGATTGATGTTGCTATGACTTTGCTATGCTTAATGCTTGTCACTAGGGCCCGAGTGCCATAGTTTCAGATCTGAACCTATTATGTTTTCATCAATATATGAGTGTTCTTGATCCTATCTTGCAAGTCTATAGTCACGTATTATGTGTTATGATCCGTTAACCCCGAAGTGACAATAATCGGGATACTTACTGGTGATGACCGTAGTTTGAGGAGTTCATGTATTCACTATGTGTTAGTGCTTTTTTTTCCGGTACTCTATTAAAAGGAGGCCTTAATATCCCTTAGTTTCCGTAAGGACCCCGCTTCCACAGGAGGGTAGGACAAAAGATGTCATGCAAGTTCTTTTCCATAAGCACGTATGACTATATTCGGAATACATGCCTACATTACATTAATGAACTAGAGCTAGTTTTGTGTCACCCTAAGTTATGATTGTTACATGCTGAACCGCATCCGGCATAATTCTCCATCACCGATCCATTGCCTACGAGCTTTCCACATATTGTTCTTCACTTATTTACTTTTCCGTTGCTATTGCTATCATCACTACAAAATACCAAAAACATTAATTTTACTACTGTTACCTTTTGCTACCGTTACCACTACTATCATATTAATTTGCTACTAAACACTTTGCTGCAGATACTAAGTTTCCAGGTGTGGCTGAATTGACAACTCACATGCTAATACTTGAGAATATTCTTTGGCTCCCCTTGTGTCGAATCAATAAATTTGGGTTGAATACTTTACTCTCGAAAACTGTTGCGATCCCCTATACTTGTGGGTTATCAAGACTATTTTCTGGTGCCGTTGTCGGGGAGCATAGCTCTATTCTTTGAGTCACTTGGGATTTATATCTGCTTGTCATTATGAAGAACTTGAAAGATCCAAGAACTAAGATTTATCCCTCAACTACGAGGGGAGGTAAGGAACTGCCATCTAGCTCTGCACTTGATTCACCTTCTGTTTTAAGTAAGCTTGCGACACCTAAACCTGCTTCTGCTATTCGTTCTAATATGTCACATGTTATTGATGATGCCACTTCCACTATACATGATACTTATGATGAAACTACTTCTATGATTGATACTACTGTGCCACTTGGTGAATTTCTTGATGAACAACTAGCTAGGGCTAGAGAGATTGAAAATATTGAATCTGATAATACTGATGAAAGTGATGATGAAGAATCACTTGTTATTCCTGAGGGTTATGTTTTTGATCAAGAAGCTTCTTTAGCTATTTTAGCTTGCAAAGATAGATACGAACTTAAGAGGTTATTAGCTAAATGGAACAAGCAATCTCTAAATGCTAGAATGAAACTTGACCCTGCTTTTGCTAGTTCACCTATCTGTGTTACCGATAAGGATTATGAATTCTCTGTTGATCCTGATATAATTACTTCGGTTGAATCTGATCCTTTTCATGGCTATGAATCTGAAGCTGTTGTGACACATCTTACTAAATTGAATGATATAGCCACCCTATTCACGACTGATGAGAGAACCCGTTACTTTTATATCCTTAAAATATTTCCGTTCTCATTAAAGGGTAATGCTAAGATATGGTTTAATTCTCTTGATCCTTGTTGTGTGCGTAGTCCGCAGGATATGATTTATTACTTCTCTGCTAAATATTTCCCTGCTCATAAGAAACAAGCTGCTTTAAGGGATATATATAATTTTGTGCAAATTGAAGAAGAGAGTCTCCCACAAGCTTGGGGGAGGCTTCTCCAATTACTTAATGCTTTTCCTGATCATCCTCTTAAGAAAAATGAAATACTTGATATCTTCTATAATGGACTAACCGATGCCTCCAGAGATTACCTGGATAGTTGTGCTAGTTCCGTTTTCAGGGAAAGAACACCAGATGAAGTTGAAATTCTATTGAATAATATGTTGACAAATGAAAATAATTGGACACCTCCGGACCCAATTCCTCAGCCTATTACTAAACCCACTCCGAAGAAGAGGGGTATTCTATTTCTCAGTCCTGAAGATATGCAAGAGGCAAAGAAATCTATGAAAGAAAAAGGTATTGAAGCTGAAGATGTTAAGAATTTACCTCCTATTAAAGAAATACATGGTCTTAATTTACCGCCTGATTAAGAAACATATGATCTTAATCCTCTACCTATTGAAGAAACGCATGGTCTTGATAACCCGACAAAGGTAGTAAAGGTAAATTCTCTCTATAGATATGATAAAGCTGAAATCCCATTTACTAAATTTGCTAGCCCATGCTTAGATGAGTTTGGTAAATTTATGGGTAAGCAAGAAGATTTTAATGCTTATTTTGGTAGACAATTGAAATACAATTCAAATATGCTTGAACACTTGGGTGATTATATGTCTAATGTCAAAGGTGAACTTAAACTTATTAGTAAACACGCTTCTATGGTTACCACTCAAGTAGAACAAGTACTTAAAGCTCAAAATGGTTTGCTCAATGAATTGAATAGTAAGGATAATGATAATGTTGTTAGAGTTATGACTAGAGGTGGTAAAATGACTCAGGAACCTTTGTATCCTGAAGGCCATCCTAAGAGAATTGAGCAAGATTCTCAAAGAAATAATATAGATGCACCTAGTCCTTCTAAAAGGAAGAAAAGGAAAAATGATAGGAATTTGCATGCTTCTAGTGAACCTATTACTGAAACAACTGAGAATCCAAATGATATTTCTATCTCTGATGCTGAAACACAATCTGGTAATGAACCTGAAACTAGTGATAATGTTAATGATAATGTTCCTGATGATACTCAACCTAATAATGATAATGATATAGAAATTGAACCTGTTGTTGATCTTGATAACCCACAATCAAAGAATCAACGTTATGATAAGAAAGATTTTGTTGCTAGGAAACATGGTAAGGAAAGAGAACCATGGGTTCAAAAACCCATGCCTTTTCCTCCCAAACCATCTAAGAAAAGGGATGATGAGGATTTTGAGCGCTTTGCCGAAATGATTAGACCTATCTTTTTGCGTATGCGATTAACTGATATGCTCAAAATGAATCCTTATGCTAAGTATATGAAAGATATTGTTACAAATAGAAGAAAGATACCGGAAGCTGAAATTTCCACCATGCTTGCTAATTATACTTTTAAAGGTGGAATACCTAAGAAACTTGGAGATCCCGGTGTACCAAATATACCATGCTCCATTAAAAGAAACTATGCTAAAACTACTTTATGTGATCTTGGATCCGGTGTTAGTGTTATGCCTCTCTCTTTATATCGTAGACTTGATTTAAATAAGTTGACATCTACTGAAATATCTTTGCAAATGGCTGATAAATCAACTGCTATATATGTCGGTATTTGTGAGGATGTGCATGTTGTAGTTGCAAACGTTAGTGTTTTAACGGACTTTGTTATTCTTGATATTCCCGAGGACGATAGTATGTCTATTATTCTTGGAAGACCCTTCTTGAATACTGCAGGGGCTGTTATTGATAGAACTAAAGGCAATGTCACCTTCATGTTAATGGTAATGAGCATACGGTACACTTTCCGAGGAAACAACCTGAAGTTCATAGTATCAACTCTATGTGAAAAAGTCCATCGATTATATTTGGAGGTTTTGAATTTCCTCTACCTACTGTCAAGAAGAACTATGATATTCTTATTATTGGGGATGTGCATATCCCCGTTGAGGTAACATAGTGTTATTCGAAATTTCTCTGGTTCCATGTTATTCGGAATGAGTTCGTTAACAAGACTTGATCAACCTTGTTAGTGGATTCCTTTTGATGATCATGAGATGGATGAAACTAGAAGGCACAACCCGTTGTACCCTCCTTTTGCTTTCTGATATTTATATTAAAAAAAATAAAAATAGTATTTTTCTGTCTGTTATCTGATTATCCGTGCAATATAAAAATACCCCGAAAATAAAAGTTCTCCAAATGCCCTAAAATTTAAATATGATTTTTTTCTGGAGTATTTGAGAATATTTGACACTAAGAACACAACAGGGGGGTCAACCACCTGCCCACGAGGGTGGAGGGCATGCCCTACCCCCTGAGCGCGCCCCCTGCCTTGTGGGCCCACGGTGGCCCTTCTCCACTTATTCCTGCACCCACACACTCCTTCTTCCTCCCACAAACACGAATATCCAGCTCAAGCACGAGTTCTAGCTCATCTTGCTGCCATTTTCGATCTCCTTGGTCAAAGCACCTCTCACAAAACTGCTTGGGGAGATTGTTCCTTGATATGTGACTCCTCCATTGGTCCAATTAGTTTTTGTTCTAGTGCTTTATTCATTGCAAATTTTTGCTGCTTAGGTTACCCTGTTCTTGAGCTTGCATGTCAAATTTATATGGTCAAAAGTAGTTTTGATGCATGATATAGGCCCTAGGCACTTGTAGGAGTAGTTGCTATCAATATGATTGAGTTTGGTTTACTTTTATTTTTGAAGTTACTAAAAATTTCAGAATTTTTCAGAAAATGTGAAGAGACTTTTTAGGGTCTCATCGAGCCGAAGCTCGAAGGAAAAGGCACCAAAGCCTAAGTATAATCTGCCTCGCACCATGGAGGTTCGGGCGTGTGAATGGCCTTCCGATGATTTCTTGAGAGCAGCCGGGATTTATGAAGATTTTTATGAATTGGCTAAGAATGCAGGCCTCACCGCTTTCCTCCACGACCAACGCGATCAGTATCTCTTACTCACAAATATCTTTGTGCAAAACATTCATTTCCATTCTAGGAGCTCACCACCTACAGTGGAGTTTCATTTATATGATGAGCATAAGGAGATGCCACTTTATGATTTTTGTCGGGTCTGTCTAGTCCCTTTCGAGGGCAAGACAGAGGGACCACATCGTGAGGATGTGGATGGGTTTATTGACACTATCACTGTAGGGGAAACTAGGAATGTTTCCGATGCACGAATCACTAGCATACATTTTCCTGTTTTACGCTATTTTGCATTATTTGCTAGTCGTTGTTTAATTGGTCGCGGGAACTGTGGAAACCTTAGTGTCCCTCATATTATTATTTTGCTCCATGGTTTATACGGTGATAACTCTGTTAGTATGGGCGGCATTATTGCTAAACGGTTAAGTCTGAACCATACCAAGGGCCCCATCTTTGGAGGCATCTATGCCTCACGCCTAGCTGCGCATTTTAACATACCTATTAGGCATGATGAGAAGGAAGAAAAGATGTTGTTGTGTGTTTATTTAGATTATAAAAGTATGGTGGCACATGATTTTATTGTTAAGAATAGGGAAGGAGAGCTTAAATACAAATTGTTCTTTGATAAACATCATCCTGAGACTATTACCGTGCCTACTCCTTCTTTGTTTGATTTATTTGCAGGCCAGTACCTTGTTCCGTTAAAGCTATTCAAGCCTACCAGAATCCTGCACTAGCTATGGAGCGAGAGCCGGAACCACAAGTTGATCCTTCACGACAGTCTAATTACCAGTGGGATCCGGAGATGATTGCCAGCCAGTGGCAATCGGAGTCTTCTTCTTCATCGCAGTACGACCCCAACTACTATTATGGATACGTGTCAGGCCAGTCGTGGCCATAGACCAACTTATGCCAAAAGCCTAAGCTTGGGGGAGTACGTATTTCCCACCGACATTACATTCATGTTCACACACTCATTGCTAGATGTCAATGCTCATACTTTTTCATTTGTATCATCCATGTTAGTTTAGTTTCCTTTTTATGCTCTCTTCTTGTGTGTTTGATAAACCTTAAGAAAAACCCAAAAAATAGTTGTAGCTTTTAATTAGTTTACTTTCCATGCTAGTAGTAGTAATTAAAAAAAGAAAACCCAAAAAGATTTACTATTCTTCTTTTGCTTGTTGGGAGCTTTCCCGTGTAAATAGTTTTATTTATTTTCTTTTATTTGGGTGTCGATAGGAGAAGACCATAATTAAATTTTTGAAGTAGCTCTTATATGCATTATTATTGATCTAACAAAATAGCGCATATTGCCTTGTCTTCTCCTATTTATTGAATGCTTGCAGATTCCAACTTAGTCCAATGCACATGCACTATTATTATTATTCACATCGTTCGGTCGTGCAAGTGAAAGGTAATTATGATGATACATGATGGACTGACTGAGATGAGAAAAGCTGGTATGAACTTGACCTCTTTTGTTTTTGTAAATATGATTACTTCATCATTCTTGATTCAGCCTATTATGAATAAACATGTTTGCAATGACAACTAGAGACCATAGTTTCTTGTGCCATGCTTGATTAGCTATGAGTTATAATGGTTTACCTTGAGTGCCAACATGCTATTAAAATGGTTATGATGTGGTATGATAGGGTGGTATCCTCCTCTGAATGATTTAAGTGACTTGACTTGGCGCATGTTCACGCATGTAGTTGAAACAAAATCAACATAGCATTCATGATATTTATGTTCATGGTGGATTATATCCTACTCATGCTTGCATTCAGTGTTGATTAATTTTAATGCATGTTCATGACTGTTGTCGCTCTCTAGCTGGTCGCTTCCCAGTCTTTTGCTAGCCTTCACCTGTACTAAGTGGGAATACTGCTTGTACATCCAATCCCTTAAACCCCAAAGTTATTCCATATGAGTCCACCATACCTACCTATATAGGGTATCTACCTGCCGTTCCAAGTAAATTTGTATGTGCCAAACTCTAAACCTTCAAATAAATATCCTATTTTGTATGCTCCAATAGCTCATGTATCAACTAGGGCTGTCCGTATCTTCCATGTTAGGCGGGTTATTCTCAACAGGAGTGGACTCCGCTCCTCACTCACGGGATAAATGGCTGGTCACCGGGATGCCCAGTCCCATGCTTTATGCAAACTAAATCAAAATAATTGCAAACAAAACTCCCCCTGGGACTCTCGTTAGTTGGAGGCACTCGTTGTTTCGATCAAGCCATGGATTGATGCTTGTTGGTGTAAGGGGGAGTATAAACTTCACCATTCTGTTTGGAACCGCCTATAATGTGTGTAGCATAGAAGATACCGCCATCTCTTGGTTGTTATGTTGACAATGAAAGTATACCGCTCAAAATATTATTCATCTCTATTTCAAAACCAAGCTCTGGCACCTCTACAAATCCCTTCTTCCCTCTGTGAAGGGCCTACCTATTTACTTTTATGTTGAGTCATCATCCTCTTATAAAAAAGCATCAGTTGAAGAGCACCGCTATCATTTGCATTCATTACTGTTAATTTACATTGAGTATGACTTGACTGGATCTCTTTTACCATGAATTACAATGTCTAGTCAGTCCTTGGTCTTTAAAGGTGCTCTGCATTTATGTTTTGCGGTCTCAGAAAGGGCTAGCGAGATACCACCTTGTTATATCATATTATGATTGTTTTGAGAAAGTGTTGTCATCCGAGATTTATTATTATTGCTCGCTAGTTGATTATGTTATTGATATGAGTAAACTTGAGACCTAAGCGTTATTGCGAATGTGGTTAGTTATAATCTTTGCTGAAAACTTGAATGCTGGCTTTACATATTTATAACAACAAGAGCAAACAGAGTTTGTAAAAGTTTTTCTTTATCACTTCCAGTTTGTCAACTGAATTGCTTGAGGACAAGCAAAGGTTTAAGGTTGGGGGAGTTGATACGTCTCCATCGTATCTACTTTTCCAAACACTTTTGCCCTTGTTTTGGACTCTAACTTGCATGATTTGAATGGAACTAACCCACACTGACGCTGTTTTCAGCAGAATTACCATGGTGTTATTTATGTGCAGAAACAAACGTTCTCGGAATGACCTGAAACTTCACGGAGCAACTTTTTGGAAATTATAAAAAATACCTGCAAAAGATGAAGGCCAGGGGGCCCACCACCTGTCCACGAGGGTGGGGGGCACCTGCCCCCCTAGGACGCGCCCCCTACCTCGTGGGCCCCCTGGTGCCTCTCCGACTCCAACTCCAACTCTATATACTGTGTTTCAAGGAGAAAAAAATCAGAGAGAAGGATTCATCGCGTTTTACGATACAGAGCCGCCGCCACGCCCTAAAACCTCTTGGGAGGGCTGATGTGGAGTCCGTTCGGGGCTCCAGAGAGGGGAATCCATCGCCATCATCATCATCAACCATCCTCCATCACCAATTTCATGATGCTCACCACCGTGCGTGAGTAATTCCATCATAGGCTTGCTGGACGGTGATGGGTTGGATGGGATCTATCATGTAATTGAGTTAGTTTTGTTAGGGTTTGATCCCTAGTATCCACTATATTCTGAGATTGATGTTGCTATGACTTTGCTATGCTAATGCTTGTCACTAGGGCCCGAGTGCCATGATTTCATATCTAAACCTTTTATGTTTTCATCAATATATGAGTGTTCTTGATCCTATCTTGCAAGTCAATACTCACCTATTATGTGTTATGATCCGTTAACCCCGAAGTGACAATAATCGGGATACTTACCAGTGAAGACCGTAGTTTGAGGAGTTCATGTATTCACTATGTGTTAATGCTTTGTTCCGGTACTGTATTAAAAGGAGGCCTTAATATCCCTTAGTTTCCGTAAGGATCCCGCTGCCACGGGAGGGTAGGACAAAATATGGCATGCAAGTTCTTTTCCATAAGCACGTATGACTATATTCGGAATACATGCCTACATTACATTAATGAACTGGAGCTAGTTCTGTGTCACCCTAGGTTATGATTGTTACATGATGAACCACATCCGGCATAATTCTCCATCAGCGATCCATTGCCTACGAGCTTTCCACATATTGTTCTTCACTTATTTACTTTTCCGTTGCTATTGCTATCATCACTACAAAATACGAAAAACATTACTTTTACTACTGTTACCTTTTGCTACCGTTACCACTACTATCATATTACTTTGCTACTAAACACTTTGCTGCAGATACTAAGTGTCCAGGTGTGGTTGAATTGACAACTCAGCTGCTAATACTTGAGAATATTCTTTGGCTCCCCTTGTGTTGAATCAATAAATTTGGGTTGAATACTTTACCCTCAAAAACTGTTGCGATCCCCTATACTTGTAGGTTATCATTGGTCCAGCGGCCACAAGAAGATGCTCATGCACTCCCAACACTGCCACATTAAGACCATGTGCCGCCTTTGGCGGTGGCGCGGGAGCACCAGGATCAGGCTCCACCTCCGTGACGCGCTCCCATAACCATAGCAGGTTGCTGCGCCTTCACCCTGGAGCTGCGCAGCATCGTCTGGCCGGGGAAGTTCAAGCCTGACCCGCCTCCACGATACGACGGCACCCCCGAGCCTGCTGATTTCTTGCAGCTCTACGAGCTGAGCATCGAAGCGGCCGACGGCGATGAGAATGTCATGGAGAACTGGTTTCCCATGGCCCTCAAGGATGGTCCGCACTTGTGGCTCCTGAACCTACACGTATGATCGATCTCCTCCTGGGGCAGATGCGCGCGCATTTCGTTGCCAACTTCCAGGGCACTCGCGACTGTCTGTCGACTGAGGGTGACCTGCGGCGCATTAAGCAAAAGCAGGGGAGACCCTGCAGAAGTACATCCAGTGCTTCAACAGCGTTCGTCTCAAGATCCCCAAGATGTCGGACGAGGCCATCATCTCCGCATTCACTAATGGCATCCAGGATGTCAAGATGAAGGAGGAGCTCGCCATACACGAGGACTTGTTCATGGCCCTGGAGATGTTCAACATGGCGACCAAGTGCACAAGAGCTGAGGAAGAATGCCTGTCCCTCCTCGAGCTCCCGGATGCCAGCCCAGAGGACAAGAAAGCCAAGGCCAAGGATGTGAAGCGCAAGGGGAAGCAGTGCTCGTGGCCGAACTAGAGATGAAGCGCAGCTCCGACCACCCGGAGTCATCCAAGGGCAGCCACCCGTTATGTGTCTTCCACAACGTGCACAGCCACAACACCAACAACTGTCAGGAGCTCAGGGCCATCCGCGATGGGCACCTCGGTCGTCGCCTCGAGCACAATGATCGAGGCTACGGCCATGGAGGAGGCCGAACTGGAGGATGGTAGGACGATCATGGCCCCCGCCAGGAGTGGCGCGATCAGCCTCGTGAGGAATGCTGGCAGGGCCAGGCTCGCGAGGGCCCATGGAGGGACCAGCCTCGTGAGGACCGTCCTCAGGGCAACACTGGCCTCCCTCCCCTGCCACCGCCATGAAGAAGGAACAACAACCACCACCAGGACGAGGGGGCGGGGGGCTTCCAGGAGCCTCAGGCCATCGCATGCATCCTGGGCGGTGCTCAGGCCCCTGCCTCTCATCACATCTTCAAGCAGTTTGCCCATGAGGTGACTGCAGCCCTCCCAAGCTCGAGGCTACGCATCCGCTCAGGTTGTCCAAGTGCACCATCACCTTCAGCTCATCCGACCAGCTCAAGTGCGCGTCGACTGCCGGCGCCCTCTGGATGCTTTGCTCGCCCGTCATCAGCAACGTCCTCTTCACCAAGAACCTTATCGATGGCGGTGCGGCGCTCAAAGTTCTGTCCATCAAGACGTTCGATCACCTCCAAGTGCCCTATGACTAGCTGCAGCCCACCAAGCTTTTCTTAGGAGTGGCTAATGGCTCCACCACCCCGATAGGGCAGATCCACCTCCCTATCACCTTTGGCAAGCGCGATAACTACCGCACAGAGCTCATCGACTTCGACGTCGCCCACATCTATCTTCCTTACAACATCATCCTTGGGTATCCGTCCCTGGCCAAGTTCATGGCAGTGACTCATCATGGTTACAACGTCCACACGATGCTAGGGAGTCGCGACATCATCATGGTCGCCTGCAAGGAGAAGGACGCATTATGTTCTCTCGAGCGCGCCAACTAGGCTGCGGCGGTCGAGAAACCAGACGACGAAGGTGCCATGTACCCTCCTGAGGCTATCCCGAAGAAGAAGAAGAAGTTTCTCTGCCAAGAGCCTTAGGGGAGCGGTGTGTCCAGTGGCACCACCTCAGGATCTGCGCCCGCGGATGGGGCACCTCCCTCTCTTGCATAGGAAGGTGCGCCCGGTGCCCCTCTCACACTGGGCTCGAGGGCTCTCCTCTGGAGGGCCTCTGACCTATCCAACGTCACGAGGGAGGCGCCCTGGCATCACGTGGAGGCATGCTTTAGCGCGCGTCTCCACTAGGAGGGCACAAGGCACGGGGTGCCAAGTGCTCAAGAATTCATCACCAAGGCAACCGAGGAGCTTCAAGAGGCGAGAGCCATGTGCAGCGACCGTCGCCTATCACCTGGCGTGGCTCCTTGTCCTAGCAAGGACAGTGAGTTGCGCGCCTGCGTCAACATCCCTGGGCTCAATAAAGCCGCATCTCAGGAGCGCTTCTGGTCATCGCCCGCTGGCCGGTGCGAGGGTCCCCCTGTCGGTGTCAAAACCGGCGGATCTCGGGTAGGGGGTCCTGAACTGTGTGTCTAAGGTCAGTGGTAACAGGAGACAAGGGACACAATGTTTACCCAGGTCTGGGCCCTATCTATGGAGGTAATACCCTACATCCTGCTTGATTGATATTAATGAATATGAGTAGTAGAAGAGTTGATCTACCTCGAGATCGTAATGGCTAAACCTAGAGGTCTAGCTTGTATGGCTATGATAATGAGTCCCCCATCCAAACTAAGTCCTCTGGTTTGTATAGACACCGGGGGGATCTAGGGTTACACAAGGTCGGTTACAAAGAAAGAAATCTACATATCCGGTCGCCGAGCTTGCCTTCCACGCCAAGGAGAGTCCCATCCGGACACGGGTATAGTCTTCGGTCTCCGTATCTTCATGGCCCATTAGTCTGGCCCACGGCTAATAGGCCGGACACCCGAGGACCCCTTAGTCCAGGCCTCCCTCAGTAGCCCCTGAACCTGGCTTCAACGACGAGGAGTCCGGCGCGCAGATTTGTCTTCGGCATTGCAAGGCGGGTTCCCTTCTTCCCGAACTCGAAAATAGTCTTCGGACGAATTGATCATGTCCGTACATGTAATACACACCACACACAACCGTAGAGAGAATATAATAATACACGAGCCCAATCCGCTGACAACTTTTATAACATGACATCACATCCATCCGGTCATAATTTTGAACTATTTTTTGCCTGCTGCTCCACGTTTTAAGACGCGGTTGTCATTGGCACGTCTTGTCAAAGCAGAGATCATGTCCCCTTATTACAGGATTCTCATCAATACGGGCATGGGTAACCCAACCGTTCCGTTTACATAGCCCTTGGGAGCAGGCGAATTTTGAGGCAAGTAGGGTGGCGTTCAATATTCACCGCCCTTATAAGGAGATGAGATTACTCCTTCTTCCCCCATGCCTTCCTCCTGCCTTTCCACTCTTGAGCTCCAGCACCCAAGTTCTCATTTGTTTCCCACTCGAGAAAGCACTCAACCATGTCCGGATCCGGAGTAGGTGGCAAGTGGATGGCTTCTTTTGTTAAGAAGAAAGACATCAAGGAGCTTCGAGAGGCCGGATACCTGGCCAAGGAGATCGTTCACCATCTCCCGGCCAAAGGACAGATCGTCCCTAGCCCAGAGCCCTGTGAGAGGGTTGTGTTTCTCGCACATTTCGTCTGTGGGCTGGGATTCCCTATCCACCCATTTGTCCACGGACTAATGTTTTACTACGGGATAGACTTCCATGATCTAGCCCCAACTTTGTCCTCAACATCTCGGCATTTATAATCGTTTGCGAGGCCTTCCTCCGTATCCCGCCTCACTTCGGCCTATGGCTGAAGACTTTCAATGTGAAGCCGAAGGTGGTGAGAGGCCAACAGGCAGAGTGCGGAGGCGCCATGGTGGGCAAGATGCCTAACGTTATATGGCCTGAAGGTTCCTTCATGGAGATGGTGAAGGGGTGGCAGTTGGGGTGGTTCTACATCACCGAGCCATACGACACTAACTGGGCGGCGGCCCCCGAATTTCGATTGGGAGCTCCGCTGTGGCTCACCTCCTGACAAGAGAAGGACCTCGCTTGGGGCTCTTCGAGCGAGCTGACTGGGCTCCAGATGTGTGTTCAGAACATGATAACCAAGAGGATAAAACCCGTCAACGTGATCCAGGTTATGCTCATTTGCCGGATACTTCCGTGCCAATGCCGGACTTGCTATTTGTGGGAGTTCGATCTGGCCAAGCACCAGACTCTACTAGGGCTCTTCGGCACAACGCACGAAGATATCTGGAAAGTGCTCTTCAAGGCCGGCAAGACTCCACCGCCCACAACCGAAGATCATGGGCTCAGCTTAAAGCGCTAAGCCAATTCGGTAAGTTCTTCCATGTATTCAAGGTATAGCCTTTACTGGCATATTTTGGGAAGGATTCTAAGCCTTCCTATCAATTTTCAGGCCTGGATCGACATAGCAGGGCGGATTAATTGTCCAGATCCACTTCCCGAAGATGAGGAAACCCCACTCCTAATGAAGATGCTATTTCCGGCGCCTTATGATGTGCCAGAGAAAAAGGCAAAGAAGATGGCCAAAGGGAGCAGGAGCGGCCTTCGCCGAAAGGGTGCTTCGGACATGTCGTCAGACGACGAGACTGGCTCTTCGGTTGCCGAAGATGACGGCGAGGATGAAGAAGAAGGCGGCTTCCCCCCAGAGGGGGCAAAGAAGAAAATAGAGGCCTCCACGAATCTGGAGGCGAAGACGCCCAAGAGGGGGAAGGGCTCCCTTGCGGATAACTCCGCATGGGATGTCGAAAGCAGTCCGGAGCGAATGCCCCGGACCAAGCCTCAAGCTGCCTAGTAAGTACTAAAACCCTATGGCCCTCCCAATACCTGGCCTTTCTAGTTCATAATATTAACATGTTTAAACTATGCCATTAGTGTCCGGCCCATGACGGCTCCCCGCGATCCTCGATAGAGGATTCGCTAGACTCAAAGGAGATGGCTAGCATGTCTCCACCGCCCGCTCATTCTACCTCACCCAAGGGTGATGACGAGGTTGTTTCCCAAAGGATCTTCCCCGACCAGGGGGAGATTCCAGAAATTGTTAAGGTGGCGCCGCAGGATGACACCTCGGCTGCCGGACACATGGGGAAAAATCCTGCTTGGGGACTGGCAGTGGGGGCCAAGTTCTCGTCGGCCCTCAACCAGATACCATTTCGGAGACCTACACGACTCCGGAGTCCAGCGAACGGCCTTCCCCGAAAGGAGGAGGTGTGCCTATTCCACAGATCACCTCTGTCCAACCAGAGGCACCAGACAATCTGCTGGAAGCGCTGCGAGGCGCCTCCATTGTGGATGAGCACCGTGTCCTTATGGGTACGGTGATCGAAAAGGTTCAGTCCGCGAAAAGCAGACTGACCGAAGCCTTCCCTAGCCTTTTAACAGGTTTTGAGGTAACAATTGTAGAAAAATATCACAATGTGGATAGTAGCCCCTGATGCTCTGTTCGGTGTCCGGAAAGGAAAAGCCGAACAGGGGATCAAAATGATTTTCGCAGGAGTCTAACATAATATGTCTTTGTGAATAAGCAGGCATCGCTGCTGGCTGCTGCCGCTCAAACTATGGAGGTCTTCGGACTGAAGCAGAACCTGGAGCGGGTCGAGAAAGAGCTCGGCCTCGTGAAGAAGTAGCTGGAGGACAGCAAAGGTATGCAGTAACCTGTGTGTATGTTTAGGAAGGATGAATGGTTCATGCTGACTAAAGTTCCATGAACTTCATTAGGGGCCACGACCGAGGTGGCGGCCCTCAAGAAGGCATTAGAGAAGGCCGAGGACAAAGCGGCCAAGGAATGGACCGCGTGCGAGAAGCACGTGGCCCGGGTCGGTGAGGTTCAGCAAGAGCTCCAGGACGCCGTCAAGAAGTGCGAGTCCTTGGAGCGTGATTCTAAGACGCAAGCGTCCGATCTTGCAAAGGCCCTCCAGAGCATGCAGGAGGCTCGAGCCGAAGCCCAAAGCGCCCTTCAGGAAATCCAGGCAGCCCGGAAGATCACGGCGGTTAAGGCTTTCATTATGCAAAGCAAGTCTGTGAAGGAAGCGTTTCTTTTACTTACCCGAATTTGGAGCTCTCCAGGGGCACTTACGGATTTGCCACGCAGCGTATCAGACGCTGCCGAGTTCTAGCGAGCCAAAGAAGGGAGTTCTACAGAGAACCTGTTCTGGTCTCAATATCTTGGACTTGAACATCCGGTTTCCTTCAGCGACCAGCTGAAACAGCTGGGCGAGCTGCACAAGGCGGCTGAGCTAGCCATGAAGGAGCTGATAGTCCGACTATGGCCTGCCACACCGATACCTAGCAGCTACTTCGTACTTTTGAAGCGGCTTGTTGATGCCTACCCCCGGCTTGAGGCTATAAAGTAGTCGGTCTGTATCGAAGGTGCATGGGTTGCCTTTGCCCGCGTCAAAATGCACTGGGCAAAGATGGATGCCAAGAAGCTAATGACCGAGGGGCCACCTGAGGGCAAGGAGCACTGCTGACCCAAGTTGTATTTTGATGGTGTCCTGGAGGGATCCCGCATTGTTGCGGATCACTGTTCCAAAGACACTATCTTTGAGTGAATGTATGAGAGCTCCTTCTGCCTTGTATGATGAAACAAAGAGTTTATGCAATATAATGCTTGCTATGTTTTTAAAATTTTACTTCCTGTGCGGCCGTGTTGTATGAAATCTGAGGGTTAACCAGTCGTCGGCTTCTTCCCCATGTAGGTAGTACGGGGGTGTTCAGGATGGAATCTAAACAACCTTGATCCAATTAGATGGTCCTTGAAGGAGTTGTTTAGCGCAACGAACCAGGCAACCAGACTATGCGGCTGTAATGCCCTCACTTAGCCATAGGAGTGCGACAATAAAAACATGGGTGCAACCCCTAGTATCTGAACTAGAGTGCTATAAGCATCTGCCAGGAAGTACCAATCCTTCACGTAATGCGGAAGAAATCTCCAATGATTTGCAACCTCCGAACAGCTGACCGACTCTCGTCGCATCATGACAGTCAGTTTTCGGCTTTCTCTACTGAGGTGCTCCTTTGGATAAACCAAGGCACAATCACAGTAGTTCTCCCTTTACTACCTTAGCCGATATAGTGGAACGTAAGGTAGTAAGCACAGGAGCCAGGCAACCCAACTATTGACCAAAGACATGATTCGGAGCCAATGCATATAATGCTAAATTCGGGGTGCCGAACTATACTTATAAAAAGTGTTCGGACTTTTGTTGCCATAGTGCAGGGTGCTGTGCAGCCCCTGGCGAACATGAAACATACCTAAGTGTACGGTTGTCGCCTGATAGGGTTATCCACAGGGGAGCTGAAAAAAGAAAGAAAAAAATAAAAGAAAATAGAAAAGGTGCGAAGGTAAAAAGCTGGAGTCCTACAGCTCCAGCCGCGGACTGTTTTCATTGTAATTTAATTAGTATGTCAAGGTGCATTGATACAGGTAGTGCGATAAGCAACAGGCTATTTGACATGCCGAAACCAAGGGAGAGCTGCATGTGGGTCCTGAAAAACAGATAGAGTTGTCGTTAACGGAATCACCTAAAAAGTCCCCCATATGTCTAAGTTTCTCGCCATCTTGGCGTGTTTATCCTTCAAGAGGACCGATGACCAGAGCACCAGATGGTGCATGTGGGATTGAGACCTGAAAAGGAAACAAGCAGAAGTGAAAGTATATGTGTATCCGATGTCGGTTGAGCCGTACTATGGACCACAGGCTAGTTATGCCTCCGTTGATGCCCATGGGATTTGGAGTGCGTAGGTATGTACGCGCGGCACGAATGGCGCCACTTGATCGGAACTGCGACGGAGGCCGGATTTCTAGTCGAGCTCCCGACGAGCCGAGCTCTCCTACTGTAGAGTAGTTCGGACCCTCTTAACGGTGTCCGTAGGCTCGGCAAACGAATTAAGGTTCTGCTTGAGAAGGCCGCTCTGTACTTCTGCTGCTAAGGCAACTGTGTGCTCTTCTGTACGAAGGGAGCGTTCCGTATTTCCGTTGACTGTTATGACGCCACGTGGACTAGGCATTTTGATCTTGAGATAAGCGTAGTGTGGTACTACTTTGAATCAAGCGAGCGCAATTCGTCCGAGCAGTGCGTGATAGCCGCTGCAGAAAGGAACGATATCAAAGATTAACTCCTCACTTCGGAAGTTGTCTAGAGATCCGAAGACAACCTCTAGTGTGATTGAGCCCATACAGCGGGCCTCTACACCTGGTATGACTCCTTTAAAGGTAGTCCTGGTGGGCTTCATCTGAGATGGGTTAGTGCCCATTTTGAGCGATGTATCCTGAGAGAGCAGATTAAGCCTGCTACCTCCATCAATAAGGACGCTAGTCAAGTGGAACCCATCAATTATTGGGTCTAGGACAAGTGCGGCTGAGCCACCATGATGGATACTGGTCGGATGATCCCGACGATCAAAGGTGATCGGGCATGACGACCATGGATTAAATTTTGGGGCAACTGGCTCTATCACTTAGACGTCCCTGAGCACATGCTTGCGCTCCCTCTTGGGGATGTGGGTAGCGTATATCATGTTCACCGTTTTGACCTGAGGGGGAAACTTCTTCTATCCCCCTGTATTCGGTTGCTGGGGCTCTTCGTCATCGTCCTCGCTTTGTGATCCCTTTTCCCTGTTCTCGGTGTTTAATTTGCCGACCTATTTAAAAACCCAACATTCTCTATTTGTATGATTGGGTGGTTTGTCTGGGGTGCCATGAATCTGGCAGGGACGATCAAGTATGCAGTCCAAGCTGGATGAGCCTGAATTGTTCTTTTGGAATGGCTTCTTCTGCTGACCGGACTTAGACCCATGAATCCAGCATTGCCTACCGTGTCCTTGGTGTTATCACTGTTGTTTCGACGTTTGTATCTGTTGCGTCGAGACTTGTCTTTGCTAGTTTTAGCTTCAGGGGTGCTGGTGTTGCTTGCATTGCTTTTGCTACGGGCCAACCAACTGTCCTTGCCCGCAAAAAAGCGGTTTATGAGTGCCGTGAGGGGTGCCATGGATTTTGGATTTTCTTGGCCGAGGTGGCGAGCGAGCCACTCGTCGCGGATGCTATGTTTGAAGGCTGCTAGGGCTTCGGCATCTGGACAATTAAGGATTTGGTTCTTTTTAGTTAAGAACCTTGTCCAGAATTTCCTGGCGGACTCTCTGGGCTATTGAACTATATGGCTTAAGTCATCAGCATCCGGAGATCGAACATATGTACCTTGGAAGTTATCAAGGAAGGCTTCTTCCAAGTCCTCCCAGCTGCCAATAGAATTTGCAGGCAGACTATTGAGACAGTGCCGAGCTGGCCCCTTGAGTTTTAAAGGGAGCTATTTGATGGCGTGGAGGTCATCGCCGCGGGCCATACGAATGTGGAGAATGAAGTCTTCGATCCGCACCGCGGGGTCCGTGGTTCCATCGTATGATTCTATATTCACGGCTTTGAACCCTTCTAGGAATTCATGATCCAGGACCTCATCGATGAAGCAATGAGGGCGTGCGGCGCCTCTATATCGGGTCGTATCGCGACGTAGCTCTGATGGAGTTTGTCTGCGGTTTTCAGCCCACGCAGGACTAAATTTGTCACGTCCGAATAGGTGGCCATCGTCGCGTGTCGAGGCACGTCCTCGTGATCCGTAGATTGATCTAGTATGTCCTGCATTATTGTTCAGGTTTTGCCGGAGGTCATATGCGTGACCATGGGCTAATTTACCTCTTATTGTGCGCTGAGGCGGGGCTGGCTGGTGTTCGGCGTGAATTGCCGTTTTGTCTCGACCACGTGGTGGTCGGTCAGCCACATTGTATGATGGAGGTATGTATTTCGGTGCCTCCTCATCAAACTGATGTAGAAATTTGCGCTTTGGGTAGCTTTTGGTTGGGTGCTTAATGTCGTATTCGTAGGCTGCTAGGACGTCGGTCCATTTATCATTGAGAAGATCCTGGTCAGCTTGAAGTTGTTGCTGCTTCTTTTTCAGGCTCCTTGCAGTGGCAATTAGCTGGCGCTTGAAGCGCTCCTGCTCAAGAGGTTCCTCAGGCACGATGAAATCCTCGGAGAGCGGAAGGTAATTATCGTCCTCCGAATCTTCGTGCGTGGGCTAATTACCGGGGCTAACCTGCCAGCCTTCATGTTCATCTTGTTCATTAACTGTATCAACGGGGTCTTCGTTGTCTTCGACACCTTCTGGAGTGTTATCTTCTCCTGTGCTGGTGTTGCTGTCTTTACTGCGGTGTGACTTGGAGCGGCACCGCTGATGCCGGCGCTTGGACTGTATTTCACAAGGTTTATCCTTAGCTGGATCTTCCTTGTCCTCGCTGCTGTTCTCCTTTGGTGCATCCACCATGTATACATCATATGAGGAAGTGGTCGTCCAGCCTCCGGTGAAAGGCGGGTTCCGGGCCTCTTCTTCTCCGGCATCGTCGTCCATACCGTCGATTTCTTCGGAGTCATAATCAAGTTCGTCGGTCAAATCCTCGACCGTTCCTATGAAGTGGGTGGCGGGTGGGAAGCAAAATTCTCCACCGTCAGCCCCTAGTTCGAGCTGGATATAGTTTGGCTGTGAGTCCCCCACCAAGGACATGTATTTTAATGAGTTTAGCACAACACCCAAAGGTGAGTGCTGGAAGATGTCTGCGGCACTGAATTTAAAGATCGACAAATGATCGAGCTCGGCGTCCGTGGGCCCACATGGTTCGGAACTTACGACCGGAGATGAGTCCGGAGTTCCGCTGACAAAAATGTCATGAGAGGTTAAGTCTATGTGCGGCTCCAATGTTGTGGAATATGTCGCCTCCGTAGTGGGGTTGATCCTCCCGTCCTTGGAAGGCGTAGCTTGCTCCGGATCTAGGGACAGAGCTGTTACAGGAGAGATCTCCAGGATGCGGCCAGATGACAGATTTAGGTCATGATCATTGGGGTGACTGGGAGCGGCTACCGCGGTCTAGAATCTGGCGAAGATCAAGTCTCCACGGATGTCCGCAACATAGTTTAAGCTCCCAAATCTGACCTGATGGCCAGGGGCATAGCTTTCGATCTGCTCCAGATGGAGAAACGAATTGGCCCGCAATGTGAAGCCGCCGAACACGAAGATCTGTCCGGGGAGGAAAGTTTCCCCTTGGACAGCGTCATTATTGACGATCGAAGGGGCCATCAAACCTTTTGGCGATAGCACAGTGGAACTCTCAATGAAAGCAGCAATGTCGGTGTCAAAACCGACGGATCTCGGGTAGGGGGTCCCGAACTATGCGCCTAAGGTCGATGGTAACAGGAGACAAGGGACACGATGTTTACCAGGTTCGGGCCCTCTCTATGGAGGTAATACCCTATGTCCTGGTTGATTGACATTAATGAATATGAGTAGTACAAGAGTTGATCTACCTCGAGATCGTAATGGCTAAACCCTAGAGGTCTAGCTTGTATGGCTATGATAATGAGTCCCCCATCTGAACTAAGTCCTCCGGTTTATATAGACACCGGGGGGATCTAGGGTTACACATGGTAGGTTACAAAGAAAGGAATCTACATATCCGGTCGCCAAACTTTCCTTCCACGCCAAGGAGAGTCCCATCTAGACACGGGTATAGTATTTGGTCTTCGTATCTTCATGGCCCATCATTCCGGCCCATGGCTAACAGGCTGGACACCCGAGGACCCCTTAGTCCAAGACTCCCTCACCCCCTCACAGCTACGTTCGCATGCATGTTGGCTTGCCGAACGCGGTTGTTAGATTCCAGCACCACATGCCGAGCGTCCTATCGGCTCAAGAGGCCAGGCACCAGGCGGTCTTGACGAAGATGGCAATGGTTCTTCACTAGCCTCCCGGGCCCTAGAGCCTCCTGAGGTTCAGGGCCTAGGTGGCTCATGAGGAGCGACTTCTTCAACATGCGTATTCAACTACCTCAACATCTCTTCAGCAATGGTGCCAGGTGACATTTTCTGGTTTATTCAGTTGGGAGCGCCCCACGGACTGCATTATCCAAAGATCGCATGGGCCTGTCCCTGCGGCATGTATCCTTTTACATCTTTGATTTACTCAGTTGGGCGCGCCCCTCGGACTGCATCATCCCCAGGCCGCATGAGTCTGTCCCTATGGCATGTATTGTTTTCCGCAGCTATTAGAGCTGGCTTACCTCCTTCCATGAGTTGGTTTATGATCATCATTTGCCTGCCCGGTACTTCGTTGCCATGAATGTCGTACGCCCTTGTAAACTCACCCACAACCGCTTCATGATTAAGGGCGGGCACGTCGTCTGTGCTCGGGTCCGTCCCTGCAGCGTCGCTAAACCCAAGAGGGTGAGCTCTGGCTCATGGGCCAGCTCCCGTGCACGTCACCTCCCATGGTCCTTGGTGCCTTGCTCTCGCATGAGCTAATCGCGGGCGGGTAAGCTAGGGCGCGTGACTCGTTGCCTCGTCACAACGGGAGCTGCGGGCCGGTTGACTTTCTTCAGGACTTTCATATTAGAAGACTGGGCACGGTGTCTGTGCTCGGTTCCGTCCCTGCATCATCGATAAACCCAACGACTGAGCTCTGTCTCGTGGGACGGTCCCATTCACGTCACCTCCTGGGGGCGTTGGTGTTTGGCCTTCTCATGTGATAACCTCAGGAGATTCATTCGGCGGAGGTTGCCTAACCATCCCACACGGTCATCACAAGTGTTCCAAATCAAATTCAGGCACAACCCGCCTTCAGGTAGGGCCTCGTGAGTCCCGCGCTGGCTCATGAATGCCCATACACACCTCCTCTATCCCTGCTGTGCAAGCCACATGTCAGGGCGGGGCTGTACACACCCCGGGGGCTCCACTCAGAGGGAACCCCCACCCACGCACCAGTGGAAGCACCATGCTCTGTGCTGGGAGTCGACACGGTCGAGGAGTGGCTATGCCCGTGCAAGTGCGGAAGCGCCATGCTCTACGCTGGTGATAAACAACTAAGGGCGGTCCCATTGCCGCAATAACCTCAGGGAGCCGCCAGGCTCGGTGTTCAACCTTACCTGAACGCTTTCTCTTCAGGAGAGTCGCGCGAGGGGGCTGGGCACGGGGGCTATGTTCAGGTCATGCCTAGCATACGCCACCCTGCCAGGTCCCTGATACGTCTCTATCATGGTATTTCTCACGGGGGGCTTGTGAGTCGACAGATGCCACAAGGGCTTAGTGTGTGGGTAAGACTGCTGCTGATAGGCCCGGGAGCGGGTATGCGAGTAGCACGCGGTGGTTTACCCAGCTTCGGTGCTCTCCGGAGAGATAATACTCCTACTGCTGCATGTCTGAGTGTATCTATCTGGGGTGTACATCGGGCAGTACAAAGTGCTCCTGGAGCTGTATCTAGGATCAGTGCCAAGTGCATCTAATCTGGTATATGTCTCATATGTGTATGTGAGCTAGCTAGTGGCCGGCCATGCTCATGCGTGAGAGTGTGTGAGTCCATGTGTGTATGAATGGATGGATGGATGGATGTGGGCGTGAGCTAGCTAGCCATCTTGCTAGCTAGCATGCATGCGTGGGAGTGAATGGCCAAGAGGCCATGGTGGCGCCCCCATGGTCGCGAGCCTCCCCTGGTGCTCCTTATAAAGGGGAGCCCAGGGGACAAGGGATGGCCCATGTGACCAACTTCACTATTTGGGAGACAACGATGTGACATCTCACACCTGCTACAGTGTATCACTATTGCTCAGCAGTGTCCGGGTACAGCCGTCTTGTCCGCGGTATGGCCATCGTGTTAGGGTCTTGTCGGTATCGGGTCGTGTTGCAGTCGGCAGCCGGCTGGTTGACGCAGTCGGCAGCTGGCTGGTTGGCGCAGTTGGCAGCCGGCAGTTGGCCGGGCTGACCAGTCGGATGGGACCGGCAGGAGCGGCCGGACAGTCGGACTGAGGGGCTTTGCTAGCCCGGATGTCTTGAAATATCGTCTTGCCGTCCTCGGGGTACCCGTGGTTGATTACTCCGACAGTAGCCCCCAAGCCTCCGGGCAACTTGGCAAAGTTGGGCGGAGGTTTTTTGGCGAGTGTTCATGGAAATGATCATGAAAAAAGACAAAGTTAGTCCATGCGGATATATCAAATGTTTTCTTTTAGCATTGCAAGTTTTATGCGGAGGGTGCCGACTCGGTTTCGTCCGAGCCCCCTTAATCTTTTTCGTGTTCCCTCCGCTTTTTGGCCTATGCTCTTCCTTGCCAGATAGCCGCTCTGCGGTCTGTCGCTAAGACTGGGCCGCGAAGTGGAGTGTACAGTACTCAGAGTCTAGGAGCCCGAACCATTTCGTCCGAGTAGATATTTGTAAAGGAAAACGGCTGGGTTGCCCGAACCGTTTTTCTTCCCGGACATTTTTCGCGTGGGTGGCCTCCTGCATTCACCCTTGCTAGCCAGACAACCGCTCTACGGTCTGTGACTAAGAGTGAGCCTATGGTACTGCGCACGCTACTAAGCCGTCTGCGGGAACTAACGTCTCAGGCCAAGCGGCCAGCCCCCGGGCCAACTCTGGCTGGCACCAGGGCAAACAGTGATGCAACTATAATTAAAATGCGGAGATAGACCCCGAGCATCGCTCGGGATTATCTGTGCTTGCGTGAAGCAAAAATATGCGGGCGAGGAGCTCACATTGATTTTCGTGTAGTCGCGGTCGTCGAAGACAGCCGACGCGACTCGGCGCTCGCGGAGTGCATCGGCGCACCCACTGGGTGTAGCCCTTGAGCCCCCGGGTGCTCGAAGGGGGGTCCCGGCCGGTCAGGCTCGACCGGCCGGGCGGCGAGGCGTCTTGCAACGTCCTTTTTCTTCTTTTCCTCTTCTGCCGGCTGCTGGCAGTCGGACAGAACTATTCTCTTGTCTGCAATCTTTGTGGGGGTGCGCCAGCGCACCCGCTGGGTGTAGCCCCCGAGATTCGGGCCGACTACTGAGCAGTCAGGCTGGATCTCCCGGCAACTACTTTGTCTTCTTCTTCGCGGGGGCGCGTCAGCGCACCCGCTGGGTGTAGCCCCCGAGATTCGGGCCGACAGCTGAGCAGTCGGGCCGGATCTCCCGACGACTACATTGTCTTCTCTCTCGCGCGGGGGCGCGTCAGCGCACCTGCTGGGTGTAGCCCCCGAGATTCGGGCCGACTACTGAGCAGTCAGGCCGGATCTCCCGGCGACTACTTTGTCTTCTTCTCGTGGGGGCGCGTCAGCGCACCCGCTGGGTGTAGCCCCCGAGATCTGGGCCGACTGCTGAGCAGTCGAGCCAGATCTTCCGG
>NC_041380.1:373380106-373391045 GCF_002162155.2 Triticum dicoccoides | reverse complement strand
GGGCCGACTGCTAAGCAGTCGGGCCAGATCTCCCGGCAGCTACTTTGTCTTCTTCTCGCAGGGGCGCGTCAGCGCACCCGCTGGGTGTAGCCCCCGAGATCTGGCCTGACTTCTGAGCAGTCGGGCCGGATCTTCCGGGAACTACTTTGTCTTCATCTTCACGGGAGCGCGTCAGCGCACCCGCTGGGTGTAGCCCCCGAGATTCGGGGCGACTACTGAGCAGTCGGGCCGGATCTCCCGGCAACTACTTTGTCTTCTTCTTTTTTCTTCATTTGCGCCAGCTGAGAACAATCGGACACAGCCGTTTTTTTAAAGCCGGGTAGCGGGCGTGAGGACCCGGCCTACCCGGGTGGCAGGAGCCGGCCGTCCGGGAAACGGGCGCAACCCGGCCATCCGGGTGGCGGGAGCCGGCCACTTTCTGTTTCTTCTCTCTGTCCGACTCCATGTGGGCAGCCGGACCTCTTTTTTTTGCAGTCGGCCCTTTGACTTTTATTTCTTTTCTTTCACTGCCTGAGCAGTCGACAGGAGCGAGACGGCAGTAGCCGGCGTCCGGGTCACGGCAGAAGCCGGCAGGCCAGGTAGCGGGCGGAAGCCGGCTAGCGCGGGAGCCAGCCGGCCGGGGAGCGGGGGAGCCGGTCAGGGCGAAGCCGGCAGGCCGGGGTGCGGAGGAGCCGGCAGGCCGAGTTGCAGGGGAGCCAGCCAGCGCAGGAGCCGGCCGGCCGGGCACGCGCGTAGCCGGCGGGCCGGCGGGAGTCCCGCAGGTGCGTAGCCGCAGGCGTGGCTTGGGCAGCAGTCGGTGCTGCGGCGATGCGGAGCCGGCCCGACATCGGCCGAGTGGCGGAGGTGGCTCGGAGCAGAAGCTGGCGAGGGGCGCGCGAGGCGTGCGGAGCCGGCTGCGGACCGACGAGGCGGAGGCGGCCCAGTGCAGCCGGGTCAATGGGGAGGCGCGAACGCGGCGCTGTGGGCAATTGGAGCCGGCTGCCGGAGGTGCGTACGAGACGCTGGCAAGGCCGGCTGGCGGATGGGGCCGGACCCGGAGCTGGTCTAGGCGGGCGCGCGGATACGGAGGAAGCCGGCCGCGGGGCGAAGCCGACGGAGCGAGGAGTCGACTGGAGCCGGCGCGCCCAGGCGCGGAGGCGGCTGATGCGAGCGCGTGGAGGCGGAGCAGCCGGCCGGCGAGCGGGCGCGGCAGCGACGGAGTCGTCACAGGGCCGGCGCGCGCAGGAGGAGTAAGCGGAGCCGGCGACGAGATGTGTCCGGCCAGCGCACGTAGCCACATACCGCGGGCGCTTGCACCGGGCAAGCTAGCTAGCATGCATGCAGCCTAATCCATTGGGTTTGCTAGCTAGCTAGCTAGCCATGCACGAAGGCGTGTACTTACAGGAGCGATAGCAAGGCGTGGCCATAACTGCGGCTACAGTGAAACGCTGCATGACAGCGACACCTACAGCGATGCAAGCATGTAGCTACAGCAAGCGGCGGGCAAGCTCATAGTGGAGGCAGGAAAAGAGCCATGGGAGTGGAGGAGGCAGTGAGCGCAGCCACGGAGGCCGGAGCGGCGCAGGAGGGAGCTCAACGGCAGCAGTGGACGACGCTCGAGGAGCTCGGAGAGGCCTGGCCGGGCGCGAGCAGCGCGCACGCAGGCATGGGCGCCTCTCGGAGAAGAAAACGAAGCAACGCCGCAGTCGACGGCACGGACGTGCTGCTCCACGCGGCCGTCCCGGGGGCGTGTTGGTGTCGAACCCTCGAGTGCTACCGGAGAGACGACGGCGATGCCACGCCGATGAAGACGAAGATGGCGAGGCCAACGGGGAGGACGTGCCGCCCCTCGCGGCCACACCGGGGGTGTGTCGATGTCGAGCCCCCGACCGCTAACGGAGAGACAGCGTGACGCCGCGGCGGTGGAGACGAAGATGAGGCCGACGATGAGGGCGCGCCGTCCCGCACGGCCGGTCCGGGGGCGGGTCGAAGTCGAGCCCCCGAGCGCTACCGGAGAGACGGCGCGACGCTGTGGCGGGGAAGGCGAAGATGGTCCCGCCCGGACTGCGAAACCAGCAACAGCGTGGTAGCATAATAGTAGTACCATCCCACGGTGGGCGCCAACTGTCGTGGTATTTCTCACGGGGGGCTTGCGAGTCGACAGATGCCACAAGGGCTTAGTGTGTGGGTAAGACTGCTGTTGATAGGCCCGGGAGCGGGTATGCGAGTAGCACGCAGTGGTTTACCCAGCTTCGGAGCTCTCCGGAGAGATAATACTCCTACTGCTGCATGTCTGAGTGTATCTATCTGGGATGTACATCGGGCAGTACAAAGTGCTCCTGGAGCTGTATCTGGGATCAGTGCCAAGTGCATCTGATCTGGTATATGTCTCATATGTGTATGTGAGCTAGCTAGTGGCCGGCCATGCTCATGCGTGAGAGTGTGTGAGTCCATGTGTGTATGAATGGATGGATGGATGGATGGATGTGGGCGTGAGCTAGCTAGCCATCTTGCTAGCTAGCATGCATGCGTGGGAGTGAATGGCCAAGAGGCCATGGTGGCGCCCCCATGGCCGTGAGCCTCCACTGGTGCTCCTTATAAAGGGGAGCCCAGGGGACAAGGGATGGCCCATGTGACCAACTTCACTATTTGGGAGACAACAATGTGACATCTCACACCTGCTACAGTGTATCACTATTGCTCAGCAGTGTCCGGGTACAGCCGTCTTGTCCTTGGTATAGCCATCGTGTCAGGGTCTTGTCGGTATCGGGTCGTGCTGCAGTTGGCAGCCGGCTGCTTGACGCAGTCGGCAGCCGGCAGTCGGCCGGGCAGAGCAGTCGGACGGGAAGCCGACAGGAGCGGCCGGACAGTTGGACTCAGGGGCTTTGCTAGCCCCGATGTCTTGAAATATCGTCTTGCCGTCCTCGGGGTACCCGTGGTCGATTACTCTGACAGTCTCTCTCGTATCTACTTTTCCAAACACTTTTACCCTTGTTTTGGACTCTAACTTGCATGATTTGAATGGAACTAACCCGGACTGATGCTGTTTTTAGCATAATTGCCATGGTGTTATTTTTATGCAGAAATATAAGTTCTCGGAATGACCTATAAATCAATGGAGATTATTTTTGGAATATAAAAATATTGGCAGAAGAATCCACGTCAGGGGGCCCACACCATCTCCACAAGGGTGGGGGCGCGCCCCCTGCCTCGTGGGCCCCCTGAGGCTCCACCGACCTCAACTGCAACTCCATACATTCGTGTTCAGGGAGAAAAAATTCAGAGAGAAGGATTCATCGCGTTTTAGATACGGAGCCACCACCAAGCTCTAAACTCTCTCGGGAGGGCTGATCTGGAGCCCGTTCGGGGCTCCGGAGAGGGGAATCCATCGCTATCGTCATCATCAACCTTCCCCCATCACCAATTTCATGATGCTCACCGCCGTGCGTGAGTAATTCCATCATAGGCTTGCTGGACGGTGATGGGCTGGATGAGATTTATCCTGTAATCGAGTTAGTTTTGTTAGGGTTTGATCCTTAGTATCCACTATGTTCTAAGATTGATGTTGCTATGACTTTGCTATGCTTAATGCTTGTCACTAGGGCCCGAGTGCCATGATTTCAGATCTGAACCTATTATGTTTTCATGAATATATGTGAGTTCTTGATCCTATCTTGCTAGTCTATAGTCACCTACTATGTGTTATGATCCGGGAACCTCGAAGTGACAATAATCGGGACCACTCCCGGTGATGACCGTAGTTTGAGGAGTTCATGTATTCACTATGTGTTAATGCTTTGGTCCGGTACTCTATTAAAAGGATACCTTAATATCCCTTAGTTTCCAATAGGACTCCGCTGCCACGGGAGGGTAGGAAAAAAGATGTCATGCAAGTTCTTTTCCATTAGCACGTATGACTATATTCGGAATACATGCCTACATTACATTGATGAACTGGAGCTAGTTCTGTGTCACCCTATGTTATAACTGTTGCATGATCGATCACATCCGACATAATTGTCCATCACCGATCCATTGCCTACGAGCTTTTCATATATTGTTCTTCGCTCATTTACTTTTCCGCGGCTAATGGTACAATCACTATAAAACCCAAAAATATTACTTTTGCTATCATTACCACTACTATCATATTACTTTGCTGCAGATATTAAGTTTCCAGGTGTGGTTGAATTGACAACTCAGCTGCAAATACTTCAGAATATTCTTTGGCTCCCCTTGTGTCGAATCAATAAATTTGGGTTGAATAATCTACCCTCGAAAACTGTTGCGATCCCATATACTTGTGGGTTATCAAGACTATTTTCTGGCGCCATTGCCGAGGAGCTTAGCTCTATTCTTCGAGTCACTTGGGATTTATATCTGCTTATCATTATGAAGAACTTGAAAGATCAAAAAACCTAGATTTTTCCCTCAACTACGAGGGGAGGTAAGGAATTGCCATCTAGCTCCACACTTGATTCACCTTCTGTTTTGAGTAAACTTGCGACACCTACACCTGCTATTCATTCTTGTCGGATTTCGGGTTCCGGCAGACCCTTCAGGTTCGAACACTGGGGTGCACACGGAGATTTCGCCTCCTACCTACCTGCACCCCGCCGCCTTGCTAGGATCTAAAACTAAGGCAAAAACAACACAAGAGACGCAGGGTTTATACTGGTTCGGGGCACCGTTGTGGTGTAATACCCTACTCCAGTGTGTGGTGTGGTGGATTGCCTCTTGGGCTGATGATGATGAACAATACAAGGAAGAACAGCCTCGCGAGGGTCTGTTCTTGGCTGGGGCGATGAACTGCTGGGAGGAGCTCAGTCACCTTTCTCTCTCTCTCTCTCTTTCTCTCTCTTCCTGATCTTCTCTATCCTTCCAAAAACCCGGCCCCCTTGCTCTGTGGGTGGCTGGTCCTATTTATAGAGGCCCTGGTCCTCTTCCCAAATATTGAGCGGGAAGGGAGCCAACAATGGCGGGCTAATTTGAAGGGGGACAACTAGTACTAGCTATCCTGACAAAAGTAGTCTTCGCCTGCGCAAAGCTCTGGTGATGACGCTGTCTTGGGCTCCACGGTGACCTCCATCTCGTAGTCCTCCTGGTCTTGGTCTCATTGCACCGAAATGGCAACCTTTGCCTGATGCCTCGGTACTCCGCGGCTGCGCTTGCCCCCTTTGCACCAAAGAGGGAAGGAGGACACTGCGCAGGCTGGCACCCGCCTGGCGCCCTCGGTCGTCATGGCTTGCGTCACGGGCACCTTGTGAGGTACCCCGCCTTGATCTCTCCGCCTCCTCGTGAGCCAGCCTGACGAGGCCATGCCTGAGGAAGCTCCGCATCGTCTGCCCCGCGAGGCTTGGCCCCTCACGAGGGTCTTGGGTTTGTGTTGGTGAAGATGGGCCGCGCTGGGGCCCCCTTTGAGCCACGCCGCAGGCCGCAGGCAGGCAAGTCTGGGACCCCCATTCCCAGAACGCCGACAGTAGCCCCCGGGTCCAAGGCGCGCCCAGACTTGGCCATGCAGGGAGGCGGAAGGGCAAGGGCGAAGCGCTGCGGGCCCTAACAGCCTGCGACCTTGGGCGGCACGTGGCGGCTGATTGGACGTGGGCGGCACTGTTCCCCCACACCCTCCTTATTTTGCGCCAGGCTAGGCGGACCCGTAATTGTACACAGTCGTTCCCCTTTTTCGGTTACTCGTGCGCCCTCTGTCCTTCCTCCGCTCGAACTCCGGTTTCTGTTCTCAACTCAACCTTGAACCTCCCCCCTTCCCATCGCCATGGCTCCGACGAAGAAGGGAAGAGGGGAGAAACCCGTGTCTCCGCCTTGCCCGCCGCTGTTGGCGCCCCCCCCCCCACCCAAGGGCTTGGGCAAGGTCAGCTTGGCTCCGGCCACCATCTTCAATGAATGCGGGAGGACGACGGCCTGGCCCGCGTCCCACTTCTCCATCGGCAGGATAGCCACCAAGGTCCCGTATTTTGCCGACGCCCTGTAGGCGGGTCTGGTACCTCCCTTTTCTGATTTCTTCAATGTCATGCTCTCCCATTATCAGATCCACATGATGCTTCTGGGTCCTGAATCCATCACTCTCCTTTCGGTCTTCGCCTTTGTCTGCGAGGCTATGATGGGCATCCTTCCTTCGGTTGCCTTGCTGTGTCACTTCTTCTCGCTGCGCCTTGTTGACCCTACCCAATGTTGGGCGTGTGTGAGCTTCGTTACCGCGCCTGAGACGGCAGCCTCTGGGATTGACTTCAAGTTCCCTCCGCCCGCGGCTGGGTTTCGCGAGCGGTGGCTGTATGTGGATGCTGGGGTGCCCAGCACCCTGCTGTCGGAGCCAACTTCGCCTGCTGTCCCCAATTCGGGCTGGGCCAGGAGACGCTTGAGAGCCCCCGGCTCGTCTTCGTCTGGCACTGCTTCGCGTTCTTGAGGTCGCTCGGTGCGACAGCGCCCAAGGTGGTGAAGGAGTTCCTGCTACGCCGCGTCGCTCCTCTCCAGTGCCACTCCCGCCGGATGTGGGCCTTCAGCGGGCATGATGATCGTATGAGGCTCCAGGAAGAGGACCTGACACCTGAAGTTCTGAGGACGGCGCTCTTGACCCTGACGGGGGACCCCAACCCTAGCAGTATTCAGCAGGGAGGGGCCTTGCTGTACCACTGCCAGAGCGGGGGCGATTTCGTGAGGCAGATGCGTATCTTCGATGAGTGGGGGCCGCGCCCCGCCGGCCTCCAAGGGCCTCGCGAGAGTCCAGTGGTGGTGACTGCCCTTTCAGTCGGCCAAGGCGACTCCTCCTCAAGTGGCGGAGCAGGGAGGCACGAGGTGCCAAAGGCCGAGGGGGCTCCCGGCGGGGTGACAGCGCCGGGCGAGGCTCGTGAGGAAGCAGTTATCGGGGCCCGTGCCGCCGAGGCTGAGGGTGACAAGCAGCTGCCCTCTGCGCCTTTGACCGAGGCCACCAAGGCTCCGGCGGCTTCTCTTGGCGAGGCGATTGGCGGCGCACTCCAGGCAGGCACCCCTGATGCGGATCGCCTTGACGCTCCATCTTCGTCGCAGGTTGATCCCAGCGCCCGACTCTTAGGCCGCTTCCGCGTGGACTTTCAGGCCCTCCGGAAGAGAAGGGAGGCCCTGGGCGACGATTACCCTTGTCGCCTGCTAAAGCGCGGGAAGTACTTCGCCACTGATGAGTAAGCCTTCTCCTTTCCCAGCTCCCGATCCTTCTGTTGCTCTTACTGACTCTTGCTCCGCAGACCCCTTCCAGCCGAGCTTGCGGAGACGGCTGAGGAGCCGTCCCTCTTGGCTTCGCCCCCTCCACCGTCCTCAAGCGCTCCAAGCAGTGGAGCCCTTGTGGTGAGGGCGGCTGACGAGGTGAACCGTCCCGAGGCGTATCGCGGCCCCGCGCACCTCGCGATCCTTCGCGGGCCTTCTCGTGGCATAGCCAGCCTGCCGTGGGCTTCTCGCCTGGTCGTGGACTGCGATCGGCTGAGGCGCTTCCTGCGCTCTTCACCTGGGGACGGGCTGGCCCTCGGCTGGGCTTCTGACGCGGCGTGCCCGGCCGTCGCGAGGCTGCCAGCCCCCAGCCCCCAGCCCAGAGGGGGAGTGCTGGCTCGCGGCCCCCAGCGCTTGCTTGGGGCAGATGATGGTGTGGAGGACGTGCTCGAGCGTGCTCGGGAGCGTCGCGCTCTTCGCCAAGGATTCCTTCGAAGGGCGGCTGACGCGGTAAGCCTGCTTGGAGAGGAGCTTGCCGATGAAGACGCGCGCCTTGAGGCCGAGGGCCTGCGCCTGGCTGCAGCGAGGCGCGAGCTGGAGGGCGCCATCGCCCTAGCAAGCCGTCAACGCGATCTTGACGATGCAGAGGCCAAGGCGTCGCTGGTGGCCTCTCGGGAGGCCCGATCTCAGGCCGCTGAGGAGGCTCGGGAGGTTGACCGGCGGCGAACGGCGGCGGAGGAGCGGGCTCGGGAGCTCCTGGCCTGGTGCCACTCACTGGAGGAGCAGGTGGAACTGCGCGAGGCAGCTCTCGCATCGATGAAGGTGGTCTCCGGCGACTCAGCAGAGCTCCAGAAGCATGAGGAGGCGCTGACGCTGGAAGCCGCCGAACGCACCCATGAGTACAAGCGTCTGGAGACGAGGGAGTGCTTGGTGATGCACGCGGAGGATGATGTTGCCGCACGGGAGGCCCGCGTCCTGGAGGAGGTCGGACGTCGAGTGGCGATGGCGCATTTGAACCTCGAGCACGAGTTCAACGAGAAGCTGGGGTTAATCCGGGCTGAAGCTGAAGGCAGGACTGCTGCCTTGAGGGCCAAGCTGGAGGAGGCGACGCGGCGGGCCGACGCTTTCTAGGCCGCTCTTGAGGTGGCTCAAGGTGAGTTGACCGCTTCCCAGGCCGAGGTGCTCCTTCTCCGCCAGCGGGTGGAGGAGGCTGATGTCGTCGCGGGCCAGAACGCGGACGAGATCCGTCAGTGGCGGATCCTGGAGCATGAGCACGGCCCCATGCTTTCCACGCTCCGGGAGAGAGCCAACACAGCCTTAGGCAACATCTGCGAGGCGGCCGTTGGCGAGCCGCACGCAGTCAGCTATGCTGGCAATCTTCAGTTCTTCACTAACGTGGTGACGCAGCTGGAGGCGCGGTCGGCCAGGGCTGACAGGTTGGTGGAGGAGAGGAGCCGCGGCCTACTTGGGGGCGCCTTTTCTCGCGTCTTCAGCCACCTCCAGAACATGGATCCCCGCTTCGATTTTGATGTCGTCATCGCCCTAGTCCCCTAGGCCGTCCGAGGCGACCTGGCGCGCTGGGTGGAGGACAATGTGGACGCTCTTATCAGGGCCTTCGCTTCAGACAACGACGACGCGATCATGGCGGCCGTTGAGAGCGGCGTGGTGAACGGCCCTGACGCCGCTGACGGCAACGCGGACAGTGATGGCGGGTTCAGCGACGCCAGCAATGCCTCGGGTGGAGCTCCTGAGAACGCATTGGGGGATTCATCCGACTGATTGTGCATCGCTCCTACTTCCTTGCCCTGCATGAATAGAACTCAGGTTTCGGACTGATTGCAGTGTGAGCATTTTGAAGGGGGGGGGCCCTTATGTAAAACTTGTGTTCATCGTATTAGTAGACGCGACATTGCCCATGCGCCCGCGCCAAGTGGTTGGCCCAAGCGACGCGCTGGTCGGCTAGTTTACCTTTGTTCCGTGCTGGCCCTAAGGCAGCCTGTGTGAGGTTGTGGTGTCTTGAGTGTTCCCTGACTGGGTTCGTAGGATCTGCAGTAAAACA
Source organism: Triticum dicoccoides (assembly GCF_002162155.2). Classification (NCBI taxonomy): domain Eukaryota; kingdom Viridiplantae; phylum Streptophyta; class Magnoliopsida; order Poales; family Poaceae; genus Triticum; species Triticum dicoccoides. The sequence continues at coordinate 373,381,813 of NC_041380.1, read as the reverse complement.
CCCTCCTGAGAGGTCACGTCTGCGGCAGTCTGGGCTGCGCGCAATCTAGGCCTGACCCGGCTCGCGAGGGGCTCGCGAGGGGAGGCAGCTAAGGCGAAGCGGTAACCAAAGCGCGAGAAATTGCTCGAACGAGACTAAGCACCCCTTCCCCGAACACACGCAAATCTCAAATTCGAATCCAACTTGAATCCAGCGGAGGAAAGCGGCAACCAAAGGGAAAAGCAACGAAAGCAAACAAAAGGTCGCGTCCGGCACCTAGTCTAGTCTTGGACGTCTTGTCACCAGCGTGGAGCTAAGTGCTGCCACTGGGCGTGGGAGGGAGCCCCAGGGCCTGAGGCCGGCACCCCTGAGACTCCGGGGCGTGTACAGCCCCACTCATTATTACGTGAGAGTGTCACGGGGCGGCGAGCTTCACAGGCACTGGGCCTTCTTCACAGGTACTGGCCTTGCTTCATATCGCCAGATGAGGGCCCCGCCTTGCGCCACACTCTAGTGCCATCAACGACTACCAGAAACCAGGACGCCGCCGATGGGGTAGAGCGGTCGCCAGCGGTTACCCCGACGACCACGGGTCCTCCGCCGGGGGCAGGCTCTGCGGCACCTCCCCAGCGGAGGGACTACCTCCTGAGAACACCTTGCTCCGAACGCCGCGGTGGTGATGTCGGATCCCGGCCCCTCTCCTGCAGCCCCCTGCGCCCTCCTCCCGAGGGGCAGGAGACCGTGGGAGCGGGGCAGCTGCTCGCTGTGGTGACCTGCACCTCCTGCGATCCATGGTTAGCGCATACCTGCTCCTGAAGGATTAGCGGTACCCAATAACCGTTGCCCCCAGCGTGGCCGGTAGGGCTGTCCTGGGGCTCCCGGAAAGGCTCAGCTTCTGGCGCCTCGTCCCCCCAGCTTGGGCTGAGGATCGAGCCTTGCTCACTCTCGTGTGGGTGTCCTTGGTCCATCATGATGGGCACGTATTCCTCCGGCGCCGTCATCTCGAATGCCACGCCGTAATGCCCCGCATGTCACGCGGTCCTGCCTGACGCGCCCACTGTGGGGTGGCAGCGCGGCTGCCCCTTGGGGCCACGGGTCGCGTCGAGTCCTTCTTCACGGACCGGGAGTGGGGCCAGCGCCGCCGCCGGTCCGGTGCTGACAGCTTCGTTGGCGTCGGAGTAGCCTTGGAGCCCGCGGGCGCGCGCGAAGCCCCCGCGCGGGCCGCCCTGGGCTTGAGATGGGAGCTGGGTGGAGAAGGGGTGAGCCCCCGAGGCGGCGAAGCCCAGGAGCTCTGCCACTCACTCCAGCAGCACGTCGTGGCCGCCCTCCAGCAGCCTGCACTGCAGAAGCTCTCGGGCCACCGTGAGCGCAGCCCTCGAGTTCGCCTTCTCCCTGCGGGTGTACGGCATCGTGGTCGCGGCGTGATTGGAGGCCCTTGCTGCCTACCGCGCCTGCCGCGGCGTGAGAGCTGTCGAAGCCTGTCCGTGTCGCCCGCGGCCCGCAGCGCCCTGCGGACCGCAAGCTGCCTGGGGCACGGGGTCGCCCAAGGCAAGTGGCTCTGCGCAGGCGGGCCACGCCGCCCATGGATCTGGGTTGCCCGCCTGGTCGCCGGACATGGTGACGATGACGCGACGAGGCGCGAAGCGGTAGAAGGTGGACTCCGGCGCATCCCTACCTGGCATGCCAAATGTCGGATTTCGGGTTCTGGCAGACCCTTGAGGTTCGAAT
>NC_041380.1:373363668-373379746 GCF_002162155.2 Triticum dicoccoides | reverse complement strand
CTAGGATCTAAAACTAAGGCAAAAACAACACAAGAGATGTACGGTTTATACTGGTTCGGGCCACCGTTGTGGTGTAATACCCTACTCCAGTGTGTGGTGTGGTGGATTGCCTCTTGGGCTGATGATGATGAACAATACAAGGAAGAACAGCCTCGCGAGGGTCTGTTCTTGTCTAGGGCGATGAACTGTTGGGAGGAGCTCAGTCACCTTTCTCTCTCTCTCTCTCTCTCTCTCTCTCTCTCTATCTCTCTCTCTCTCTCTCTCTCTTCCTGATCTTCTCTATCCTTCCAAAAACCCGCCCCCCTTGCTCTGTGGGTGGCTGGTCCTATTTATAGAGGCCCTGGTCCTCTTCCCAATAATCGAGCGGGAAGGGAGCCAACAATGGTGGGCTAATTTGAAGGGGGACAGCTAGTACTAGCTATCCTGACAAAAGTAGTCTTCGCCTGCGCAAAGCTCTGGTGATGACGCCGTCTTGGGCTCCACGGTGACCTCCGTCTCGTAGTCCTCCTGGTCTTGGTCTCGTTGCACCGAAATGGCAACCTTTGCCTGATGCCTCGGTACTCCGTGGCTGCGCTTGCCCCCTTTGCACCAAAGAGGGAAGGAGGACACTGCACGGGCTGGCACCCGCCTGGCGCCCTCGGTCATCATGGTTTGCGTCATGGGCACCTCGTGAGGTACCCCGCCTTGATCTCTCCGCCTCCTCGTAAGCCAGCCTGACGAGGCCATGCCTGAGGAAGCTCCGTGTTGTCCTCCCCGCGAGGCTTAGCCCCTCGCGAGGGTCTTGGGTTTGTGTTGGTGAAGATGGGCCGCGCTGGGCCCCCCTTTGAGCCACGCCGCAGGCCGCAGGCAGGCAAGTCTGGGGACCCCCGTTCCCAGAACGCCGACAATTCTGATATGTCGCATGTTATTGATGATGCCACTTTTGCTTTGCATGATACTTATGATGAAACTATTTCTATGCTTGATAATACTATGCCACTAGGTGAATTTCTTGATGAACAACTTGCTAGGGCTAGAGAGAATGAAACTATTGAAACTGATAATATTGATGAAAGTGATGATGAAGATTCTCCCCGTAGATATGAATTGCCTGTTGTGCCTAAGGGTTATGTTATGGATGAAGAAACTGCGAGAGACTTTCTTGCCTGCAATGATAGAAGTGATCTGAAGAAACTATTAGCTAAGGTGAAAGAAAAAACTCTGAATGCTAGAATGAAATATGATCCTACTTATGCTACTTCACCTATCTTTATTACTGATAAGGATTATGATTTCTCAGCTGATCCTGAGTTAATTACTTTGGTTGAATCTGATCCTTTCTATGGCTATGAATCTGAAACTGTTGTGGCACATCTTACTAAATTAAATGATATAGCTACCCTGTTTACTAATGATGAGAAAACTCGCTACTATTATATCCTTAAATTATTTCTGTTCTCATTAAAGGGTGATGCTAAGATATGGTTTAATTCTCTTGATCCTGGTTGTGTGCGTAGTCCCCAGGATATGATTTACCACTTCTCTGCTAAATATTTCCCCGCTCATAAGAAACAAGCTGCTTTAAGGGAAATATATAATTTTGTGCAAATTGAAGAAGAGTCTCCCACAAGCTTGGGGGGCTTCTCCAATTACTTAATGCTTTCCCTGATCGTCCTCTCAAGAAAAATGAAATACTTGATATCTTTTATAATGGACTAACTGATGCTTCCAGAGATTACCTGGATAGTTGTGCTGGTTGTGTTTTCAGGGAAAGAACTGTTGATCAAGCTGAAATTCTATTGAATAATATGTTGACTAATGAAAATAATTGGACACTTCCTGAGCTAACTCCTAAGACAACTCCGAAGAAAAGGGGTATTCTATTTATCAGTCCTGAAGATATGCAAGAGGCAAAGAAATCTATGAATGAAAAAGGTATTAAAGTTGAAGATGTTAAGAATTTACCACCTATTGAAGAACTACATGGTCTTAATTTGCAGCCTATTGAAGAAATTGTGGTCTTGATAACCCGACACAGGTAGTAAAGGTAAATTCTCTCTATGGATGTGATAAAGCTGAAATCCCTCCTCCTAAGTTTGCTAGCCAATGTTTGGATGAATTTGATAACTTTATGATTACACAAGAAGATTTTAATGCTTATTTTGGTAGACAATTGAAAAATAACGCGTATATGATTGAACACTTGAGTGATTATATGGCTAGTGTTAAAGGTGAACTTAAACTTATTAGTATACATGCTTCTATGGTTACCACTCAAGTAGGACAAGTACTTAAAGCTCAGAATGATTTGCTCAATGAATTGAATAGTAAGAATAAAGACTTTGCTGTTAGAGTTGCAACTAGAGGAGGTAAAGTGACTCAGGAACCTTTGTATCCTGAGGGCCACCCTAAGAGAATTGAGCAGGATTCTCAGAGAAATAACGTTGATGCACCTAGTCCTTCTAAGAGGAAGAAAAAGAAAAATGATAGGACTTCACATGCTTCTAGTGAACCTGTTGTAGACACACCTGAGAATCCTAAGATATTTCTATCTCTGATGCTGAAATACAATCTGGTAATGAACATGAACCTAGTGATAATGTTCATGTTGATGCTCAACCTAGTAATGATAATGATGTAGAGATTGAACCTATTGTTGATCTTGATAACCCACAATCAAAGAATCAATGTTATGATAAGAGAGACTTTGTTGCTAGGAAGCATGGTAAAGAAAGAGAACCATGGGTTCACAAACCCATGCCTTTTCCTCCTAAACCATCCAAGAAAAAGTATGATGAGGATTTTGAGCGTTTTGCTGAAATGATTAGACCAATCTTTTTGCGTATGTGTTTGACTGATATGCTTAAAATGAATCATTATGCTAAATATATGAAGGAAATTGTTACTAATAAGAGAAAGATACCGAAAGCTGAAATTTCCACCATGCTTGCTAATTATACTTTTAAGGGTGGAATACCAAAGAAACTAGGAGATCCCAGAGTACCAACTATACCATGCTCCATTAAAAGAAACTATGTTTAAACTACTTTATGTGATCTTGGAGCCGGTGTTAGTGTTATGCCTCTTTCTTTATATCGTAGACTTGATTTGAATAAGTTGACACCTATTGAAATATCTTTGCAAATGGCTGATAAATCAACTGCTATACCTGTCGGTATTTGGGAGGATGTGCCTGTTGTGGTTGCAAACTTTACTATTTTAACAGACTTTGTTATTCTTGATATTCCCGAGGACGATAGTATGTCTATTATTCTTGGAAGACCCTTTTTGAATACTGCAGGGGCTGTTATTGATTGCACCAAAGGCAATGTCACTTTTCGTGTTAATGGTAATGATCATAAGGTACACTTTCCGAGGAAACAACCTCAAGTCCACAGTATCAATTCTATTGGAAAATTTTCAACAATTACTATTGGAGATTTTGAATTCCCTCTTCCTCATGTCAAGAAGAAATATGATATTCTTATTGTTGGGGACATGCATATCCCCGTTGAGGTAACATAGTGTTATTCGAAATTTCTCTGGTTCCATGTTATTCGGAATGAGTTTGTTAACAAGACTTGAACAATCTTGTTTGTGGATTCCTTTCGATGAGCATGAGATGGATGAAGTTAGAAGGCACAACCTTCTGTACCCTCTTTTTATTTTCTGTTATTTATATTAAATAAAGCAAAAATAGTAATTTCTGTCAGTTTTCTGAATTATCTGTGTAATAAAAATACCCTGAAAATAAAAGTTCTCCAAATGCCCTGAAAATTAAATATGATTTTTTCTAGAATATTTGAGAATATCTGGCACTGAAAACACATCAGGGGGAGCAGCCACATGCCCACGAGGGTGGAGGGTGCGCCCACCTCCTAGGCGCTCCCCCTGCCTCGTGGACCCCACATGGGTCCCCTCCATTTATTCCAGCCACCACACACTCCTTCTTCCTCCCAAAAAAATCACCATCCAGCTCAAGCACGAGTTCTAGCTCATCTTGCTGCCATTTTCGATCTCCTTGCTCAAAGCTCCATTCACAAAACTGCTTTGGGGGATTGTTCTTTGGTATGTGACTCCTCTAATGGTCCAATTAGTTTTTGTTCTAGTGCTTTATTCATTGCAAATTTTTGCTGCTCAGGTGACCCTGTTCTTGAGCTTGCATGTCAAATTTATATGGTCAAAAGTAGTTTTAATGCATGATATAGTCTCTAGGCACTTGTGGGAGTAGTTGCTATCAATTTTTTTGAGTTTGGTTCACTTTTATTTTGAAGTTACAAAAAATTTCAGAAATTTTTAGAAAAAGATGAAGAGATTTTTGAGGGGCTCATCGAGCCAAAGCTCGAAGGACAAGCAAAGTGAGGAGGATAAGAGGCCCAAATATAATCTCCCTCGCACCGTGGAAGTTCGGCCGTGTGAATGGCCTTGTGGTGATTTCTTGAGAGCAGTCGGGATTTGTGATGATTTTTGTGAGTTAGCTGAGAATGTAGGCCTCACCGACTTCCTCCACAACCAACGCGAACAGTATCTCTTACTCACTAATATTTTTGTGCAAATTTTTCATTTCCATGCTAGGAGGTCACCACCTTCGGTGGATTTCTATTTATATGATGAGTATAAGGAGATGTCCCTTTTTGGTTTCTGTCGGGTCTGTAAGATACCCTATACAGGCAGCATAGAAGAACCACATCATAGTGATGTGGAAGGGTTTATTGATATGATTGCTGTAGGGGAAACTGGGAAGGTTTCCGATGCAATAATTACTAGCATACATTTTCCTATTCTATGTTACTTTGCAATATTTGCTAGTAGATGCTTGATTGGTCGCGGAAACTGTGGCAACCTTAGTGCCCCTGATATTGTTACTTTGTGCCATGCCTTGTTCCGTGATGACACATTTAATATGGGCGCTATTGTTGCAAAGCGGTCAAATCTTAACCGTACTAAGGGCCCCATCTTGGGAGGTATCTTCGCCTCGCACCTCGCTGCACACTTTAACATACCTATTAGGCATTATGAGAAGGAAGAGAAGTTGCTGCCTCCTGTTTTTCTAGACTATAAGAGTATGGTAGCACATGATTTTATCATTAAGAATAAGGAAAAGATGCTTAAGTACAATCTGATCTTTGATAAAAATGACCCTGATACTATCACTTCGCATGCTCCTTCCTTGTTTGACTTATCTGCGGGCAAGTACCTTGTTCCACCAGAGGCCATTCATGCCTACCGAAACCCCACACTAGCTACAGAGCCAGATCCAGAACCACAATTTGTTCCTTCATGGCAGTCTGTTTACCAGTGGGATCCGGAGGAGATTGCCAACCAGTGGCAACCTGAGGCTCCTTCTCAGTATGACCCCAACTACAACTTTGGATATCCGCCAGGCCAGCCATGGCAGTAGACTAACTTAGGCCAAAAGCCTAAGCTTGGGGGAGTACATACTTCTCACCGACATTACATTCTTGTTCACACACTCATGTTAGTTGTCGGTTCTCATACTTTTTCATTGTAATATCCATGCTAGTTTATTTCCCTTTCTATGCTTTCTTCTTGTGTGTTTGACAAACCTTAAGAAAAACAAAAAAAAATAGTTGTAGCTTTTAGCTAGTTTACTTTTCATGTTGTAGTAGTTATAATTAAAAGAAAAACCAAAAAGATTTCTTGTTCTTCTTTTGCTTGTTGGGAGCTTTCCCGTGTAAATAGTTTTGTTTCTTTTCTTGTTCTTTTCCCGTGTAAATGTTGAATGGCTCTCTTATGCATTATTGTTGATCTAAAAAAGAGCCCATATTACCTTGTCTTCTCTCTTGAATTGAATGCTTGTAGATTCCAGCTTAGTCCAATGCACGTGCACTATTATTATTATTATCCACACTATTCGGTCGTGCAAGTGAAAGGCAATAATGATGATTATATGATGAACTTATTGAGATGAGAAAAGCTGGTATGAACTCGACCTCTCTTGTTTTTGTAAATATGATTAGTTCATCGTTCCTGATTCAGCCTATTATGAAAGAAACATGTTTGCAATGACAATTAGAGATTATAGTTGATTATGCCATGCTTAATTAGCTAGGAGCTTATAATGGTTTACCTTGCGTGCCAACATGCTATTAAAATGGTTGTGATGTGGTATGATAGGGTGGTATCCTCCTTTGAACGATTCGAGTGGCTTGACTTGGCACATGTTCGCGCATGTAGTTGAAACAAAATTAACATAGCCTCTATGATATTTATGTCCATGGTGCATTATATCCTACTCATGCTTGCATTCTGTGTTGATTAATTTTAATGCATGTTCATGATTGTTGTCGCTCTCTAGCTGGTCGCTTCCCAGTCTTTTTCTAGCCTTCACTTGTACTAAGCGGCAATACTACTTGTGCATCCAATTCCATAAACCCCAAAGTTGTTCCATATGAGTCCACCATACCTACCTATATACGGTATCAACCTGCCATTCCAAGTAAATTTGCATGTGCCAAACTCTAAACCTTCAAATAAACATTCTGTTTTGTATGCTTGAATAGCTCATGTATCAACTAGGGCTGTATGTATCCTCCATGATAGGCGGGTTATTCTCAAGAGGAGTGGACTCCGCTCCTCACTCACGAGAAAATGGCTGGTCATCAGGATGCCCAGTCCCATGCACTCGTTGTTAGTTGGAGGCACTCGTTGTTTCGAGAAAGCCATGGATTGATGCTTGTTGGTGGAGGGGGAGTATAAACTTTAACATTCTGTTTGGGAACCGCCTATAATGTGTGTAGCATGGAAGATATCGAGATCTCTTTGTTGTTATGTTGACAATGAAAGTATACCACTCAAAATACTATTCATATCTATTTCAAATCCGAGCTCTGGCACATCTACAAGTCCCTTCTTCCCTCTACGAAGGGCCTATCTATTTATTTTTATGTTGAGTCATCATCCTCTTATTAAAAAGCACTAGTTGGAGAGCACCACTGTCTTTTGGATCCATTACTGTTAGTTTACATTGAGTATGACTTGACTGGATCTCTTTTACCATGAATTACAATGTCTAGTCAGTCATTGATCTCTAAAGGTGCTCTGCATTTATGTTTTGCGGTCTCAGAAAGGGCTAGTGAGATACCATCTTGTTATATCATATTATGATTGTCTTGATAAAGTGTTGTCATCCGAGATTTATTATTATTGCTCGCTAGTTGATTATGCCATTGATATGAGTAAACAAGAGACCTAAATGTTATTGCGAATGTGGTTAGTTCATAATCTTTGCTGAAAACTTGAGCGTTGACTTTACATATTTACAACAACAAGAGCAAACAAAGTTTGTAAAAGTTTTTCTTTATCACTTCCAGTTTATCAACTGAATTGCTTGAGGACAAGCAAAGGTTTAAGCTTGGGGGAGTTGATACGTCTCCGTCGTATCTACTTTTCCAAACACTTTTTCCCTTGTTTGGACTCTAACTTGGATGATTAGAATGGAACTAACCCGGACTGGCGTTGTTTTTAGCAGAATTGCATGGTGTTATTTTTGTGCAGAAATAAAAGTTCTCGGAATGACCTAAAAATCAACGGAGATTATTTTTGGAATATATAAAAAATACTGGAAGAACAATCCATGTCATGGGGCCCACACATTGTCCATGAGGGTGGGGAGCGCGCCCTACCGCCCTGGGCGCGCCTCCCTGCCACATGGGCCCCTGATGCTCCACCGACCTCAACTCCAACTCCATATATTCGTGTTCGAGGAGAAAAAATCAGAGAGAAGGATTCATCGCATTTTATGATACGGAGCCGCCACAAGCCGTAAACTCTCTCGGGAGGGTTGATCTGGAGTCCGTTCGGGGCTCCGGAGAGGGGAATCCGTCGTGATCGTCATCATCAACCTTCCTCCATCACCAATTTCATGATGCTCACCACCGTGATTGAGTAATTCCATCGTACGCTTGCTGGACGGTGATGGGTTGGATGAGATTTATCCTCTAATCGAGTTAGTTTTCTTAGGGTTTGATCCCTAGTATCCACTATGTTCTGAGATTGATGTTGCTATGACTTTGCTATGCTTAATGCTTGTCACTAGGGCCCGAGTGCCGTGATTTTAGATCTAAACCTATTATGTTTTCATGAATATATGTGAGTTCTCAATCCTATCTTGCAAGTCTATAGTCACCTACTATGTGTTATGATCCGGCAACCCCGAAGTGACAATAATCGGGACCACTCCCGGTGATGACCATAGTTTGAGGAGTTCATGTATTCACTATGTGTTAATGCTTTGGTCCGGTACTCTATTAAAAGGAGGCCTTAATATCCCTTAGTTTCCAGTAGGACCCCGCTGCCACGAGAGGGTAGGACAAAAGATGTCATGAAAGTTCTTTTCCATAAGCACGTATGACTATATTAGGAATACATGCCTACATTACATTGATGAACTGGAGCTAGTTCTGTGTCACCCTATGTTATAACTGTTGCATGATCGATCACATCCGACATAATTCTCCATCACCGATCCATTGCCTACGAGCTTTTCATATATTGTTCTTCGCTTATTTAATTTTCTGCTGCTACTGTTACAATCGCTATAAAACCCAAAAATATTACTTTTGCTATCGTTACCACTACTATCATATTACTTTGCTACTAAATACTTTGCTGTAGATATTAAGTTTCCAGGTGTGGTTGAATTGACAACTCAGCTGCAAATACTTGAGAATATTCTTTGGCTCCCCTTGTGTCGAATCAATAAATTTGGGTTGAATACTCTACCCTCGAAAACTATTGCGATCCCCTATACTTGTGGGTTAGCAGTCCCTCGGACCTGGTCTTTGCGCGCCCCTCCCGAGCGGGACCTCGGCGAGGAAATGTATGGAGGTCTATTCGTACGTCAAGGGGGCTCCTGAGCATCGCGACTCAGCATCCTAACTGGTCATGTGGCCCCTCACCCCTTGGTCTCGTCTTGGTGATCCAGACGACCCAATGGCGGCTGAGGTATGCGAGGGGCCGGGCCCTGCTGTCGGCGTTCTGGGAACGGGGGTCCCCAGACTTGCCTGCCTACGGCCTGTGGCGTGGCTCGAGGAGGGGCCCAGCACGGCCCATCTTCATCAACACAGACCCAAGACCCTCGCGAGGGGTCAAGCCTCGCGGGGCAGACGACACGGAGCTTCCTCAGGCACGACCTCATCAGGCTAGCTCGCGAGGAGGCGGGGAGATCAAGGCGGGGTACCTCACGAGGTGCCCGTGACGCAAGCCATGACGACCAAAGACGCCAGGCGGGCGCCCGCCGCGCAGTGTCCTCCTTTCCTCTTTGGTGCAAAGGGAGCAAGCGCAGAAGAGAGCATCAAGCAAAGGCACCCGTTTTGGTGCAACAAGACCAAGACCAGTCCAACGGCTGGGAGGAAGTCATTGTGGATCCCAAGCCAGCGTCACCACCAGAGCCTTTGGCAGGCGAGGACCAACTTTAGTCAGGATAATTGTAGATGTTCCCCTTCAAAATTGCCAATTGTTGGCGCCCTTCCCGCTCAATATTTGGGAAGAGGCCCAGGGCCTTTGCCTATAAATAGGACTAGCCACCCACAGGGTAGAGGAGATGGGAGATCGGATCGAAATCAGAGAGAGAATCGAGAAGAGAGAGAGAGAAGGGTGACTGAACTCCTCCTAACAGTTCATCCCCCCAGCCAAGAACAGACCCTCGCGAGGCTGTTCTTCCTTGTATTGCTCATCATCATCATCCCAAGAGGCAATCCACCACACCACACACTGGAGTAGGGTATTACACCACAACGGTGGCCCGAACCAGTATAAACCCTGTGTCTCTTGTGTTGTTCTTTCCGTAGCTTAGATCTTAGCGAGACGGAGGGGTGTAGGTGGGTAGAAGGCGAAATCTTCGCGCGCACCCTAGTGTTCGAACCTCAAGGGTCTGCCGAAACCCGAAATCTGACATTTGGCGCGCCAGGTAGGGGTGCGCCGGAATTCGTCTTCCACCACCCCGTTCTCCTCCGACCATCGCGTCCATGTCTGACGCTCGTCAGGCCCACGCCGAGCGCCGGGCCGCTCTCGCTTCCCGCATCACCTAGACGGCTCTTGTCGGCGGGCGTCCTCGCCGTTCCCCGTCACCTGCCGTCAACGCCGCCACCGGCCCGGTGGGGGACGAGCAGCAAGCGTCGTCTCAGCATCCGTCCGTGCGGCAAGACGGCCGCACCGCTCCTCCCTCGCTCATCCCAGCTGGTTCTTCGTCCCGCGCGCTCCGCGCACCCATGGAGGCTCGAGCTGTGCTCATCGCGGCAAACGAGCTCCTGCGCTACCATCCCATTGACGACGTCTACAAAGAATGGCTCGACCGCCTCGCCGAGCTCGTCCGCGCCGCAGGGGGCTCTCCTGCGCCGTCCATTCTGCTGGACCGCGCCCCGCCCCGCGCGGGCGACGAAGCTCCGGGGGCGCCCCAGATGCCTCCTCCTCAAGAAGGCGCCATGGCTCCAAGGCGCATGGCCCCTGGGTGGAACCCGCTCCGTCAGGTGCCAGTGCGGAAAGAGTAGAGCTGCCAAGAAGTCCCTCACCCGCAAGAAGCTGCCCAGGCGCTCCCTGCTCCAGCACGTCGCGACCATGCTCCTGCTCCCGCACGTCAAGACCCCGCGCTGCTCCCAGCTGCAGCACGTGGGGACATGCAAGACAAAGCTCTCCGTCACCCAAGGCCTCCCGTGGCCACAGCAGGCTGCCGTGCCTTCACCACCGAGCTACGCAGCGTCGCGTGGCCTGGCAAGTTCAAGCTAGACCTGCCTCCTTGTTACGACGGCACGGCCGACCCTGCGGAGTTCCTCCAGCTCTATGAGCTGGGAATCGAAGCTGCCAACGGAGACGAGAAGGTCATGGCGAACTGGTTTCCCATGGCGCTCAAGGATGGGGCCCGCACCTGGCTCCTGAACCTGGCTCCAGGCACTATCTCCTCCTGGGACGAGATGCGCACCCGCTTCATCGCCAACTTCCAAGGTACTCGCGACCGGCCACCTACCGTGAGCGACATGCGCTGCATCAAGCAACAACTTGGAGAGACCCTACAGAAGTACATCCAGCGCTTCAACAATGCACGCCTCAAGATTCCCAAGGTGACGGAGGAGGCCATCATCTCAGCCTTCTCTGACGGCGTGCGCGACGTCAAGATGAAGGAGGAGCTGGCGATGCATGAAGACCTGTGCACTTCCTTGGAGTTGTTCAACTTGGCAACCAAGTGCGCCAGGGATGAAGAAGGGCGTCTCTCCTTCCTCAAGCTGCCTGCCGCGGACCCAGAAGAGAAGAAGCCCAAGGCCAAGGATGTGAAGCGCAAGGGGGCTGCCGTGATCGCGGCAGAACCAGACACCAAGCGGGGCAGAGACCAGCCCGAATCTTCCAAGGGCAGTCGGTACTGTGTGTACCACGACCTCCACACCCACAACACCAACGAATGTCAAGAGCTCCGAGCCGTGCGAGAAGGAAGGATCGGCCGTCGCCCTGACCGCGGTGACCGGGGCTACGGTCGACGAGGAGGAAGGAACGCAGGACGCTGGGAAGACCGCTGCCCGCGCCAAGGGTGGCGTGATCGACCTCGCGAGGATCGATGGCAAGACCCGCCTCGCGAGGGAGACTGGAGGGATCAGCCTCGCGAGGATCGCCCGCCAGGCAACGCAGGCCTCCCTCCGTTGCCGCCGCAGCCAAGGAGAAACGAGGACCGCCATCAGGACGAGGGGGCTGGGGGCCTCCAGGAGCCGCGCGCGATCGCCTGCATTCTGGACGGGGCTCAAGCCCCAGCCTCTGAACGCATCTTCAAGCAGTTCGCCCGCGAAGTGAATGCAGTCCTCCCCAAGCTCGAAGCCACACGCCCTCTCAGGTGGTCGGCGTGCGCCATCACATTCAGCTCAGCAGATCAGCTCTAGTGTGCGGCCATAGCCAGAGTCCTCCCGATGCTTTGATCCCCAATCATCAGCAACATGGTGGTCACCAGGACCCTCATCGATGGCGGGGCAGGGCCCAACGTCCTGTCCGTGGAAACATTCAACAATCTCCAAGTGCCCTACAACCAACTTCAGCCAACCAAGCCTTTCTTCGGACTCACCGACGGCTCCACAGTCCCGATTGGGCAGGTTCGCCTCCCTGTCACCTTCGGGGCATGCGACAACTACCGCATCGAGCTCATCGACTTCGACGTCGCTCACATTCGCCTGCCGTACAATGCCATCCTTGGGTACCCAGTGCTGGCCAAGTTCATGGCCGTAACTCACCACGGCTACAACGTCCTCAAGATGCCAGGAAGTGGTGGAGTCATCACAGTGCCCTGTGAAGACAAGGACGCGGTGTGTTCCCTGGAACGAGCCTTTCAGGCCGCATCGCTGGAAGACCCGGATCGTGGAAGCAGGAGGCTTCCCGAGACTGCCCCCAAGAAGAAGAAGACATCGTTCGGCCCGGCCCCTCAGGAGGCAGGCCCCTCAGGGCCCGCGCCTGCCCAGGGGGAACCTCCTTCCATCGCATAGGAAAGCATGCCCGGCGCCCTCCTCAGGCAGGGCTCGGGGGCTCTCCCCTGGAGGGCCACCGACCTGGCTAAGGCCATGAGGGAGGCGCTTGGGAACCACATGGAGGCGTGTTTCGAAGCACGTTTCCCTCAAGAAGGAGTAAGGCAAGGAGGGCCAGACCCTCAGGAGTTCGTCAGCAAGGCCATTCAGGAGCTACAGGAGTCAAGAGTCATGAGAGGCGGCCGCCGCCTACCAGCTGTGGCTCCCCATCCAGGCGAGGATGGTGGGCTGCGCGTCTGCATCGACATACCAGGGCTCAATCGAGTTGCCTCTCTGGAGCGCCTCTGGCCCTCGCGAGTGGGGCGCTACGAAGGTCCACCCCACAGCTACGTTCGCATGCCTTACGGCTTGCCGAACGCGGCTGCCACGTACCAGCGCCTCATGAGGGGCATCATGGAGGCTCAAGAGGCTAGGCGTTCCGCAGCCCCCGCGGAGATGGAGATGGTTCGCGAGGAGCCACCAGCGCCTCCGGAGCCTCCCGAGGCCCCTGGGCCTGGGGGCTCGTGAGGATCGGCTTCCGCAGCCCACCGAGTCTGCTACGCCAACACTCCTTCGTCCTCAACATCATCAGGTGACATCTTTCAAGTTTCATTTCCAGCTGGGAGCGCCCCCCAGGGCTGCATTATTTCCAGGCCGCGTGGGTCCGTCCCTGCGGCATGTATCCCTTTTATTTTATGTTGTTACCTTACCTTGTTGGGGGCACCCCTCGGGCTGCATCATCCCCAAGTCGCTCGGGCCTGACCCAGTGATGTCCGCCTTCCCAGCATCTATTTGAATGAATCCACTCCTTCGCGGCTAATGTGTTTGACCTAGTTGCCCGCTCAACTGACGCCAACTGACGGAGCTGCTCCCAAACGGCACGACGCTTGCGCATGGGTCCATCCCTGCAATGCCGATAAACCTGAATGGCTGAGCTCTGGCCGCAGCAGCCCCACATGGCGCCACCTCGTCAAGCCTTCAGTGCCTCATCGCCCCTCGGAAGCAACCAACGGCTGACTGTCAATTGTCATGGCAACCCCTCGTTCTTTCTATGATGGGTCTACAGGATCTCCTAAAGGAGCCGCGTCAGGCGAGGCCCTTGTGGTGTCTCCTTCACTCTCATCCGCGCGAACCGCTTGCACGTTAAAGGGGGGGTGCCTGAGCATCGCGACTCAGGGCTCCTACTGGCTCTCCAGCCCTCACCCTCTGGCCTTGTCCACGGCATCGTGACCTGGCATACCAGCGACGGCTGAGACTCGCTCGAGGGCCGGGACCCGAGGACATAGAGCAGAAAGGGGAGCAAAGGCAAGAGGGGAGGGACACGCGAGGACCTCACCGAGCAACCTCACGCCTGCCGATGCACGGACCCGGCGACACACCAGAGAGCGGCCCCTGATTATCGAGATAAGTCACCACCCGGAAGCACCAGCTACCGTGGCACCATCCCCGCACCTAATGCAATCCCGTGTTAGCAACGCTGCTCTCCTTTCTCACCGAACGACGGCTGCTTGAGCGCCAAAGGGGACCTCCTGAGCATCGCGACTCAGGGGCTCTTACCGGACCCTGGGTCGCTCACCTCCTGGCCTTGACCATGGCATCGCGACCTGGCATACCAGCAACGGCTGAAGCCGCCTTGGGACTGAGACCTGTCGGCGCAGAGCACCAAGCCCTTGTGAGGTTCGAAAGGGAGAACTGAGCTAAGACGGAATGAGCAACTCGCACAATTCTACAACAAGGGTTATATTAACAAAACAGGATCACAGGCACCTTACAAGCCCCCATGGGACGCGTCTTTGATTCCTCGCAGGGAACAGATCCTAAAAGGACGCTAACTACACGCGCCTCTGGAAAAGACGCCATCATCAACAGTGGGCCGTCAAGCACCGGCGCCAACCCCATCCAGATTAGAGTCGGCGACGGCCTGACGAGCCCGCCCTGCTCCAGGAGCAGTGCCGGCTCGGGGGCTCGTAGCTGTCGTCGCTCGTCTCCGGAGTCGCGAAGAGCTCGCCGGAGTCGCTGGAACCTCCGACGCCTCCGCCGCCTGAGGAGCCCCCAAGGGAGCGGTTGGCGGGCCCAGTCCTCACCGTAGCAGGGTCCCGACCACCACTCCCGGGGCAGCACTCCAGCCGGCGCCCGTTAGCATCAAAGACCTTGAAGAACATCACCGAAGCACCGTCGTACTCCAAGTGGATCGCGAGGGCGCCTCTTGTCCTGCAAACCCGGGCGATTTCGCTCCAGCCTCGAGTCATGAAGACCTCGCCCGGGGCAACAACTGCCCTCTTCCTTGGTCGCGAGGGTGTTGCAGCCGGCGTGCTGCAGCCAATGCTTCAGGAGTTCTCCCTACGGGATGATGGAGGCGAAGAAGGGAGGAAGGCGAATCCAAGAGTGAGGAGGCATGGCGGCGTGGAGCACGAACTCTCGGGAGGAGCCCTCGGTGTGGACCCCAGGGGGGACGACCCACACGTTCGTGACCCGTCGGCGCCAATGGCGGTGCCGCCCGTGGCGATCGGCGTCGACTCCTTCAGAGCCCTCGATGTGGGCGTACAAGGGAAGCGGGAACCCCGGCGGTGGCTGCTCGCACCAGGGCCTCGAAACCACCTGATGGGCCCCCTCGTCCCGGCCGCGGAGGGCGAGCCGTTTCTTTGGCGGGAGCGGGTCTGGTTCCCCTCGAGGAGCCTTTCCCTTCTCTACCGCCGAGAACCGGCAGATCGGAGCCATCGCAGCAAGACAGAGCAAGGACCGGGAAGAAGGAGAAGCAAGAAGGGATGGACTGGAAGGGCACGCGCCGTTCCGTACTTATAGCCAGCGAAGGCCAACCTCCGACCTCCACGATCGCAGGTAATCATGACCCGCTTTGCATGCAGGGACTTGTCCAGTCTGTGCAGTTGCCGAGGCGCCATGGGAAGTGGAGACGCCCATGTCCAATCAACCGCCACGCGGCGCCCAAGGCCTGTCACATCCCTAGCTTCTGGTGCTGTCTGGTGTGTGCATCATGTTTAAATTCAAATGAAATTTGAATTGAGGAATTTTCAAAAGCCTCAGGAAACCTCTAAAAATAACCAACAATTAAATCTTCTCAAATGTGTCCAAGAAAATGTTCCTGTTATTCCATGAAAATATTGGTAAGAGGTAAAATTTAAACCAATATTTTTGAAGTCACAGAGATAATTATTTTGGCCATTTGAATTAATCCAATAACTATTTGCTTTGGAATTATATTTAATATATATTAAATATGACTCCAATAATTCTGGAAGTTTGTGAGTGGCTTTGTATATATTTTAGCAAGCCACATAAAATTCTACAGAATTTACTTAAATGATTTAGTTGCTAAACTAAATCAAAACTAACAGAACAAAAAAAATAATAGAAAACAGTAAATAAAAGCAGAGAGGGAGTTTTACCTCAGCTTACCTCGCAGCCCACCTGGCCCAACTCCAGTGGCCCAGCCGGCCCAGCCCACCTCCTCCCCCTTGTCCTCTTCCTCCTCTGCCAGGAGGACGAACAGAGGCGAGGCGTGGCGCGCGCCGACGCTGCCTCGGCCACCTCCTGCTTTCCCCTGGCCACCTCCTGCTTCCTCTCGTCGCCCTGGACCCCGTCCGCGA
>NC_041380.1:373343592-373362168 GCF_002162155.2 Triticum dicoccoides | reverse complement strand
CCCCCCCCACAGCCACTGACAGTGGGCCCCGTAGTGGGTCAAAGCCCGGGTCAACGCGGGATTAGCCCCTGTATCACTGACGTGTGGACCCCACACGTCAGGTTTGACCCGAGCCGGCCCCTGTTGACTTGCTGACGTCATGCCAACGTCATGCTGACGCAGTAATGCTTTCTGGATTTAATTTAATTCAGGAAATTCCAGAAAATGCCTAAAACTTCTATAAATCATAGAAAATTAACCGTAACTCCAAATTAAATAATTTATATATGAAAAATTATCAGAAAAATTCAAGGAATCCATCTGTACCATTTTCATGCATGATAGAACAACTTATAGCTGCTGCTTAGCACAAATCAATTAAATGGCATTTGAATAATCACATATGGAGTTTGAATTTGAATCTTATATTCAAACCAACTTCATTTAATCTGTTGCTAGTTGCATTAGCCCAAAACACATCCATTTTGCCATGTCATGATCATGCATCATATTGTGCATTGCATTGATCGTGTTTTTCTGTATTTGCCGGTAATTGTCCCCTCTCGATAGACGTGTACCGCCGATGTGATCGATGACACCGATGAAGAGCTATATTATCTTCAGAAGTGCCAGGCAAGCAAAACCCCCTTGTTCATTCCGATACAATCCTACTCTCTCGCTCCTGCTCTCTTTTACTGCATTAGGACAACACCGATTCATCTGTTACTTGCTGCGGTAGCTGAACCCCTTTATCCTTTGCATGACCTGTCATTGCCACAGTAAATAGATGAAACCCACTAGCATGAGTAGGAGTTGTTTGAGCCCTGATGTGCCTACTCATTCATGCTTGTTTGTCATGCCTGCTACTGCTTAGAGTTGAGTCAGGTCTGATTCATCGAGGATGAATCAGAGGTGTGTGAACATGTCCTACTATGTGTGAGCTAAGTGTGTGAACACGATTTGGTAAAAGGTGTCGGTGAGAGGCCATGTAGGAGTACATGGTGGGTTGTCTCATTGAAGCCGTCCTTAGGAACTGAGTTCTGTGTTTGTGATCCATGATTCAGCTACTACCATACATTGGGCCCTGAAATATGACCCCGCTCGACTTCTTATTCACCCTCGTCCTTTGTCCAGGAGTTGCAAGTAGTTTCTGGTGTTTGTAGCTTACTGGAGGCCGTGGACAGCGCTGACCGTAGGGGTGGGCTGTGATGCGGTAGGTACGTGGCACGGTGTACCGGATGCCCGTTTGGTATCTCGGGAACCCTGTTCACATCGTTTGGGGCTGTGAGCGAAACTCCGGCCGGATCTCCTCATGGATGGAACCCGAATAGGCGATAAACCTGGACTAGAGACTTGAGTGTTTAGGTAGGTCGTGGTCTACACCCACGTCGGCTTTCGCTTGAAGTCTGCCGAGCACATGTCGTGTGCAGACGCTAAGTGGTGGAAACATGTATGAAGAAGTACACCCCTGCAGGGTTAACATCATCTATTCGAATAGCCGTGTCCGCGGAAAAGGACTTCTGGGTTGCTTATATCAGTTCATAGACAAGTGAAAGTGGATACTCTAAAATACGCAAGATAAGCGTGAGTGCTATGGATGGCGTTCTCGTAGGGGAACGAGAGTGGATCCATAGTGGTGTATTGATATGGTGAATATGTGGACTCGTGTGCGCCACCTCAAAAGAGTCGCTTGCAGTCGTAGTTTAGGATAGCCACCGAGTCAAAGCTGGCTTGCTGCAGTCAAACCCCTCCACCCCCTTGTTGATAATGATGCATATGTAGTTAGTTCTGATGTAAGTCTTGCTGGGTACATTTGTACTCACGTTTGCCTATTTTATGTTTTTGCAGAGAGACTTCGGTCTCACTAGTAGTTTCGCGTGGACTTCGACGTTTAGCTTGATACCTCAGCTACGATCTTGTGCCCTCGGCAGGATCTGATAGATAGTCAGGCTTCTCAGCCTTTTTCATTTATAGATGTCTGTACTCAGACATGATAGCTTCCGCTTGTGCTTTGACTTGTATGCTCTGATTGTTGGGTCATGAGACCCATGATTGTAATATCGCGCTCCTCGGAGCCTATTGAATAAATTACTTGAGTCGTAGAGTCATGTTGTGATGCCATGTTGTATTTGCACATATCGAGCATATTGTGTGTATGTTATTGAAATGCTTGGTATGTGTGGGATCTGACCATCTAGTTGTTTATCTTTAGTAGCCTCTCTTCGGGGAAATGTCACGCGATGAATACCGGAGTCCTGTTAGCCCGCTACAGCCCGGTTCACCGGAGTCCTGCTAGCCCAGTGCTACAGCCTGGATTCACTCGCTGATGACCGACACGTTCGATGCTGGGTCATGGATGCCTGTCCCTGTAAGTCTGTGCCGCTTTGGGTTTACGACTAGCCATGTCAGCCCGGGCTCCTTATCATATGGATGCTAGCGACACTATCATATACGTATGCCAAAAGGCGCAAACGGTCCCGGGCAAAAGTAAGGCGACACCCGTGGGATTACCGTGCGTGAGGCCGCAAAGTGATATGAGGTGTTACATGCTAGATCGATGTGGCATTGAGTCGGGGTCCTGACAGCGTTGGTATCAGAGCTTGACTGCCTGTAGGATTACTAAGCCAAACTGGTCGAAGTTGAGTCTAGAAATTCTTTAGTTATATAAGGGAATTGATTGTGGGATGGAACGTAAGGCTCTTTTTACTCCTTATACCTTATGCCTTCTGATCTGAGTCATCTTATCTTTCCTGCGGGGATTAAGAACTAGGCTATCTCTTCTTTCTATCAGGATCACGTGTTACTAATCCGTAGACTTATAGATTGTTGGACTTAAGCCTCGTTTCAGTTCCTAGTACTTCTGTATGTTAATTGTTGATCTCGAAATCTTGATATTGTGCTTCTGAGTGGTTATGCCACCATTTTTGTGAATGTCTCAAGTCTTTTCTGAGCATTTACAGCCGTTATGCTGTCCGAGTCATTCCAGGTTTCTAAACAGTCTGATGCACTTGCAGATTCCTTCCTTCCGTTTCAATGTTCCTTTGGGCCAGATTAACCACACTAATCAGTGAGTTGAGGTACTCTGTTGCCTTGACATTTATGTTGGAGTTACTATTATGACCCTAGGTATTTTAGGGAGTCACCTAGTAACCTAGCAACGTTTTGTGTTCCCAGAGTGATGATTCTGGCCATCAGTCTCGAAAGCATCCCGTGATGCTACTTAGTAGTAGGTATTCTGTTCCTGGGTTTTTGAACCCGAGATTCACCCTACTTACTTCATGTTGATAGTATTTGCTAGTTCCTTCAGGATATTAGTAACCTTTGCATTAGTCCTCGATGTTCGTGGTATTCCTTTCTTCCAAATACTATGAACCGCTTATGGCAGATGTTCCTCGCTGATCGAAAGATCACATTCAGAGTGCTCTCGATGGGTTCTTGATTCTACATTGTGACTCTGCCAGTTCTACCTTTCTGCATGGGTTATCCGGAAGAAATATGTGGAATTCGTTCGACATGCTAAACCATGCATCCACAACTCAGAAAATCGCATGTTCCTTTGAGTTGCTCTCTTTAGTTGCATTCTGACCCTCGTCTATCAGTTGATACCAAGGGTATGCATGCATTCGTTTATCGATGCCTATTACCCTTGTGGTACGTCAAGCCATTCTGTCCTGAATGACTTGGAGAAACAAACTCCAGTACCTCATCCATATCTAGGATTGGGTCAAAGTAGTTGTGTTCCGCAGATCAAGTTACAATCCAGCTTCTGGTCTGCTCTACCCTGAAGTATTACCTTCTTTATGACAGGAATTTCATGAGAATTGCACCACCTTTTGTGAATTCTTGACATAGTGATACTTCACGCCATCCTTTTTTTCATTCCTCGGTTCCGTGTTGTTGCAGCCGGAGTGCCGACAAGTGAATCATGATGTGTGAAATCAATACTCCTAGCAACTCTGTTGCTTGGTAGTTAAATGGACAATAACGTCATCCTTAGCGAGTTGACTATTGAATCATCACCCTAAGGTTGATTGTGCTACCTAGTCCATTTTCCTGGTGCACTCCTCGATTGATGAGATAGGATTTGTTAAGTCCTCGCTCATTTGATCATATCATCTTGCCCTGAAAAGCAAGATTGTTCTCGAGCTTAGTAACATATCGGTGGTTCGTGATTTCCGAAGATCTTCTCGGAAGTATTACCAGGTTGTCACCTGACCGCTATGTTGAGCTCGTGATCAAGTTGGTTTCTTGTGAACCACCTTCTCTCCAAGAATCGGTGTTAGATATCCCTGAGCTAGTTGGTTAAGCTAGACAACAACTTGGAGAGTTGGAAGATAAAAGCTTGCCTGACTTAGTTCGTCCCAAAAGGATATTCTTGTGTAGTGTGTATTGAAGAAAGATGATATCTTCATCGATTGGTCCCTGTGATCAGTTGCTGGACCTATTGTCTTATCAATCCTTTGATTTGAGTGTGGGCTATCGTCAAATCAAGTCAGAACCAACGATGTTCGTAATGTTGTCTTCCTCGTGGTTGATTCCTCGAGCATACACCATTATATCTTTTGGTTCTGACCAATGCTATCACCGTGTTCACATGATGGTGGAAGTTCAGTGTTATGGAAATTCCGATGAGTTGTTGTTGAGCCCATTGACAACATCCTTATCTCCTCCATGATGTTGTTGAACATTAAGTTAGTGTTGGAAACTTTTGAAAGCATTTTCTTCATGCTAGCTCATGAAGTACTTGTTTGATGAAAGGAGTGACTTCCTTTGATTCACGTGCATTTTGATGTAAGTTGCCGTCGTGAATTCGAGAAAGTTTGTTTTTGCTCTTTTGGAATCATCCCAAGTCGGTCATGCACGTGCGAAGAATTCTGTGGTCTGTTAGACTGATCATCTTCATTCCATACGTATATCCTAGCACACCAAGCCACTGATTGATTTGTTCAAGGAGAAGAAGTTCCTTCTTAAGAGTATACCTCATGCAAGGATTTTGATATCCTCGATGATGGTTCCCAACCAGAACTCGGTAGTGTTTTATTATAAGACTACCATGTGAACATGTTTGTCTGGGACAGCGTGTTCACACGTGTGTAGTAGAACCAGCTCATGTTTTGGAACTTGCTATCGTAGTTCATTCCCCGAGAATCTCGCAACGTCATCTCGTTGATTTGTGTTGCAAACTTTCATTTTTCTTCCTAGACTCGATGAGTCTGGAATATCCTGACACCAACCAGATCTGAATCTCAGGCAGATATGATGGTTGGAACATTTTCCAAGAACTATAATATTGGTCCCTCGATAACCGGTAAAGTGGATGTCGTGGCCAACACACCCAACCGGAAGACCTCTTATTATAATATCTTGATTGAATAAGTTGGCCACCTCCCCATAAGGATTTCGTAGGATTTACCTCCGTAACTGTTCCTTATGGATTCTATTGCTCCCGAAGTCCGACCTGTTACTTGATGTTCTAGTTATCAAACCATATCTATGAATGGGATACACTAGCACATCAAGGAGAACATTAGAAGCGGAGTGCTAAATGTCTCTCGGTCGATCATCCAGATTTTATTTCCTTGGCCTCGCTAAGGTGAAATCTGAGAAAGTGTTATCTTTCTTTGCATC
Source organism: Triticum dicoccoides (assembly GCF_002162155.2). Lineage (NCBI taxonomy): Eukaryota > Viridiplantae > Streptophyta > Magnoliopsida > Poales > Poaceae > Triticum > Triticum dicoccoides. Next base: position 373,356,561 of record NC_041380.1, on the reverse strand, counting down.
TGCATCATCCATCATCATTCATCATGGTAGCAAGTTGTGTTGCCAGGATCCTTGACACGGATGTTGGTAAAACCTTGATGAATATGAAAATGCTCAAGTTCTTGAGAGCACGCACAAGCGCTAGGTGTTATCATCGGCACTAACTGGGTTTGCTCTCAGTTTCCTCGGCAATGCTATGACCTTTACAAACAGTGAATTCACTCCCTATTGTTGGGTTCTTCCCCAGTTACCAGAATCATTCCTAGCATTTGCATTTTGTTCCTAGCTTGCACCGCCAATGTGCCATTCTACCATGGGTCTCTTCCATTTCCGGTGATAAGCAAATTCATCCATTACGTTGTCTTCAACAAGGTAATCCACATCATCCAAGTCCAAGTATGCCATTCTACCGACCCCGCCAATCGATTGCTGTGATTTGCCTTAGGCTGATATAGAGAGTCTCAATGATCTCTATATCAAAGGTAATTCTTTTTGCCACTTAAGATAATAATCTACGAATCACCCTTCTCCAGGATGTTTCGTTATGGTATCATGGCAATTCAACTCCTCGCTACGTTGACAACCGATCACCACATTCTTAAGTCTGGAGTTGTTGTCCACCTAGTGAACCTTCGTCATCCGTTTCTTCCACCCCTCTTGATGTGTATCTCGTGTCTCAACCCGAGAGATGGTTCTATGTCTCATTTCGTGAGTTGTTCGACCTTCGAGAAGATCGATCCTTCTAGAGTTTACCTTTTCTCTTCTTGTCATGATTAGCTGAAGTTCTCAGAGCAAGACGACAAGACAAAGATGGTGTTCGAATCAACGTTCATTTGAAGTGCAACCTGGATCGTGAAGATTATACCAGTTTGCGTCTCCCCTTCACCTTACCCTACGCTTGAATCTCGGGACGAGATTTTTGTTTAGTGGGGGTGAGTTGTCACATCCCTAGCTTCTGGTGTTGTCTGGTGTGTGCATCATGTTTAAATTCAAATGAAATTTGAATTGAGGAATTTTCAAAAGCCTCAGGAAACCTCTAAAAATAACCAACAATTAAATCTTCTCAAATGTGTCCAAGAAAATGTTCCTGTTATTCCATGAAAATATTGGTAAGAGGTAAAATATAAACCAATATTTTTGAAGTCACAGAGATAATTATTTTGGCCATTTGAATTAATCCAATAACTATTTGCTTTGGAATTATATTTAATATATATTAAATATGACTCCAATAATTCTGGAAGTTTGTGAGTGGCTTTGTATATATTTTAGCAAGCCACATAAAATTCTACAGAATTTACTTAAATGATTTAGTTGCTAAACTAAATCAAAACAAACAGAACAAAAAAAAATAATAGAAAACAGTAAATAAAAGCAGAGAGGGAGTTTTACCTCAGCTTACCTCGCAGCCCACCTGGCCCAACTCCAGTGGCCCAGCCTGCCCAGCCCACCTCCTCCCCCTTGTCCTCTTCCTCCTCTGCCAGGAGGACGAACAGAGGCGAGGCGTGGCGCGCGCCGACGCTGCCTCGGCCACCTCCTGCTTTCCCCTGGCCACCTCCTGCTTCCTCTCGTCGCCCTGGACCCCGTCCGCGACGCCACGCACCCCCCCAGGCCTCTCACTCTCTCCCCGAGCTCCTCTCCTCCTCTGGCTCTCTCGCGCGCAGCCACCGAACACACCCGCCGCCGCCGACGAGCTTCCCCGTGGCCACCGGCCACCCCTAGCCTCGCCGATGCGCCCAGGAGCTCCCCCTCGGCCCCTCCTTCCTCCCCACCGACCCACAGCCCTACGGACGCGCCACAACGCCGCCGACATCGCCGTTTCCATCGCCGGCCGCCGAGGATCTTCACCGTCAATTCGCCACCATCGTCGCTTCCCCGAGCTCGCTGACCCTCCCTGCACGATCCCCGTGAGTCCCTGCTTCGTTTCCCCCTAACCCCAAGCCCGATTTCGAGCTCTAGCCGCCCCCTCTACCGGAGCCGAGACGCTCCGCCGCACGGACTCGTCGCCGGCGAAGCCCCGGTGACCAAATGGCCCCGCGCGTGCGTCCATTGCACTCGCAACGACCCGTGGAGCAACGCTAGCGTGGCAGCTAGCTTGTTTGCAAGCCGCAGCGCTAACCCCGCACCCACCCGAGCTCCGGCCGCCGCCTCGGGCTCCATTCCGGCGAACCCCGGCCACCCCCGCACCTCCCGTTGGCCCCCCTAGATGCGCACGGGCACGGGCTACCCTCTGGTGCCTTGGCTTGGCCCAAAACCCCTCGCAGCGCCACTCCGGCGAGCTCCCGCCGCAGTTTTGGTCGTCGCCGGCCGAACTCCGGCGACTGCCGACGTGGCACGCCTAATTAACACTAATGACGCCTAAACACCCCCCCCACAGCCACTGACAGTGGGCCCCGTAGTGGGTCAAAGCCCGGGTCAACGCGGGATTAGCCCCTGTATCACTGACGTGTGGACCCCACACGTCAGGTTTGACCCGAGCCGGCCCCTGTTGACTTGCTGACGTCATGCCAACGTCATGCTGACGCAGTAATGCTTTCTGGATTTAATTTAATTCAGGAAATTCCAGAAAATGCCTAAAACTTCTATAAATCATAGAAAATTAACCGTAACTCCAAATTAAATAATTTATATATGAAAAATTATCAGAAAAATTCAAGGAATCCATCTGTACCATTTTCATGCATGATAGAACAACTTATAGCTGCTGCTTAGCACAAATCAATTAAATGGCATTTGAATAATCACATATGGAGTTTGAATTTGAATCTTATATTCAAACCAACTTCATTTAATCTGTTGCTAGTTGCATTAGCCCAAAACACATCCATTTTGCCATGTCATGATCATGCATCATATTGTGCATTGCATTGATCGTGTTTTTCTGTATTTGCCGGTAATTGTCCCCTCTCGATAGACGTGTACCGCCGATGTGATCGATGACACCGATGAAGAGCTATATTATCTTCAGAAGTGCCAGGCAAGCAAAACCCCCTTGTTCATTTCGATACAATCCTACTCTCTCACTCCTGCTCTCTTTTAATGCATTAGGACAACACCGATTCATCTGTTACTTGCTGCGGTAGCTGAACCCCTTTATCCTTTGCATGACCTGTCATTCCACAGTAAATAGATGAAACCCACTAGCATGAGTAGGAGTTGTTTGAGCCCTGTTGTGCCTACTCATTCATGTTTGTTTGTCATGCCTGCTACTGCTTAGAGTTGAGTCAGGTCTGATTCATCGGGGATGAATCAGAGGCGTGTGAACATGTCCTACTGTGTGTGAGCTAAGTGTGTGAACACGATTTGGTAAAGGTAGCGGTGAGAGGCCATGTAGGAGTACATGGTGGGTTGTCTCATTGAAGCCGTCCTCAGGAACTGAGTTCTGTGTTTGTGATCCATGATTCAGCTACTACCATACATTGGGCCCTGAAATATGACCCCGCTCGACTTCTTATTCACCCTAGTCCTCTGTCCAGGAGTTGCAAGTAGTTTCTGGTGTTTGTAGCTTACTGGAGGCCGTGGACAGCGCTGACCGTAGGGGTGGGCTGTGATGTGGTAGGTACGTGGCACGGTGTACCGGATGCCCGTTTGGTATCTCCGGAACCCTGTTCACATCGTTTGGGGCTGTGAGCGAAACTCCGGCCGGATCTCCTCATGGATGGAACCCGAATAGGCGATAAACCTGGACTAGAGACTTGAGTGTTTAGGTAGGTCGTGGTCTACACCCACGTCGGCTTTCGCTTGAAGTCTGCCGAGCACATGACGTGTGCAGACGCTAAGTGGTGGAAACATGTATGAAGAAGTACACCCCTGCAGGGTTATCATCATCTATTCGAATAGCCGTGTCCGCGGTAAAGGACTTCTGGGTTGCTTATATCAGTTCATAGACAAGTGAAAGTGGATACTCTAAAATACGCAAGATAAGCGTGAGTGCTATGGATGGCGTTCTCGTAGGGAGACGGGGGCGGATCCATAGTGGTGTATTGATATGGTGAATATGTGGACTCGTGTGCGCCACCTCAAAAGAGTTGCTTGCAGTCGTAGTTCAGGATAGCCACCGAGTCAAAGCTGGCTTGCTGCAGTTAAACCCCACCACCCCTTTGTTGATAATGATGCATATGTAGCTAGATCTGATGTAAGTCTTGCTGGGTACATTTGTACTCACGTTTGCCTATTTTATGTTTTGGCAGAGAGACTTCGGTCTCACTAGTAGTTTCGCGTGGACTTCGACGTTTAGCTTGATACCTCAGCTACGATCTTGTGCCCTCGGCAGGATCTGATAGATAGTCAGGCTTCTCAGCCTTTTTCATTTATAGATGTCTGTACTCAGACATGATAGCTTCCGCTTGTGCTTTGACTTGTATGCTCTGATTGTTGGGTCATGAGACCCATGATTGTAATATCGCGCTCCTCGGAGCCTATTGAATAAATTACTTGAGTCGTAGAGTCATGTTGTGATGCCATGTTGTATTTGCACATATCGAGCATATTGTGTGTATGTTATTGAAATGCTTGGTATGTGTGGGATCTGACCATCTAGTTGTTTATCTTTAGTAGCCTCTCTTACGGGGAAATGTCTCCTAGTGTTTCCACCGAGCCATGGTAGCTTGCTACTGCTCCGGAACACTTAGGCTGGCCGGCATGTGTCCTTCTTCGTTCCTGTGTCTGTCCCTTCGGGGAAATGTCACGCGATGAATATCGGAGTCCTGTTAGCCCGCTACAGCCCGGTTCACCGGAGTCCTGCTAGCCCAGTGCTACAGCCTGGATTCACTCGCTGATGACCGACACGTTCGATGCTGGGTCATGGATGCCTGTCCCTGTAAGTCTGTGCCGCTTTGGGTTTATGACTAGCCATGTCAGCCCGGGCTCCTTATCATATGGATGCTAGCGACACTATCATATACGTATGCCAAAAGGCGCAAACGGTCCCGGGCAAAAGTAAGGCGACACCCGTGGGATTACCGTGCGTGAGGCCGCAAAGTGATATGAGGTGTTACATGCTAGATCGATGTGGCATTGAGTCGGGGTCCTGACAAGGCCGCAGGCTGTTAGGGCCCGCGGCGCTTCGCTCTTGCCCTTTCGCCTCCCTACACAGCCAAGTCCGGACGCGCCTTGGGCCCGAGGGGCTACTGTCGGTGTTCTAGGAACGGGGGTCCCAGACTTGCCTGCCTGCGGCCTGCAGCGTGGCTCGAGGAGGGGCCCAGCACGGCCCATCTTCATCAACACAGACCCAAGACCCTCGCGAGGGGTCAAGCCTCGTGGGGCAGACGACACGGAGCTTCCTCAAGCACGGCCTCATCAGGCTGGCTCGCAAGGAGGCGGGGAGATCAAGGCGGGGTACCTCACAAGGTGCCCGTGATGCAAGCCATGACGACCGAAGGCGCCAGGCGGGCACTAGCCGCGCAGTTTCCTCCTTTCCTCTTTGGTGCAAAGGGAGCAAGCGCAGGTGAGAGCATCAAGCAAAGGCACCCGTTTCGGTGCAATGAGACCAAGACCAGTCCAACGGCAGGGTGAAAGTCATTTTGGAGCCCAAGCCAGCGTCACCACCAGAGCCTTTGGCAGGCGAGGACCAACTTTAGTCAGGATAAGTGTACCAGATGTTCCCCTTCAAAATGGCCAATTGTTGGCGCCCTTCCCGCTCAATATTTGGGAAGAGGCCCAGGGCCTTTGCCTATAAATAGGACTAGCCACCCATAGGGTAGAGGAGATGGGAGATCAGATCAAAATCAGAGAGAGAGTCAAGAAGAGAGAGAGAGAGAGAGAGAAGGGTGACTGAACTCCTCCTAGCAGTTCATCCCCCCAGCCAAGAACAGACCCTCGCGAGGCTGTTCTTCCTTGTATTGCTCATCATCATCAGCCCAAGAGGCAATCCACCACACCACACACTGGAGTAGGGTATTACACCACAACGGTGGCCCGAACTAGTATAAACCATGTGTCTCTTGTGCTGTTCTTTCCATAGCTTAGATCTTAGCGAGGCGGAGGGGTGCAGGTAGGTAGAAGGCGAAATCTCCGCGTGCACCCCAGTGTTCGAACCTCAAGGGTCTGCCGGAACCTGAAATCCGACACCTGCCGACGCAGAACGCTAAGGCCTACTGTTGCATCTCCTTCCCGAGGGATGTTTACACGTCAAGGGGGACTCCTGAGCATCGCGACTTAGGAGACTAACTGGTCACGTTGCCCCTCACCCCTTGATCTCGCCCTGGCCATCCAGACGACCCAACATCGACTGAGGTATGTGAAAGTGCGTTATATCGACTAGAGAGGGGTGAATAGGTGATTTTTATGAAAGTCTTCAAAACGTGGAAGTTATGAAGACAAACAGTAGAGATATGCCTATTACTATGCAGCGGAAGTTAGATTACACTAGGCAAGCCATGATCAAGTATTCAACAGAGTGAAAGCACAATGACAAGTAGCTGCAGTGTAATAAGGATCAGGTAGGAAGAAGTTATGAAGCCAAACAAATCATACAGTTACGTTGTGAAGACAAAAGATATAGCAAGCATGCAAGGGCTTCACAATGAGTAACAGTAAGTAAAAGGAAGTGAAGATGAAACCAGTGACTCGTTGAAGACAATGATGTGTTGGACCAGTTCCAGTTGTTGTGACAACTGTACGTCTGGTTGGAGCGGCTAGGTATTTAAACCTTAGGACACATAGTCCCGGACACCCAGTCCTGAACACGCAGCTCAGGACACCAAGTCCTCACCGTATTCTCCTTGAGCTAAGGTCACTTAGTCCTCGCCCAATCACTCTGGTAAGTCTTCAAGGTAGACTCCCAAACCTTCACAGACTTCGTTCACTGGCAATCCACAATGTCTCTTGGATGCTCTGAACGCGACGCCTAACCGTCTGGGGATGCACAGTCCTCAAGTGTAATAAGTCTTCAGATCACACAGACAAGAAGACTTAAGTGATGCCCAATGTTCTCTGGCTCTGGGTGGTTAGGGCTTTTCTCCTCGCTAGAAATTTTCTCTCAAAGGCTTCGAGGTGGGTTGCTCTCAAACAACAAAAGCCGTGCACTGAAATCTGAGCAGCCAACCGTTTGTGGTTGTGGAGGTGGGCTATTTATAGCCACTTGGCAACCCGACCTGATTTGTCCGAAATGACCCTGGGTCACTAAGGAACTGACATGTGTCGCAACGGTCAGATTTCAAACTCTCATGGCAACTTTACTTGGGCTACAAGCAAATCTGACTTGTCCGGCTCTGGACAAGACTCGCTCTCATTATCTTCGCTCGAAGACATAGGTTTTTGATTTAGGCATCACTTCAGTCATTCTGACTGGTTCTCTTGGACCCCACTTAACAGTACGGTGGTTCCTATGACTCAACACAAAAGAAAAGGAACTATGAAAGATCTAAGACTTCGAGCTCCATAGGCTTCATAACGTGACTTCCTTTGTCATAGTCTTCAATGTGAATATCTTCTTATACCACCTTTGTCTTCAATGTCTTCGTACATTTTTAGGGGTCATCTCTGGTAGTAAAACCGAATCAATGAGGGACTTCTACCTGTGTTTTCCTGCAATTCTCACAAACACATTAGTCCCTCAACTAGGTTTGTCGTCAATATTCCAAAACCAACTAGGGGTGGCAGATGCACTTACAATCTTCCCCTTTTTGGTGATTGATGACAAACTAGTTGAAGTTTTCAACGGGGAATATAATGTGTGAAGTTTGTAAAGGGTAGGGAATTGTCATCATAAGTTGCAAAGGCTCCCCCTGAAGATGTGCATATAGATTAATTTGCTTTTGGAATGCAAATGCACATGGCAGGTTGTACTTGAGGAGATCCTCTTCAGCTTATGATGATAATCCACTATGCATGTGAAAGTATATGAAGATAATGACATGCATAATGGAAAATGGACGTCTGTAGAATGAGATGAGTGCGGAATTTATCGTCGCACAGACAGAATTTATCTTCGCAAACAGAGTGGCAAACAAGTAGCAGACGACCATCGAGTTTTAGTGTTTACAACTCAAAGAACCAAATAAAGTAAAAGCAAGAGTTGTAAACACGAGGCAAACTATAACAAAAACATAAGGCACCCGCCCATATTGACCCACTTGAAGACTATAAACATCATATGCTTCTCCCCCTTTTGTCAGTAATGACCAAAAAGGTTTGAAGACATAGAGTTTTCTATGCGTTCCCAGGCGCAGCAGGGTCGGTGGAGTTGTTTGGCGGTGCAGAACTTGGATGTGCTGAAGCAGATGGTGGTGATGTAGCATCGTCATCTTCATCAATGATCCTTGCAGTAACTGTGACAGCAGATGAAGAAAACACAGAGTCTTCAAGTGACGGTGTGTTGTGCATCACAGCCCTTCTCGGAGGTGTGGTGTCAAATTTGAAGCGCTCTGTGAAGCCATCCTCTTCAAGTTCAGCTTCAGTGCATATCATTGAGAGCCCTTTCCATGTACGACGGCACGTCTCATGAGTGACAAAAGCATTCTTGGTGGCTAGGTTTCGAAGACGATTGACATCCACCAAGAGGCTCTTCATATGACGCTTTAGCCAGTCGTGATGCCTATCTTGCTTTTGGTGAAGGGCCACAAGAAGCTCTCGGTCAGTGAGGACACGAGCACGCTTCTTGGGTCTTGGAGCATTTGTGCTGTCTGTAGCTTCAGTAGATGCTGATGCACGTGTAGTGCCAGCCAACGGATAGACCCTGGATATGGCTTCAACACCTTCAACATTCTGCGTGAAGCTCTGGTGTTCTGCATTCTGAAGACTTATCGGTTGTTTGGCAGGCTCAGGGTATATTGCTTCAGTAGAGGTATCCACATCTGGCAAGAAGATCCGATGGTTTCGGGCAGAGGGCTGATACGAGATCGCAGAGTGCAGTTTGATTAGCCTCATCACCCAAGGAGCATAGAACTTCAAACCAAATAATTCAGAGCCTGACACTGCAAGTTGGCGTATGAAGAAATCCTGTGCGTTGAACCATTTTCCATGAAGGATACAGAATATCATAGTCTTCATTGCACCATCGATCTTGGCATGTGGTGAGTGTCCCTTAATGGGCCAGAGAGTCCACCGGATAATGTGATATATGGTCCTGGGCAGGTACTCTAGGTCTTCAACGAAGAACTCAGTTGGATAGGGTGCATCCTGAGGCAATGGCTTCATCATTGAGAGCATCTGACTCATATTTGGCTCAGGCCTCTGGAATATGCTCTCAATAGCTTCAGCATGTAGTTGACAGCCTTCCTCATAGTATTCGCCAGGAGTCTGTGAGCTCAATGATATCAAATGCATTGGCTTCATGATGGACATTTCCGGTCATCCACTCCAGGACCCAAGTCATCGGATCTCTGTTGTATCCTTTAATGTGGAGGGTGGCATAGAACTGAAGCAGAAGCTCTTCATTCCAGTGCTCTTCATCTGTGACAAACGGAAGCAGACCCACTTGCCTGAAGCAATCCAAGGCTTCCTCAAGACATGGCAGACCAGCAATGGCTTCAACCTCAAGGCGCTTGTGGGGAAAGATGCGACCTTGGTTGTATAAGATGCATGAGTAATAGCTGCACTGAGAATAGCTCCAGAACCTGTCTGATACAATCCTTTCCCTTGAATAGGGGTTCTTGGAGCTATTAAAAAATGTATTGTCTGCCTTGAAGCTGTTGATGTCAAAGGAACCAGGTGCTGATGCAGGACCTAGGAACCTTGGAAGCCTTGGGACTGGCTTCTGGACATGAGGCCTGTGCTCAATATGATAATCGAATTGAGGACCTGCAGCAGACTCAGGAACAGAAGTGTCTGGCTCGGTAGCTTCGCTGTCCGCTGAAGCATTTGGTGGGGCGGGCTCCACATTGGCTTCAGTGTTTGTGGTGGGAGCCGCAACATTTTCTTCCTCCGCTTGTGTAGTTGGAGGGACAACCTCAGGCACGTTCTCATGGAGAACTGCATCTTGATGGAGCGGGGAAGTGGGTTCTGGTGGTGCTTCTTCATTGTCTTCGGCTGATGCAGCCGGAATTTCTGCAGTATGGACTTGAGGCCGTGGACCTTTGCGAAGCCTACGGAATGCAGACGACGCTTGTGGGGTCGGAGTGGGCTGAACCTCAAAGTCTTCTTCCTCCTGAGGGCGATCCCCCCATGACTCATCTTGTGCCATTGGCGATAGAGGACGGCCAATACTGATGAGTTCGCTTGTTTCAAGCTGAGGAAGGGCTGCATCATCTTGTACATTGTCTTGATGACCAATGTCTTCAGCAGCTATTGGGTTGGCTGCTGGTATGTCTTCAGCTTCAGGAGCCTCCGTGGGAGCAGGCTCATGAACTGTCAGTCTTCTTTCTGCATTGGGGTGAAGGACAGAGAGAGGTTCAACCATCAAGGGCTCTGTGGGAGGAGCCCGAGATTTCTTGATCTTGCGCTTCTTTTTGCTGGGGGCAATAGGAGAGGCTTCAGTGCTCTTCCTTTTTCTGGCTTCAGCCTCTGCAGTTCTTGTCTTCTTTAGCTCTGAAGCTGTTGACCGGCTCTTTGGCTTCGAGCCAGTCATTGCAGTGGGGAAGACAATTTGAACCGCTTCTTGCCTAGGTGCCTCTGGTTCATTCACAGCTGGCTCCTTCTTCTTCTTCGCGGCCATCTTGGGGTCGATGCCAGGACGCCCAAGTGCCTTGCGCTTTTCAGCCTCGCTGTAGGCTTGAACACATTTGTCTGCCAAAGACTTCATCCTTTCACGCGAGCCCTGAGCTTCAGCATGCTTCTTCAGAAAGTTTTCTTTGAGCTCATGCAGCATGATTTTGAAGCTCCTCACTTCCTGCACGCTGAGGCTGGCCATGTGCTTCTTGAACTGAGCCTTTTCGTGATCAATTTTCTGCTTCAGCTCAACAATGCGCTGAGCAATGGCCAGTTCTGAAGCAATTGCGCCTTGGAAGGCGACACTAAGGCCAACTGGCAGCTGCAGATCATTGAAGCTTATGTCTGGTGAGTCAAACCATTCATCGACGAAGCTGTGGATGATGGCGACATCAAAGAGAGGCAGATTGTTGAAGATTTCGGCTTCTTCTTTGCTTTTGATAAGCTGCTCTAGAGCGTCATCTCCCAGATCTTCATCGCTTGATAGATCAATGGCTTCGCTGCGCAGAATGGCAGCAGCAGTGAGCTCTTTGCCTGTTTGTTGTTGGGGCTCCTTTTCCTTCTAGGGCTTGGAGACGCGGGATACGTCTTCAGACTGCACACTGACTTCAGGAGGTGCAGTTTTCAAAGGCTTTACCCTTGAGATTTTTGAGGCAGGGGCCGGCTTTGAAGCTTTTGGTTTCTTCATCTGCTTTGGCTTCGGCACAACAGGAGCTTCATCAGACTCAGAGTCAGCTGGAGGGTCATTCACGGCAGCCCCTTGTACTAAGATGTGAGTGATCAGGCCCTCAAGATTGGCAAAAGGACCGATGATATTGGGTTCGGCGTCGCGTGTGCCATCTGCCCTTGGTGAGGAGGGACCAGGGTTGAAGTCAAACCCGAATTTCTTCTTGTTTAGCTTCGCTGACTTTCGGGCAAACTGGAAGTTGCGCTTGAAGAGATTGTCGTCACGACACGAGAGGAGTGACGACGGATGCGCATCATCAGGCTGTGGTCCTCGGACCATGCATGGGTAGAAGCCTTGCGCAATGGCTTCATCTTTGGTTCTGGGTAAGAGGTTCCTGAAATGGATATCCCCCCATGGCCTCTTGATGGCATATTTCTCTGCATACTCCTGAGTGACGAAGCGGTATTTGAACCACTGTTCTACTCAATAGCGTCGAATCCGTTGGATTCGGGTCTTGCGCTGCCCATAGCTCTCTTCTGGATCTGTTTTGTACATTTCTGCCAAGTCTTCAGGAAGATCTTTGGAAGTTCCCTCACGTCTCTGTCTGCCCCCCTTCCTTGCTGCTGCTTCTGAAGCCGTAAACTTTAACTTGAAAGGCTTCAAAACTTTCAAAGGCTTCAAAGGCTTTCTTTTTCTGGACCAACAGGAACTGGCTTCAAGAGAGTTTATGTGATGCTGTAGGAATTCTGCAAATGAATGCAGACTATGAGAACCGAAGGATTCTCCCACGGACATGTACCTGTGACAGCATTAACGTGCGAGGGAAGAGGAATAGGTCATATGCATTCTCAGAACGTTTTGAAGATTAATCAGTTTAGAAGACATTGACCTCATCGTGCAAAGACATTCACTCATAGATAAGAAGTTGGTTCCAGATTTGTACGAACCCACAGATCAGTACAAGGGAGGAATCTAACTACTTTATGAAGCACAAGTGAAAATACTAGGCATCTTATGAGATGCAGCGAGAGATCTAACTTGTGTGAAGAGGAACTTCTTATGGTAGAAAGTGACAGAACCATGAGATCAAAGGGGCTATAAAAAGAAGTTTTATTTACCACACTGGAACTGCTAGACGGAAGGGAGTTGATGCCGAGCAGTTCAGTCCTCCGTGCCCTAACTTGGCAACGGAAAACACCTACGGCGACGGCGGAGAGGACGATGTCCGCGGTCGGCGTGGGGGTTGCGGCAGTGAAGCGCTTCGTCTCCGGCGTCGTCGAGTGCTAGCGGTGGCGCTAGGGTTCGTGTGAGGGTGGAAGAAGGAGATAATGACTGCGGTAAGTGTGAACTTATAGGCGTAGGGGCGGCACTGTGCTATTACACAGGTGCCCCTGGCGGTTCGCATTTGAGGAACGCGTGGCCATTTAGCGGATGTTTGGGGTTTGTTCCATGTCCAACACACGCCTAAATTGTCGGGCGGTCGTTCTTGCTTCTCCGGATTTTATGTGGAGGCATGAGCATTAAAAACGGACTTTATGGTTGTCTCTATATCCTCAGCTGACGCAGTGAAGACATTCAACAGTTTAAATAGAATGCATATGACTTGGAGAGATAGATTTTGAGATAGAAAGCATAGAGAGATTAGGGTCCGATCACATTCACTTAGTTCAAAAGATTCAACCAAGAAGACATAGCTATAAGTGAATGCTGTAGAGGACAGAACACCAGCATATATA
>NC_041380.1:373314967-373343192 GCF_002162155.2 Triticum dicoccoides | reverse complement strand
GAAGATAATCATGAAGACATGTTCGAAGCCAAACCAAATGTGAAGACAATCAAGTGTGAAGATATTGCAAGGTAACGCCATAAGTGAAACACTTCAAAATAGAACGTTTGGTGGCGGTGTTACCCACCGTATAGGAAGTATTAGACCCAGACACGGCGCACAATTCTCGTGGCGCTCCGAAGTCAAATTCCACATAATGTATTCACACTTAGAATGTATGTCTTCATTGAATGAAGATATACTTTACTTTGTGTGTTGCACATCTAAGTCATCAATATGCATAAGTGTTAGGATGTGTGCCTGATCACAGGACATTTGAGGATTCCAAAATATTTAGCTCACACCGTAACTTGCAAAATCTCTTCTCATCCAAGGGCTTGGTGAAGATATCCGCTAATTGCTCTTCAGTGTTGACGTGTATGATATCAATGTCTTCCTTCACAATATGATCTCTGAGAAAGTGATGACGAATTTCAATGTGCTTTGTCTTCGAGTGCTGAACTGGGTCGTTGGCAATCTTGATGGCGCTTTCGTTGTCGCAGTAGAGTGGCACTTGCTTTAGATGAATGCCATAGTCCTTGAGTGTTTGCTTCATCCACAGAAGCTAAGCGCAGCAAGATCCAGCAGCAATGTATTCAGATTCAGCAGTGGAGAGAGATACATAGTTCTGCTTCTTTGAAGACCAACATACAAGTGATCGTCCTAGAAAGTGACATGTGCCTGATGTAGACTTGCGATCAACCTTGTCACCAGCATAATCAGCATCCGAAAATCCAACCAAATCAAACTCTGAGCCCTTTGGATACCATAATCCTAGAGTTGGGGTGTGAGCCAAATATCGAAGAATTCGCTTCACAGCTAAGTGATGCGACTCCTTTGGTGCCGCTTGAAATCGAGCACACATGCAAACACTAAGCATAATATCTGGCCTAGATGCACATAAATAAAGCAAAGAACCAATCATGGAGCGGTATACCTTTTGATCGAACTCTTTACCATTGTCGTCAGGACCTAGATGATGTTTAGCTGGCATTGGTGTTGTGAAGCCTTTACAGTCTTGCATACCGAACTTCTTCAGGCAATCTTTGAGATACTTCTCTTGAGATATGAAGATGCCATTGCGTTGTTGTCGTATTTGAAGACCAAGGAAGAACTTCAGCTCCCCCATCATGGACATCTGATATTGCTCTTGCATCATATATCCAAACTCTTCACTGTACTTCTGATTGGTGCAGCCGAAGATAATGTCATCCACATATATTTGGCACATAAACAGTTCACCATCATATGTCTTCATGAAAAGAGTGGGATCCAGGGAACCAGGTATGAAGCCTTTGCTCTTCAGGAAGTATTTGAGTGTGTCATACCAAGCCCTAGGGGCTTGTTTGAGGCCATACAGTGCCTTGTTGAGCTTGTATACCATGTCAGGATGTTTTGGATTTTCAAAGCCAAGTGGTTGTGCAACATACACTTCTTCTTCAATCTTGCCATTGAGAAAGGCGCTTTTCACATCCATTTGATATAGAAGTATGTTATGATGATTTGCATAAGCCAGCAGTATGCGTATAGCTTCAAGCCTTGCCACAGGAGCAAATGTTTCATCGAAGTCAATGCCCTCCACTTGAGTGTATCCTTGAGCAACGAGACGAGCTTTGTTTCTGACAACTTGACCATGCTCATCTTGCTTGTTGCGGTATATCCATTTGGTGCCTATTATGTTGTGCTTCCGTGGATCAGGATGCTTAACCAGTTCCCATACATTATTCAGCTCAAACTGTTGAAGCTCTTCTTGCATAGCTTGAATCCATTCAGGTTCCATGAAGGCTTCTTCAACTTTCTTGGATTCTGACATTGATACGAATGTGAAGTGCCCACAGAAATTTGCTAGCTGAGTTGCCCTTGAACGAGTGAGTGGACCAGGTGCATTGATGCTGTCAATTATTCTGTCAATCTGCACTTCATTTGCAACACGAGGATGTACAGGGCGAAGACTTTGCTCTTGCTGATCTGCGTTGTTATTGGGAGAAATGTCTTCAGGCTGAGCATTTTCTTCATTTTGATCAGGTGCTGAGATGATAAGTTCTTCTTCAGGATGAGCTTCATAAGGTATAATCTCTCCAGTTCCCATAAGCTTGATTGAATCATTAGCTGGAACTTCATCTAGCACATTTGGCAGTTGCTCTCTTTGTGAACCATTTGTCTCATCAAACCGCACATCCACTGTTTCAACCACTTTGTAATGGAAGAGATTGAAGACTCTGTAGGAGTGTGAATCCTTTCCATATCCTAGCATAAACCCCTCATGTGCTTTTGGTGCAAACTTTGAGGTGTGGTGTGGGTCCTTGATCCAGCACCTTGCTCCAAATACTCTGAAGTAACTGACATTTGGCTTCTTGCCAGTTAGGAGTTCATAAGATGTCTTGTACAGAAGCTTGTGAAGACAAACGCGATTGATTGTATGGCATGCAGTGTCAATGGCTCCAGTCCAGAATTTTCTTGGAGTCTTGTATTCATCTAGCATTGTTCTGGCCATTTCAATGAGTGTTCTGTTCTTGCGTTCGACGACGCCATTTTGCTGTGGCGTGTACGGAGCTGAGAATTCATGTGTGATGCCCAAGGTATCAAGATATGTATCAAGGCCAGTGTTCTTGAATTCAGTGCCATTGTCACTTCTGATGTGCTTTATCTTGGCGCCAAAATTGTTCATAGCTCGATTTGCGAAGCGTCTGAAGACATCCTGCACTTCAGTCTTGTAAAGGATTATGTGCACCCAAGTATATCTAGAGTAATCATCAACAATCACGAAGCCATAGAGGCAAGCAGTGGTAGTAAAAGTTGAGTAGTGAGTGGGACCGAAAAGATCCATGTGGAGCAGTTCGAAGGGTTGAGTAGTAGTCATGATTGTCTTCGAAGGATGTTTTGGTCTTGTCATCTTCCCTGCTTCACAGGCACCGCATAAGTGATCTTTCTTGAACTTGACGCCCTCAATGCCTATGACATGCTTCTTCTTTGCAAGGGTGTGGAGGTTCCTCATGCCAGCATGCCCAAGCCTCCGATGCCAAAGCCAGCATTCTGAAGCTTTTGCAAGAAGACATACTACAAGTTGTGGCCCTACTGAGAAATCTACCACGTACAGATCATCTTTTCGATACCCTTCAAACACTAGAGACTTGTCAGATTCCATTAGTACTAGGCAACGATATTTTCCAAACATTACGATCATGTTCAAATCGCAAAGCATTGAGACAGACATTAAGTTGAAACCAAGGGATTCAACAAGCATGACTTTATCTATGTGTTGATCCTTTGAGATTGCAACTCTACCTAGACCCAATACCTTACTTTTACCAGTGTCAGCAAATGTGATGTGGCTCTTGTCAGATGGACGTAAGGTTGAGTCCATAAGAAGACTTCTTTTGCCAGTCATGTGATTTGTACACCCACTGTCAATAATCCATTCTGAAGACTTTGAAGATGCTGGTGTCATACCCTACAGTGCAGTTAGGGGGATAGGCTTCACGAAGAGAATTGTGAAGCAAAAACATTTGACGAACCAGTGGGTTATGAAAACTTAGATCCAGATTAGGACTAATAGGGAGAGTAGCATGCGATTCAGGAACGAAGTACATAATGATGCCATTCGGGCATTTTATCTTGCGCCCTACAAGATTTTTAAGGTCCCCAGCAATAGCGTCAGAAGATTTTGGTTTTCTGCTGGAGACCTTTCCCTGCAAAAGAGAGTTAAGCCTTCTTAACCACCCACATCTTCAAGGGTGGCTTAGAAGCAATAAGTCTAAGTGCAGCATCTGAGAATTTTGGCTTTGAAGCCTTAGCAAACAGTCTTGCAGGTGGACAATAGTACTCATAAGAATAAGCAGAATAATTTTTGGTCATATGAACATGACGGTTTGATGAACCGCTCTCATATTCATATGCCTGAGTATGGTTTCCCTGCAAAACATTTGCGTTAGTGTGACTCAGGTGAGTCCTCTGTTTGTATGAGGCCTTTGGACCGTATGAAGCCTTTGGTCTGAGGTTTGTCTTCTTCAAGTGAGGTGTCATGAAGACATTCACAGGAAGATTTTCCAGACACTTTTTTGGAACCCAGATCTTCTTCATAGGCGGTCCATTCCTGCAGTTAGTACCAATGTACCTGGCAAACACTTCACCATTCTGATTCTTAAACAGTATATAGTTTGCATCAAAGGATTCATCAATGATAATGGGGTTAACACAAGTGAAGCCAGATAAATTGGATGGATCTGCTGAAGGTTCCTTTGCAGCAACCCACTTGGTTTTGAGGTACTGCTCAGGTTTCCAGTAAGAGCCATCTGCATTTATTTTCCTTACGAACCCAACACCCTCTTTCCTAGGGTTTCGGTTCAGAATCTGCTTCTTGAGGACATCACATAATGTCTGATGTCCTTTAAGACTTTTGTACATCCCTGTTTCAAGCAATGTCTTCAACCTAGCATTCTCATCAGCAATAGCAGTGGTATCCTCAGCAGAGGGGTTAGTTACCACATCAACAGTTGAAGATATTGCAACAGCAGTAGAAGTGGAACATTCAGCAACAGAAGTAGCATTATCACGCTCAATGCATTTAAGACATGGTGATTCAAATCCTTCTTGAGCGGAACTGATCTGTTCGGTGCGAAGTGACTCGTTTTCCTTTTGAAGATCTTCATGAGCCGCTCTTAATTTCTCAAGTTCTTGCTTCCTTTGAAGATAATCATAGGAAAGCTTTTCATGAGTTGTTGAGAGAGTATCAAGACGATCTTCAAGTTCCTGATACTTAACGTGAAGATTTTTTATGTCTTCAATTAAGGATTCAGATCGAGTCATTTCAGCACCCAACAGATCATCGCTTCTGTCTAACAGTTTTTGAATATGTTCCATGGCCTTTTGTTGTTCAGTTGCAATTTTGGCAAGTGTTTTGTAGCTGGGTTTTGAATCACAATCAGAGTCATCGTCACTGGATGTTTGATAGCGAGTAGTGTGTGTGTTTACCTTGGCACCGCGTGCCATGAAGCAGTAGGTAGGAGTGGAGTCGTCCTTGTCATTTGCATCGGTGTCGGTGATGAAGTCATTGTCTTCAATGTTGAAGATGGACTTGGCGACATATGCTGTAGCCAGACTTGCAATGCTAGAATCAGACTCCTCCTCAGACTCCACCTCTGCCTCCTCAGAAGCGGACTCCTCCTCAGAATCCATTTCCTTGCCAACAAACGCACGTGCCTTGCCAGATGAGCTCTTCTTGTGTGATGAAGACTTTGAGGAAGACTTGGAAGAAGACTTTGAGTATTTCTTCTTCTTCTTGTCGTCAGAGTCATATTCCTTGCTCTTCTTCTTCCTTCTATTCTCATTGTCCCACTGTGGACACTCAGAGATGAAGTGTCCAGTTTTCTTGCACTTGTGGCATGTTTTCTTCTTGTAGTCATGAGCAGAAGCTTCATCATTCCTTGAGCTTGATCGTGAAGACTTTCTGAAGCCTTTCTTCTTGGTGAACTTTTGGAACTTCTTCACAAGCATTGCAAGTTCCCTTCCAATGTCTTCAGGATCATCAGAACTGCTGTCAGATTCTTCTTCAGATGAGGAAACAGCTTTTGCCTTCAAGGCACGAGTTCGCCCATAGTTTGAACCGTAGATATCTCTTTTCTCAGAAAGCTGAAACTCATGTGTGTTGAGCCTCTCGAGTATGTCAGACGGATCGAGTGTCTTGAAATCAGGACGTTCTTGAATCATCAGGGCTAGAATGTCAAACGAACTATCAAGTGATCTCAGCAGCGTCTTGACAATTTCATGCTTGGTGATCTCAGTGGCGCCGAGGGCTTGAAGCTCATTTGTGATGTCAGTGAGTCGATCAAATGTGTGCTGGACATTCTCATTGTCATTTCGCCTGAAGCGGTTGAAGAGATTGCGAAGGACACTGATTCTTTGATCTCTCTGTGTTGAGATGCCTTCATTGACCTTGGAGAGCCAGTCCCAGACCAGCTTGGATGTCTTCAAAGCACTCACATGGCCATACTGTCCTTTGGTCAGATGACCACAGATGATGTTCTTGGCAGTAGAGTCCAGTTGAACGAATTTCTTGACATCAGCAACAGTGGCACCTTCTCCAGCCTTGGGAACGCCGTTCTCGACGACATACCATAGGTCGACGTCAATAGCTTCAAGATGCATGCGCATCTTATTCTTCCAGTAGGGATATTCAGTTCCATCGAAGACGGGGCACGCAGCGGAGACTTTGATTATCCCTGCAGTCGACATAGCTAAAACTCCAGGTGGTTAAACCGAATCACACAGAACAAGGGAGCACCTTGCTCTGACACCAATTGAAAGTGCGTTATATCGACTAGAGGGGGGGTGAATAGGCGATTTTTATGAAAGTCTTCAAAACGTGGAAGTTATGAAGACAAACAGTAGAGATATGCCTATCACTATGCAGCGGAAGTTAGATTACACTAGGCAAGCCATGATCAAGTATTCAACAGAGTGAAAGCACAATGACAAGTAGCTGCAGTGTAATAAGGATCAGGTAGGAAGAAGTTATGAAGCCAAACAAATCATACAGTTACGTTGTGAAGACAAAAGATATAGCAAGCATGCAATGGCTTCACAATGAGTAACAGTAAGTAAAAGGAAGTGAAGATGAAACCAGTGACTCGTTGAAGACAATGATGTGTTGGACCAGTTCCAGTTGCTGTGACAACTGTACGTCTGGTTGGAGCGGCTAGGTATTTAAACCTTAGGACACACAGTCCCGGACACCCAGTCCTGAACATGCAGCTTAGGACACCAAGTCCTCACCGTATTCTCCTTGAGCTAAGGTCACTTAGTCCTCGCCCAATCACTCTGGTAAGTCTTCAAGGTAGACTCACAAACCTTCACAGACTTCGTTCACTGGCAATCCACAATGTCTCTTGGATGCTCTGAACGTGACGCCTAACCGTCTGGGGATGCACAGTCCTCAAGTGTAATAAGTCTTCAGATCACACAGACAAGAAGACTTAAGTGATGCCCAATGTTCTCTGGCTCTGGGTGGTTAGGGCTTTTCTCCTCGCTAGGAATTTTCTCTCAAAGGCTTCGAGGTGGGTTGATCTCAAAGGACAAAAGTCGTGCACTGAAATCTGAGCAGCCAACCGTTTGTGGTTGTGGAGGTGGGCTATTTATAGCCACTTGGCAACCCAACCTGATTTGTCCGAAATGACCCTGGGTCACTAAGGAACTGACACGTGTCGCAATGGTCAGATTTCAAACTCTCATGGCAACTTTACTTGGGCTACAAGCAAAGCTGACTTGTCCGGCTCTGGACAAGATTCGCTCTCATTGTCTTCGCTCGAAGACATAGGTTTTTGATTTAGGCATCACTTCAGTCATTCTGACTGGTTCTCCTGGACCCCACTTAGCAGTACGGTGGTTCCTATGACTCAACACAAAAGAAAAGGAACTACGAAAGATCTAAGACTTCGAGCTCCATAGGCTTCATAACGTGTCTTCCTTTGTCATAGTCTTCAATGTGAATATCTTCATATACCACCTTTGTCTTCAATGTCTTCGTACATTTTTAGGGGTCATCTCTGGTAGTAAAACCGAATCAATGAGGGACTTCTACCTGTGTTTTCCTGCAATTCTCACAAACACATTAGTCCCTCAGCTAGGTTTGTCGTCAATATTCCAAAACCAACTAGGGGTGGCAGATGCACTTACAGTATGCGCGGGGCCGGGCCCTGCCGCCGCTGAACATTAAAGCAAACGGGAAGGAAATCGCAGAATCATAGCAAATTATTACAAACATACTATCTCTTAAAGGTACCACGCATAAACGCCTCCACGAGGGACGATACATGTTGCAGGATTTAAACGGAGGGGAGCGCCACCATCGAGCCTCTTCTTCAGCCTTGGGTAACACCATCGCCCGCGAGGGGAGCCCTATCGTCGACGACGTCGCCGTCGCCCGTGACGTCAGTCGTGGTCATGGGGTCGGCGGCACCATTATCCGTGGTTGCGGGGTCGATGGCAAGGAACTTCCGCAATAGGGCCTCCACCTGATCCTTTACGGCTTCGGCAGCGGCGGTGTATCGCTCTGGGTCCACAAGCGCAAGCAAGGCACCAAAGTTGAAGCTGGGCTCTCGAAGATGGAGGTGGCTGAAGATGTGCGTCACAGTAGAGGTGGAGAGTGCGCGGGCTTCTCCTTCCACCATGGGACCAACCCCAATGACAATTCCCTCAAGCGTCGTGATGAGATGGGGGAGCATCTCGGCGAGGCCTTCCTCCGAAGTCACCAACGCCTCCTTCAACCCCCTCCCATAGAGATCCTACAGTGTCTTGCAGACCTCTGCTCGAGGGAGTCGAAGGTGGCACGCCCCTCGGTAAGAAGTCTTACCTTGACCTCCAGCCTGACCTTCTCGGCCCCCACCTCCTCCTCCTCCAACTTCTCCAGTCGGACATGCTCTGTGGCCTACTTTTGGGCCGCTTGCTCCAACTCGGTGTCATGGTCGGAAACTATAGTTTCTCGGGCCTTCAGCTCCTCCTCCTGCACCTCAAGTGGATGGGCCTCGGCGGCCTGCCTATCGCGGAGGGTCTTCAGCTCGGCCTCCGTCCCTCGGCAGCGCTCCTCAGCGGCCTTGGCATCCTTCACTGCAGCATCGCGTCTGACCGCGGCTAGGCCGGCTACCTGCTCGCCGTCCTTTGAGGCCGCCCTCACGGATGCGTCGGCCCAGAGCCATCCTAAGATCAACTCTAGGCGTTGTGACACCCTGTGCCGGCCAGGCCCCTGAAGATCGCCCCGAAGCTGATCTAGCACGAAGAGGGCCTCCTCCAGAACACCGGGCGCGGCAGAAGAATCACGGCCAAGTGGTGTGATGGACGGGGGAGGAGACAGTGCCAGTGCCCGGACCGACAAAGCAGCACCGACAAAGAGGGTCAGGGGCTCCGAAGCCTTCGAGACTTCAGCAGGCGAGCTGAGGGCGGGCGCCTTCGGAGTTGGCCTCGCCGCAGGGATCGCCTCCTCATGAGGCCGGGCCTCCGAGCCTCGGGAGGACGACCCAGCCGCCAGAGCGTGCGGGCCGGCCCCATCCTTTTGTGCCCTCTTTAGGGAAACATCAAGACACCGTGACAAGAGCAGGACGCAAACTCAAGATGGTGCACTTACTGGTCCACGGCGACGTAGTCCCTCGCCCTCTTCAGGAGCGTCATGGCCGCTAGCCTCATAGGCATAGGCGATGTCGCACAAGCCTCAGGGGCAGGCGAGGGCACATCTCCCATATCTGTAGTAGCAACGGCCGGTGACGAGGCGGAGGCGTCGCCTCGGGAGAGCAGCGCCGACCTTCCCTTCTTTGGGACCCCCAGCTTCAGCTTCTTCGGAGGGGTGCCCTTGGACCTCGTGGTGACCCTAGTAGAGCGCAGCGACCCCCTGACCAGTTGCTCACCAGCGTTGCCATCGTCAGAAAGGACGCAGAGGAGATCGGTCTCGCGTGGAGGAGATGTCTCATCCGCACTTTCCCGGGTTTCCTCCGAGTCTGCCCTCCCCTCCTCGTCGAACTCACCGGAGGACACCGTCACTGGGGAGCCCATGTTCGTCGAAGACAGGCATGGCGTCGGCATGCTTCTCCCCATCGGGGAGGCGATACAGCGGAAGGTGGGTGTCCTGGGGGCAATCCTGGTCCTTCTTGAGCAAGGTGCGCATGACCTTGTTCAGCTCCTCGTTGGATAGATGGTCTGGGCGCCGCTGGAGAGCGCCTTCCGCACCCTTGAGCCTCCATAGGGGGCGCGAGTGCGCCTGGAGCAGAGCCAGGCGCTGTGTCAGGGATCAGTGCCAAGTGCATCTGATCTGGTATATGTCTCATATGTGTATGTGAGCTAGCTAGTGGCCGGCCATGCTCATGCGTGAGAGTGTGTGAGTCCATGTGTGTATGAATGGATGGATGGATGGATGTGGGCGTCAGCTAGCTAGCCATCTTGCTAGCTAGCATGCATGCGTGGGAGTGAATGGCCAAGAGGCCATGGTGGCGCCCCCATGGCCGTGAGCCTCCCCTGGTGCTCCTTATAAAGGGGAGCCCAGGGGACAAGGGATGGCCCATGTGACCAACTTCACTATTTGGGAGAGAACGATGTGACATCTCACACCTGCTACAGTGTATCACTATTGCTCAGCAGTGTCCGGGTACAGCCGTCTTGTCTGCGGTATGGCCATCGTGTCAGGGTCTTGTCGGTATCGGGTCGTGCTACAGTCGGCAGCCGGCTGGTTGACGCAGTCGGCAGCCGGCTGGTTGGTGCAGTCGGCAGCCGGCAGTCGGCCGGGCAGAGCAGTCGGACGGGAAGCCGGCAGGAGCGGCCGAACAGTCGGACTGAGGGGCTTTGCTAGCCCCGATGTCTTGAAATATCGTCTTGCCGTCCTCGGGGTACCCGTGGTCGATTACTCCGACACCCGACAACTCATGTTGCCGGCGCGCTGCTTTCAACAGTCCTCATTGGGGAGACATTATCAGCGCAGACAGGATCATCGGTGGAGGCCCTCATCGGGGTGGCACTTTCTGGGGCGGTGGTTGATGGGCACCCCATGAAGGGATCCACCTCTTGGCGCTCCTCCTCTTGGTGGACCTATCCCATCACCTTGTCGGATCAGGGAGGAGGAACCTTGGTGCCGGCGTCAGATGGCGGAGTAAGCGGCACGCTCTCTCGCGTAGGGTTGGACTGGGAGCTGTTGGTTGTAGCATCGACCGTCGGCACCCCTTGCCCAATGTCTGCTGAGGAGCTTTGCCCCTCTGAGGTCTTGGCGTGCTTCGCCCGCGGCACCAGCATTTCCTCATCCCTGAAATGCAAGAAGAAATTTGAATAGAATAGCAGTCAAGCAAGGCAAAGCTTGGTTGGAAGAAAACAAAGAGTTACTCACTCACCATCGTCAGACTCGAGGAGGACAATCATTTTGTATTCAGGAGGTGGGGGAGTCTCCTGATACGTGCATTTTGCATCATGTTTTCCTACTGTTATTTATACTGTTTTTATGCATAATAATGCTTTATGGAGTAATTCTAATGCCTTCTCTTTCATAATATGCAAGGTTTACACAAAGAGGGAGAATGCCGGCAGCTGGAATTCTAGACCTGAAAAAGCTATGTCAGAGCTACCTATTCTGCACAACTCCAAATGAGCTGAAAATTTACAAATAAGTATTTTGGAATATATAAGAAATACTGGAGCAAATAACTTCCGGAGGAGGCCACCTGGTGACCACAAGACACCAAGGCATGCCAGGCCCCCTAGGTGTGCCCTGGTGGGTTGTGGTCAGACCAGCCCACCTCCGGTGTCCATCTTCTGGTATATACATCATTTGGACCTAGAAAAAAATAAAGGGATGACTTTCGGGACGGAGCGGCACCGTCTCGAGGCGGAACTTGGGCAGGAGCATTTTTGCCTTCCGGTGGAGCGATTCCGCCGGGGGAACTTCCCTCCCGGAGCGGGAAATCGAAGCCAACATCATCACCAACAACCCTCTCATCTTTGGGATGCCAATCTCCATTAACATCTTCAACAACACCATCTCCTCTGAAACCCTAGTTCATCTCTTGTGTACAATCTTTGTATCAGAACCTCAGATTGGTACTTGTGGGTGACTAGTAGTGTTGATTATTACATCTTGTAGTTGATTACTATATGGTTTATTTGGTGGAAAATTATATGTTCAGATCCATTATGCTATTTCACTCCCCTCTGATCTTGAGCATAAATATCATTTGTGAGTAGTTATTTTTGTTCTTGAGGTCACGGGAGAAGTCCTGTTGCAAGTAATCATGTGAACTTGATATGTGTTCAATATTTTGTTGTTATGTATGTTGTGATTCCCTTAGTGGTGTCATGTGAACATCGACTACATGGCACGTCACCATCTTTGGGCCTAAGGGAATGCATTGTGGAGTAGTTATTAGATGATGGGTTGCTAGAGTGACAGAAGATTAAACCCTAGTTTATGTGCTACTTCGTAAGGGACCAATTTGGATCCAAATGTTTAATGCTATGGTTAGATTTTATCTTAATACTTTTCTCGTAGTTGCGGATGCTTGCAAGGGGGTTAATCAAAAAGTGGAGGGTTTCTCAAGTAAGAATAGCACCAAAGCATCGATCCACCCACATATCAAATTATCAAAGTAGCGAACGCAAATCAAACCAACATGATGAAAGTGACTAGATGAAATTCCCGTGTACCCTCAAGAACACTTTGCTTGTTATATGAGGTCGTTTTTTCCGTGTACTATGACACGAAAGGATTGGGCTACCCTGCTGCACTTTATTTACCATTACCGTTACTTGTCCGTTACAATTTATATTGCTATCAAACTACCTGTTACCCACTATTTCAGTGCTTGCAGAAAAATACCTTGCTGAAAACCACTTGTCATTTCCTTCTGCTCCTCGTTGGGTTTGACACTCTTACTTATCGAAAGTACTATGATTGATCCCATATACTTGTGGATCATCAGTACTCTTTTCTGGCACCGTTGCCTGGGAGTGAAGTGCTCTTGGTAAGAAAAAGTTATTACTACGTGTTGAAATTTATTGTCACTTTCCACTATGGAAAACCATCCTTTGAGGTTTTTTTTTGGGGTATATTCACCTCAACCGGAAACACAAAGAGTTGCCCCTCAACCTACTACACCTACTGAAAATATTGGTTATGAAATTCATTTGGGTATGAGAGAACAACTACTAGCTAATCCTTATGCAGGAGATGGAACAGAACATCCTGATATGCACTTGATCCATGTGGAAGAAATTTGTGGATTCTTTTAGCTTGCAGGTTTACCCGAAGATGAAGCTAAGAAAAAGGTTTTCCCTTTATATTTGGAGGGAAAAGCATTGACATGGCATAGGCTATGCGATGATATTTGATCTTGGATCTGGAATCGATTCAAATTGGAATATCACCAAACAATTATCCTACGCATCTAGTTCATCGTGATCGGAATTATTCATATAATTTTTGGCCTCGTGAATAAGAAAGTATCACTCTAGCTTGGTGGAGGCTTTATTCAATGTTATATTCATGCCCCAATCATGAGCTGTTGAGAGAAATTATCATTCAGAATTTTTATGCCCGGCTTTCTCATGATGATCAATCTATGCTCGATACTGCTTGTATTGGTTCTTTTATGAAGAAGACTATTGAATTCAAGTGGGATCTTTTAGAAGGAATTAAACGCGACTCTGAATATTGGGAACTCGGTGAAGGTAAAGAATCAAGTATTAAGCTTGAGTTTGATTGTGTTAAATCTTTTATGAATACCGATGCTTTCCACAAGTTTAGCATTAAATATGGACTTGACTATGAGATAGTAGTCTCTTTTTGTCAATCATTTGCTACCCTTGTTGATATCCCTAAGGAGAAGTGGTTTAAATATCATCCCCCTATTAAAGAAGAAATTAAAGAACCGGCTAAAGCTAAATATGAAACTATCATTTACAATGTTGATCCAACTATGCCTAGTGCTTATATTGAAAAACCACCTTTCCCTGTTAGGATAAAGGAACATGCTAAGGTATCAACTATGGTTCGCAAAAGTAAAATTAAGCACCTAAACCCTTGATACGTCTCCAGTGTATCAATATTTTTTGATTGTTCCATGTTATTATACTATCAACCTTGGATGTTTTATATGCATTTATATGCTATTTTATATGTTTTTTGGGACTAACCTATTAACCTAGAGCCCAGTGCCAGTTTCTGTTTTTTCCTTGTTTTAGAGTAATGCAGAAAAGGAAAATCAAACGGAGTCCAATTGACCTGAAACTTCACGGAACTTATTTTTGGACCAGAAGAAGCCCACGGAGTATCGAAGATGGACCAGACGAGTCCCGGGCTGCCAACGAGGGTGGGGGGCGCGCCCAGCACACTGGCGGCACCCCCCTGCCTCATGGACAGCCCGAAGATCCACCGACGTACCTCTTCCTCCTATATATATACATATACCCTAAAAAATTCAAGGAGCACAATAGATCGGGAGTTCCGCCGCCAGAAGCCTTCGTAGCCACCGAAAACCAATCTAGACCTGTTCCGGCACCCTACCGGAGGGGGCAATCCCTCTCCGGTGGCTATCTTCATCATCCCGGCGCTTCCATGACAAGGAGGGAGTAGTTCTCCCTCGGGGATGAGAGTATCTACCAGTAGCTATGTGTTTGATCTCTCTCTTTCTCATGTTCTTGAGGTGGTACAATCTTGATGTATCGCGAGCTTTGCTATTATAGTTGGATCTTATGATGTTTCTCCCCCTCTACTCTCTTGTAATGGATTGAGTTTTCCCTTTGAAGTTATCTTATTGGATTGAGTCTTTAAGGATTTGAGAACACTTGATGTATGTCTTGCGTGGGATACCCGTGGTGACAATGGGGTATTCTATTGATCCACTTGATGTATGTTTTGGTGATCAACTTGCGGGTTCTGCCCATGAACCTATGCATAGGGGTTGGCACACGTTTTCGTCTTGACTCTCTGGTCGAAACTTTGGGGCACTCTTTGAGGTACTTTGTGTTAGTTGAATAGATGAATCTAAGATTGTGTGATGCATATCGTATAATCATACCCATGGATACTTGAGGTGACATTGGAGTATCTAGGTGACATTAGGGTTTTGGTTGATTTGTGTTTTAAGGTGTTATTCTAGTACAAACTCTATGATAGAGTGAACGGAAAGAATAGCTTCATGTTATTTACTATGGACTCCTGAATAGATTGATCAGAAAGAATAACTTTGAGGTGGTTTCGTACCCTACCATAATCTCTTCGTTCGTTCTTCGCTATTAGTGACTTTGGAGTGACTCTTTGTTGCATGTTGAGGGATAGTTATGTGATCCAATTATGTTATTATTGTTGAGAGAACTTACACTAGTGAAAGTATGAACCCTAGGCCCTGTTTCCTAGTATTGCAATACCATTTACTCTCACTTTTATCATTAGTTATGTTGTTGTTTTTATATTTTCAGATTACAAAAACCTTTATCTACCATCCATATACCACGTGTATCACCATCTCTGCGCTGAACTAGTGCACCTATACGATTTAACATTGTATTGGGTGTGTTGGGGACACAAGAGACTCTTTGCTATTTGGTTGCAGGGTTGCTTGAGAGAGACCATCTTCATCCTACGCCTCCTACGGATTGATAAACCTTAGGTCATCCACTTGAGGGAAATTTGCTACTGTACTAAAAACCTCTACACTTGGAGGCCCAACAACGTCTACAAGAAGAAGGTTGTGTAGTAGACATCAAGCTCTTTTCTGGCACCGTTGCCGGGGAGGTTAGCGCTTGAAGGTATATCTTTAGATCTTGCACTTGAATAATTTTGTTTCTTGTTTTAGCACTAGTTTAGTTTATAAAAGAAAACTACAAAAAATATGGAATTGAGTTTGCCTCATAAGCTTCATCTTTTTAATATCTTTCGTGAGTATGATGGAAAGGAAAATTGTGCCAAAGTGTTAGAAGAAAGAATGTTTGGCACTAAATATTTGAATGATGAGCATGATTGCAATGTTGTTAGTATGAATTCCTTGAATATCCATGATGCTAATGATATGCAAAGCCACAAGCTTGGGGAAGCTATGTTTGATGAAGATGATATTTTTCCCCCAAGTTTTGATGAGCAAATTTATTATGATGAAAGCATGCCTCCTATTTATGATGATTATATTGATGAAAGTGGATTTGGAGAGGTCATGACTTTATTTTGTGATGAATCCACTATTCCGGAAGAGGTTCCAATTGATTATGAGAACAACGTTGCTATCTATGATGATTATTGTGATGACTTGTATGCTATAAAGAACAACGATATCCATGAAACTTGTCATCATGATTTTAGTTTTCAATTGGATTATTCCTCACATGATAATTATTTTGTTGAGTTTGCCCCCACTATTATTCATGAGAAGAATTTTGCTTATGTAGAGAGTAGTAAATTTTCTATGCTTGTAGATCATGAAAAGAATGCTTTAGGTGCTGGTTATATTGTTAAATTCATTCATGATGCTACTGAAAATTATTATGAGGGAGGAATATATGCTTGTAGGAGTTGCAATAATATCAAGTTTCCTCTCTACATGTTGAAAATCTTGAAGTGTTGCTTGCTTTACCTTCCTATGCAAGTTGATTCTTGTTCCCACAAGTTGTTTGCTCACAAAATACCTATGCATAGGAAGTGGGCTAGACTTAAATGTGCTAGTCATATTATTCATGATGCTCTCTTTATGTTACAATCCTTATCTTTTATGTGAGCAGCGTTGAAATCATCATGCCTAGCTAGGGGCGTTAAACGATAGCGCTTGTTGGGAGGCAACCCAATTTTATTTTTTCCTCCTTGCTTTTTGTTCCTGTTTAGTAATAAATTATCATCTATCCTCTGTTATGATTGTGTTTTTATGTTTTAATTAGTGTTTGTGTCAAGTAAAGCCTTTAGGATCTTCTTGGGTGATTGTTATTTGATCTTGCTGTAAAAAACAGAAAGTACACGCTCACGAGAATAATTTTAATTTCTTACCAGAGAGCGATAAAATACCAATTCCACTTGAAGTATATTAATAAACAATATTCCCAGGACATCCTAATTTATTAGGATTTTTGGAGTTACAGAAGTATTCGAATCCTACAGATTACTACAGACTATTCTGTTTTTGACAGATTCTGTTTTCATTGTGTTGTTTGCTTATTTTGATGAATCTATGAGTAGTATCAGAGGGTATGAACCATAGTGAAGTTGGAATACAGTAGATATTACACCAATATGAATTTAGAATGAGTTCACAACAGTACCTACGTGGTGATTTTTTTTCTTATACTAACGGAGCTTACGAGTTTTCTGTTAAGTTTTGTGTTGTGAAGTTTTCAAGTTTTTGGTAAAGATTCGATGGACTATGGAATAAGGAGTGGCAAGAGCCTAATCTTGGGGATGCCCAAGGAACCCCAAGGTAATATTCAAGGAAAACCAAGAGCCTAAGCTTGGGCATGCCCCGAATGGCATCCCCTCTTTCATCTTCGTTCATCGGT
This sequence comes from Triticum dicoccoides, assembly GCF_002162155.2. Lineage (NCBI taxonomy): Eukaryota > Viridiplantae > Streptophyta > Magnoliopsida > Poales > Poaceae > Triticum > Triticum dicoccoides. The sequence goes on along the minus strand of NC_041380.1, from coordinate 373,326,158 downwards.
AACTTTACTTGGAGCTATATTTTTATTCACCACATGATATGTGTTTTTCTTGGAGCATCATTTTATTTTATTTTGTTTTGCTTGATGTTTGAATAAAATACCAAGATCTGAAATTCTTAGATGTTAGAGAGTCTTCACATAGTTGCATAATTATTCGACTACTCATTGATCTTCAGTTGTATCTTTCGGAGTAGTTTGTCATTTGCTCTAGTGCTTCACTTATATCCTTTTAGAGCACGACGGTGGTTTTATTTTGAAGAAATAAATGAACTCTCATGCTTCACTTATATTATTCTGAGAGTCCTAAACAGCATGGTAATTTTCTTAGGTTATGAATTTAGTCCTAATATGACAGGCATCCAAGATGGGTATAATAAAAACTTTCATAAAAAGTGCATTGAATACTATGAGAAGTTTGATACTTGATAATTGTTTTGAGATATGAAGATGGTGATATTAGAGTCATGCTAGTTGAGTAGTTGTGAATTAGAGAAATACATGTTCTGAAGTTTGTGATTCCCGTAGCATGCACATATGGTGAACCGTTATGTGATGAAGTCGGAGCACGATTTATTTATTGATTGTCTTCCTTATGAGTGGCGGTCGGGGACGAGCGATGGTCTTTTCCTACCAATCTATCCCCCTAGGAGCATGCGCGTAGTACTTTTTTGATAACTAATAGATTTTTGCAATAAGTATGTGAGTTATTTATGACTAATGTTGAGTCCATGGATTATACGCACTCTCACCCTTCCACCATTCTAGCCTCTCTTGTGCCATGCAATTTTCGCCGGTACCATGTCACCCATCATTACCTTCCTCAAAACAGCCACCATACCTACCTATCATGGCATTTCCATAGCCATTCGAGATATATTGCCATGCAACTCTCCATCGTTTCGTTTATTATGACACGCTCCATCATTGTCATATTGCTATGCATGATCATGTAGTTGACATTGTATTTGTGGCAACGCCACTGTTCATAATACTTTCATACATGTCACTCATGAGGCATTGCACATCCCGGTACACCGCCGGAGGCATTCACATAGAGTCATATTTTGTTCTAAGTATTGAGTTGTAATTCATGAGTTGTAAGTAAATAAAAGTGTGATGATCATCATTATTAGAGCATTGTCCCAGTGAGGAAAGGATGATGGAGACTATGATTCCCCCACAAGTCGGGATGAGACTCCGGACGAAAATAAATAAATAAAAGAGGCCAAAGAAGCCCAAATAAAAAAAGAAGAGAAAAGAGGCCAAAAAACAGAAAAAAGAGGAGAAGGCCCAAATAAAAAAATAAAAAATGAGAGAAAAAGAGAGAAGGGGCAATGCTACTATCCTTTTACCACACTTGTGCTTCAAAGTAGCACCATGATCTTCATGATAGAGAGTCTCCTATGTTGTCACTTTCATATACTAGTGGGAATCTTTCATTATAGAACTTGGCTTGTATATTTTAATGATGGGCATCCTCAAAATGCCCTAGGTCTTTGTGAGAAAGCGAGTTGGATGCACACCCACTAGTTTCTTTTGTTGAGCTTTCATACATTTATAGCTCTAGTGGATCCGTTGGATGGCAATCCCTACTCACTCACATTGATATCTATTGATGGGCATCTCCGTAGCCCTTTGATACATCTAGTTGATGTGAGACTATCTTCTCCTTTTTGTCTTCTCCACAACCACCATTCTATTCCACCTATAGTGCTATGTCCATGGCTCACGCTCATGTATTGCGTGAAGATTGAAAAAGTTTGAGAACATCAAAAGTATGAAACAATTTCTTGGCTTGTCTTCGGGGTTGTGCATGATTTAAATATTTTGTGTGGTGAAGATAGAGCATAGCCAGACTATATGATTTTCTAGGGATAGCTTTCTTTGGCCATGTTATTTTGAGAAGACATGATTACTTGGTTAGTATGCTTGAAGTATTATTATTTTTATGTCAATAATTAAACTTTTGTCTTGAATCTTATGGATCTGAATATTCTTGCCACAATAAAGAAGATTACATGGATAAATATGTTAGGTAGCGTTCCACATCAAAAATTCTGTTTTTATCATTTACCTACTCGAAGACGAGCAGGAATTAAGCTTGCACTATAGGAATCAGCTACTTTGCTGTCTGCCACGGCAGACGGCAAAGGCATGGATGGCTGACGGCAAAGGTCTTTGCCGTCCGCCGCGGACGGCAAAAGGTGACGGCAAAGTAAGGTTCGGCAAAGAGGTACTTTGCCGTCTGCTTCGGGTAGCTGACGGCAAAGGAGCCTTTGCCATCAGTAGCGGACAGCAAAGAGCGCAGACGGCAATAAATGCATTGTTACTCCGTTAGGTGGTTAACGGCAGGCCTTTGCCGTCCGCCGCTGACGGAAAACTTCGGAAGGCCTTTGCCGTCCGCCGAGTGATGTCAGCCGACGTCACTACACGGCAAGCCTTTGCCGTCCGCCACTGTAGGCAAAGTTTTTAATCTTTGCCGTCCGCCGCCGACGGCAAAGCCTTTGCCATCAACCACTGTAGGCAAACTGACCAAATTGGTCAGCCTCCCAGGAAGCACAGTAGCCTGCCACGTGGCCTCTTTGCCGTCAGCAGCAGACGGCAAAGAGCCCTTTGCCGTCGGTGGCAGACAGCAAAGAGCCTGCATATTGTCTCTTTTTCTGTTTTTTCTTAATCCAACAATTTTCATAGCAAATATATATGACATATATACATATATTTAACAGCAAACATATCACATATCCAGCACATAATTCCATATACATATGACATAGCAAAGTTTCATCAACATAGCAAGTTCCATCAAGTTCCATCCATACACATTGTTCCATATACATATTACATAGCAAAGTTTCATCAACGTAGCAAGTTCTATCATAGCAAGCTAGATACAATGCAAAGTTTTAGCAAAGAAAAAGCAAGCACTCCATCATAGCAAGCTAGCTTCCATGAAGTGAGTGAAATCTGCAAAATGGTAAATAAGAAAGTTAGAAATAGGTGAATAGAACAAGAAGAAGACTAGAACAAGAAGTATATGTCATTTATGACCTAACTTAGGTGGAATGGATCATTTATGAGCTAACTTAGGTGGAATGGATCATTTATGAGCTAACTAAGTTGAAATGGATTGTTTATGAGCTAACTTAGTTGAAATGGATCATTTATGAGCTAACTTAGTTGAAATGGGACATTTATGAGCTAACTAAGGTGAAGGGCATCGTTTTTAGCTAACTAAGGTGAAATGGATCGTTTTTGAGCTAACTAAGGTGAAATGGATCGTTTTTGAGCTAACTAAGGTGAAATGGATCGTTTTTGAGCTAACTTAGTTGAAATGGGTCGTTTATGAGCTAACAAAGGTGAAATGCCACGTTTTTGAGCCAACTAAGGTGAAATGGATCATTTTTGAGCTAACTTAGGTGAAATGGATCATTTAAGAGCTAATTTAGGTGAAATGGATCGTTTTTAGCTAACTTAGGTGAAATGGATCGTTTAGGAGCTACTCTAGGTAAATTGGGTCATTTTAGAGCTAACTTGGATAAACTGGATCATTTATAAGCTAACCTAGGTAAGATGGGTCATTTTGGAGCTAACCTAGGTGAAATGGGTCATTTTGGAGCTAACCTAGGTGAAATGGGTCATTTTAAAGCTAATGTGGGTAAAATGGATCATTTAGGAGCTAATCTACGTAAAATGGGTCATTTTAGAGCTAACTTGGATAAATTGGATCACTTATAAGCTAACTACAGTAAAATGAGTCATTTTAGAGCTAACTTAGGTAAAATGGATCGTTTATGAGCTAACTAAGTTAATTGTGCAATTTTTGACATAAGTAAGCTAAGTACATATCGTTTTAGAGCTAACTTAGGTAAAATGGATGGTTTAGGAGCTAATCTATGTAAAATGGGTCATTTTAGAGCTAACTTGGATAAATTGGATCACTTGTAAGCTAACTAAGGTAAAATGAGTCATTTTAGAGCTAACTTAGGTAGAATGGATGGTTTATGAGGTCAGTAAGCTTATTAAGTCATTTTGGAGGGAAAGAAGCTAACTCTAGGTCATTATGGTAAGCATATTGGAGGAAATAAAGCTAAGTCTAGGTCTTTATGCATTTGTTAAGCAAAACACTAGAGAAACTTACCGTGATCACGGAGATGTAGGAGCGGGCTGGCTCGCGCCGGTAGCTGGAGAAGGAGCGGGCTGGCTCGCGCCGGTAGCTGGAGAAGGATCGTGCGATGCATTTCTGGAGTTAAGCTGCACCAAAGATCATTTCCAATGTCTCGTTAGCATTATGCCACTCAAATGTTAAGACTAGCAAGTAATGTCCATTCAAATTAAACTCACCGTGCTCCCAAGAGCAATCACTGGCATCGGCGGAGCGGTCTGACCAGACTTCTCGCACACAGACTGCACATTTGGTTTTCACAACAGAGTCATACTAGTTAGTAATGAGACTCAAATGTTAAGACTAGCAAGTAATCTGCAGAAGAAACTTACCACAAGGAGCTCGTACATGGCCCTTGCCTGCATGTCATTCCGTGCCCTCTCCTCCTCCAACATCTTTGTCGTCCTCTCCTCCAACTCCTGCTGCCTCTCCGCCGCCTCGGCCAGAAGTTTCTCCGTTCTATCTCTCTCACTCTGTATAGCATCCCGCAACACCACTCACATGACCATTTATAATCATTGATGGAAGCGCACAAAATGTAATGGAGAAAGATAGCTGAGTACATATAACTAACCTTGAAGGCGAGTTGGACTGGCCGTTCACGAGGTCTTATCTCAGGAGCGGAGCTCGACTGGCGCGCCTTGATCACCGGGAGAGTGCTAGGACAACGGATAAGTCCATCTCCCATGGCTATGGAGCCATGGGACCTCACGCCACCAGATATCATCAACAGCTCTGTATGAATGGGACCCTGGCTCGGGTTAAAGTCCTCCCCTTTCCTCGCCTTCCCCTAATCTCTATATTGCACGAGCTTGTCGTGGGCGGAGATGTTGGTGAAGTTCTTTGGATCATCGAGGTCAGATGTAGAGAATGCCTTGACTTTCTTGTAAGGGCCAGTGTGGGCCATGGCATACAGGTCGTACACCTCTGGCACCTTATTCGCCTTATTGTAGGGTGCCTAAAAGAGAGAAACAAAGTAAATTAGTAATTAAAGGGCTAAAGCTAGCATGATGAATGAATTGCATGAATCATGAAGCAAACCACATACCCAGTTCCGCCCGTACTGAAATAAGTTGGAGCTGCCTTGGTGGTGTGGCACACCTTCCATTTGGGCACGTTTGTCCTTGGCATCTTTGTGGGTGGCCAGCCATTCTTCTGAGCACCACGCATTGACCAACACCTCCCAACAATCCATCCGATCCGCACACCATCTCGGAGGGGCCTAAGTTAGCAAATAGAAACTTGAGCGCTATGACTATGAATTACTAAATGAAGGAAGTAAGTACAAGGCCTTAAGAATTACCTTCATGTACTTCTCCTTACTCAAGAACTTATCGCGGCACTCCTGCTTGGGCTTCTTGATACCACGCCCGGTGTAGTAGTCTCGAACAGCCTGCACCCGAACCTCATGCCGTAAGTTCTGAAGTAGGCGCTTGCACTCCTTGTGGATAACATGATCCGCCTCCTCCTCGTATCCCTCCTCACACCTGTAGAATGTCTGCAATCAAATGAGACAATATTGATTAGTACAATTAATAACTAGCTAGTTGAAGATTTTTAATTGTGTAAAGGAGCAATTACCCAGAACTTTCTGATCACGACGTCTGCCCTCGTCTTGCACAAGACACCGTCGATAATCTCACCTGGCGGGGCCGGGGCAGCCAAGTAGTGCTCCCAAGACAATCCAACCTCTGGAAGCCGACCCTCACCAGGCAACGTGACAAACCCCGGGAAGTTTTGCCGAATCAGAACTCCAAGGACGGAGTTGGGCCGGCGGACACTTTCATGGTGGTCCCAACCCCTGCAGCATGACAAGGCCAACACATCAATTATTTGAAGAAACGTGAATGCAGAAGGTACAAAAAGATTAAATGCACTTACCTCTCCCCATCAGGGAAAATCAACCACCTTTGCTCGCGGGTCGCCGGCACGGACGGGAGCCGTGTAGCACCACGCTGGTAGACGTTGCCCCCCTCCTCCCCCTCCTCATCAGTCGGCTCCCCTCCATCATCAGCATGGCCACTCGGCTCCCCGCCATCATCAGCGTGGCCACTCGGCTCCTCAGGCTGACCCGACCAGGTACCCCATCCAGACGTGTGCTCCTCCGGGGTCTCGTGGGCCCACCCGAGGCTCGTGGGCCGAAGACCCGTGGACCGGAGTCCGTGCAGCCTCCTCCTCAGACGAGTCCACCCTAGCAATCACATGCTCGGGTGAAACAGCTGGGGGCGGCGGCGAGGAAGGCGCCGTAAGAGTCACCCTAGCTCCTCTCCCGCGACCATGTGCTCCACCTCCTCTCTTCTTCTTACCTTGTACCCTGTTGGGCACCGCAGTCGACGAAGAAGGGCCCGGTGGAGAGGTGCGTGTGGAATGGAAGACCTAGCACCACGCGCCGACGAAGAAGGGGCCTCGGTGCGCTCCCGACCAGCGCCCACCATCTTTCAACACCTGCCATGACAAAGAATAAACGAAATTAGTACAACATTAAAAAAAGTACCAACATGAATAATAATATGTATATCACTTAAGTGTATTATCATCAAGTACAACATAAAAAAATTGAATACCTGACACTACTAATAATCTCGATCAGTATCATCAATAAATGCATAATCATCATCATCACTATAATCAATGATGGGCTCATAGGGTTCATTGGCATCAACATGTGCAAGGCCACCTTGACGTAATCGGTCAAGCATTGGCAGGTCATCCGCAGCAGTAACCTCTTCTTGTTCCGGCTCTTCTTGTTCCTCCTCTGGGGTGATGTCGGATTCATTGTCGCTGTCTACTTCAATGTTTTGGGGTGAAGTATAGCGGTTCTTGAAATGCTTTTTGGAAAGACGTGTCTCTTGGAAGAATTCTCCTTCATATGTGTTTGGGTTAATGTGAGGTTCATAATCCTCTTCCTTTGGGGGAGAAAGTCTAGCACATGGTGGCACTTCATAAACGACATCCCAACCTTTCAGATTTGGATTAGTTTGGCAGGCCCACGATAGATAGAATACTTGGGTCGCCTGTTGAGCCGTAATATAGACATCAGGAACATCTAAATGGGTGCTTTGGTTGATTTCAACTAGCCCTATATGTTCATGAGTCCTAGTCTCCTTCGGCTGAAACCAATAACATTTGAAGACTACGACATTCGGTGGGTTTTCACCATAGAACAGAAGTTCATAAATTGCTTCAACTCTCCCATAATACTTGGTACCTCCTTAGCCGATAGAAGATACACAACAATTTGTAGACTTTTGGTCGGCCATAGATAGCTCTTTGCCATAGGTACGAAAGCGATACCCGTTGATGTCTTACTTGTCAAATGAACGGACCTTATAGTCAAAACCATTAGCGACTTGTCTCAATTCGGCGTCCATAGACTCTGAATTAGCCTACAAGTTTAATATGAAAGGATTGTTGCATTATGCACAAATTAGCGAATGAAATGAAATTGTCTAATAGAAATTACCATTTGTTTGAACCAAGAGATGAAACCGGGATAGCCGCCTCCTTGCTTTGCAAGAAGTCATACTCTTCGACGGAATCCTTTTGGATCTCCGCTCCATACGAGAATATGGCGACGTATCGACTGTATGACATATCCAGGAATAAGAGCAGTTCAAAGGAAATAGAAGTTGCGAAACAATGTACCGAGAACTTACTTGATGTACGGCCGCACTTCTATCAGGTTGTTGAAGATATACAATGAAATGGTCCACCATTCTTCGTTATCCAAAGATACTGGATGTGAAACACTAGCTGGTGCGAGATTCCCTTTGAATAGGCTGAGGTTGGATCCACCCTTTTTAGGCTCGTCAGCATTGTACCGAGGCTTCGGATTATGCAAATGACAATTTTTGGCTTCGTAGTGCGCTGTTACGAAGTTTGTCGCGTCCTCTGTGATGAATGCCTCAGCCGTCGATTCTTCAATTCTACGTTTATTTTTACATTTTTCTCCAAGCGTCTTCTGCATCCTCTCAGTTGGGTAGCACCAACGATTTTGCACGGGCCCCCCCAATCTTGCCTCGGTCGGGAGATGCAAAATCAAATGCTGCATTGGATTAAAGAAGCCCGGTGGAAAGATCTTCTCTAACTTGCAGATCAACTCCGGCGCCAACTCTTCCATTTCTTCTAGCACGCCAGGCGATAGTTCTTTCGCATAAAGAACACGAAAGAAGTAGCTGAGTTCTGCCAGTACTAGCCATTCATCCTCAAGGATGAAGCCACGCAACATCACCGGCATTACCCGCTCAATCCATATGTGCCAATCATGACTCTTGAGACCAAATATCTTCATTTTATCAAGATTCGCTCCCGTCTTTAGATTCGCTACATACCCATTGGGGAACATCAACTGCTGTTGCACCCACAAGAGAATTTCCCTCATAGCTGGCCTTCCAAGATTGAACCATGCCTTTGGCTTCGTCCAGTTCTGCTTTCCTTTCGGTTCTTTCATGTTTTGTAACGGCCTATCACATAGCGCCTCCAGATCGACTCTAGCCTTAGTATTATCCTTTGACTTCCCATCTATGCCAAACAATGTACCAAAAAGTGCCTCGGTGATATTCTTCTCAGTGTGCATCACGTCGATGTTGTGTGGGCAAAGGAGGTCTTTGAAGTAAGGCAGATCCCATAAGCATGTTTTGTGAGTCCACGCGTGCTTAGTATTATACCCCTTGAAGTACCCTGAACGTTGTGGATCTGGCTCGAGAGCGTTTAACTGATCCAGGGTTTGTTGGCCTGTCAATGCAGGTGGTGCAGAGTTTTTGACAACTCTACCCCTGATGAAGTTCTTCTTGTCTTTCCTGAACTTATGGCGAGGATCCAGGAACTGTCTATGCATGTCGAAGCAAGAAAACTTGCGACCGGCCTGAAGCCAACGAAACTCAAGAGCTCCCTTGCATGTGGGGCACGGGAACCTTCCATGCACACACCAGCCAACGAATAGCGCATACGCCGGCAAGTCATGCGTCGACTACATGTACCAGACACGCATTATGAAGTTCCGTTTGCTAAAGGCATCGTATGTCTTGAACCCATTATCCCAGGCTTCTTGCAATTCGTCCTTAAGCGGCTGCATGTACACATTCATATTTTTCCCCGGATAGTTGGGTCCTGGAATTATCAACGTCAGGAAAATGTTCTTTCTTTGCATAATCTGTCCGGGGGGAGATTGAGTGGAAAGACAAATACGGGCCAACAACTGTATTGGGCTGCCGTCATACCAAACACACTGAACCCATCCGTGTTGATGCCGACTCGAGGATGCCTCAGATCTGCCGCTTTGTCAGCATGTAATTCATCAAACTTTTTCCATGCAACACCATCCGATGTGTGTACTATCATCAGATTCCCATCTGCATCTAGTTCGGTTCTTTTGCCTGTTTTGTGCCATGTCATCTGTCTGGCCGTCTCTTCGACCATGAAAAGACGTTGAAGTCTTGGTACGATTGGCATATACCGAAGAACACTAACGGGGATTTTGGTTTGTGTCTTCTCACCCATACCGTTGTCTACCACAATATACCTGGAAGACTTGCAAATGGGACAATAGTTCAAGTCCGCATAGTCAAGCCTAAATAAGGCACATCCTTTCTCACAGGCATGTATCTTCTCATAGGGCATCTTCAGTGCATGGAGGATTTTTTCCGACTGGTACAGGTTTGCAGGCATTACATGGCCTTTGGGTAGAAAGCGTCCAAATACTGTCATAATTGCGTCATAGCATTCTCTGCCCAAGTTGAACTGAGCCTTCAGAGCCATTACTTGTGAGATGGCATCCAACTGACAAAGCTCAGTGTGCTCGTGGAGCGGACGTTTTGAAGACTCCAACATTTCATTGAAGGCCTTTGCATATTCCTCCATCTCCTCGTCCGAATCCCGAGCATCATCATAGTCTTGCACCATGTTTTCCATCCCGGTACCATGCTCGTCGGTGCGACGATGATCCACCTCAGCTCGGTCACGTTGGGCAGACTCACCATGAAATGTCCACACCGTATAATCGGGCGTAAAACCACTCTTCTGCAGGTGTTCGCCCATTTCAGCCTCTGTCTTCTTTTCCCAATTGCCGCACCGGAAACAGGGGCACCAGGTTTTCTTTTGGCCATTTGCAAATGCGGCTTTCACAAACCCCTTGGTTTTTGTGAACCATTCAGCGCTCCATTTGTTCTGACCAGTGTGACCGGTATACATCCACGCACGGTCACTCATCTTGACTTTCAGAGCTACTGGACACACAACAATTATATATGTAATTCACCATGTATATATTCATCAGTTGATCTACTTTGTCAATTTTATTACGTCCATGCAACCTACACTCTAATAGGTAATGATAGGTCCTAATCCCACCCGTGTATGTGTAGATTGGGTTCATTTTCCCATGCTATGCTCCGGATCCGACGCAAAATTTCGGCAGCACCTCCCCGCTGTTCTCTTGATACACGTCTCTGCAATAAACAGAGAGGATGTGTACCCGGAGAACAACAGGGGAGGCACTGACGAAATTTATGCATCGGATCCGGAGCAAAGCATATGGGAAAACGAACCCAATCTACACATACTCGGGCTGTCCATGGATAGCGTTGGACAATTCGAAAGAATCAAGGTTATAAATATGCAAATGCATGCATATTTATAACTATGACGCTTTCGAACGGGAGACACATATTGGTTACGCATATGCTTCAAGACACATATATAGCTAGCTATCAAGTTTCATTGGAATAGAGCAAATAATTAATGGGGGAGGAGGACATGTCATTTGTGCTCACCCACGAATGAAGGGGCAGAGCTTGTCAGACGCACGGCGAGGTCGTCGAACACCAAACCTCGCAGCGATGAAACAACTGCACATTTAAAACTACCCGGTCAACACAATTATATATGATGTTTTTCATAACAAAATCGAAGAATATATGACCTAACTAATAATTCACAAATATATGACCCCCGTCGGCCTCTGGAAGGCCAAAGAACACCTTTTCGGGAGGTGTCGGGGGTCGGGGTGCCGTGTCGGGGTCGGGGTGTTGT
>NC_041380.1:373294604-373313795 GCF_002162155.2 Triticum dicoccoides | reverse complement strand
GCTAGCGGACGGCAAAGAGCTGGGGGCGTTAAGTTTTTTCTAAACGGGCGGGGGGGGGGGGGCACCTCTCTCTTTGCCGGCAGCCAGCGGACGACAAAGTTTCTTTGCCGTCTGCTGGCTGACGGCAAAGAGCCGGCTGATGGCAAAGGCCTGTTTTACCATCTGCCATTTCTTTGTCGTCCGCTTTTCGGTAGCTGATGGCAAAGAGCTTCTTTGCCGTCCGCTAGCCGACGACAAAGAGCTGGCAGATGGCAAAGTAGCTGATTCCAGTAGTGTTGGGGGTATTGATACGTCTCCAACGTATCTATAATTTTTTATTGTTCCATGCTATTATACTATCAACCTTGGATGTTTTATATGCATTTATATGTTATTTTATATGATTTTTGGGACTAACCTATTAACCTAGAGCCTAGTGTCAGTTTCTGTTTTTTTCCTTGTTTTAGAGTATCGCAGACAAGGAAAATCAAACGGAGTCCAATTGACCTAAAACTTCAAGGAACTTATTTTTGGACCAGAAGAAGCCCATGGAGTATCGGAGATGGACCAGAAGAGTCTCGGGCTGCCCACAAGGGTGGGGGGCGCGCCCACCCCCTTGGGCGCGCCCCCTGCCTCGTGGACAGCCCGAAGATCCACCGATGTACCTCTTCCTCCTATATATATCCATATACCCTAAAACTTCGGGGACCATAATAGATCGGGAGTTCCGCCGCCAGAAGCCTCCGTAGCCACCGAAAACCAATCTAGACCCGTTCCGGCACCCTGCCAGAGGGGGCAATCCCTCTCCGGTGGCTATCTTCATCATCCCGGCGCTCCCCATGATGAGGAGGGAGTAGTTCTTCCTCGGGGCTGAGAGTATGTACCAGTAGCTATTTGTTTGATCTCTCTTTCTCGTGTTCTTGAGGTGGTACGATCTTGATGTATCACGAGCTTTGCTATTATAGTTGGATCTTATGATGTTTCTCCCCCTCTATTCTCTTGTAATGGATTGAGTTTTCCCTTTGAAGTTATCTTATCGGATTGAGTCTTTAAGGATTTGAGAACACTTGATGTATGTCTTGCGTGGGATACCCGTGGTGACAATGGGGTATTCTATTGATCCACTTGATGTATGTTTTGGTGATCAACTTGCGGGTTCCGCCCATGAACCTATGCATAGGGTTTGGCACACGTTTTTGTCTTGACTCTCCGGTAGAAACTTTGGGGCACTCTTTGAGGTACTTTGTGTTAGTTGAATAGATGAATCTGAGATTGTGTGATGCATGTCGTATAATCATACCCACGGATACTTGAGGTGACATTGGAGTATCTAGGTGACATTAGGGTTTTGGTTGATTTGTGTCTTAAGGTGTTATTCTAGTATGAACTCTATGATAGACTGAACAGAAAGAATAGCTTCATGTTATTTTACCACGGACTCTTGAATAGATCGATCAGAAAGAATAACTTTGAGGTGGTTCCGTACCGTACCATAATCTCTTCATTTGTTCTCCGCTATTAGTGACTTTGGAGTGACTCTTTGTTGCATGTTGAGGCATAGTTATGTGATCCAATTATGTTATTATTGTTGAGAGAACTTACACTAGTGAAAGTATGAACCCTAGGCCTTGTTTCCTAGTAGTGCAATACCGTTTACGCTCACTTTTATCATTAGTTACCTTGCTGTTTTTATATTTTCAGATTACAAAAACCTTTATCTACCATCCATATACCACTTGTATCACCATCTCTTCGCCGAACTAGTGCACCTATACGATTTACCATTGTATTGGGTGTGTTGGGGACACAAGAGACTCTTTGTTATTTGGTTGCAGGGTTGCTTGAGAGAGACCATCTTCATCCTACGCCTCCTACGGATTGATAAACCTTAGGTCATCCACTTGAGGGAAATTTTCTACTGTCCTACAAACCTCTGCACTTGGAGGCCCAACAACGTCTACAAGAAGAAGGTTGTGTAGTAGACATCAACCCTCTGAGCAAATCAAAGTAGAACCTAGTGTTGCTATGGTTAAAGATCTCCTGGTAGAAAATATTGATGGGCATGTTATTTATTTCTGTGATGAAGCTGCTAGAATTGCCAAACCCGATGAAAAAGATAAACATAGACCTGTTGTTGGCATGCTTGTTGTCTCAGTTAAAATAGGTGATCATTGTTATCATGGTTTATGTGACTTAGGTGCTAGCGTGAGTGCTATTCCTTTTACCTTATACTAAGAAATTATGAATGATATAGCACTCGCTGGAATAGAAGACATATATGTTACTATTAAACTTGCTAATAGAGACACCATCACATCACTTGGGATTGTTAGAGATGTTGAAGTCTTGTGTGGGAAAATAAAATACCCTATTGATTTTCTAGTTCTTGGTTCCCCACAAGATCACTTGTGTCGCATTATCGTTGGTAGACCTTTCTTGAACACTGTCCATGCTACTATAGATTTCCATAAACAAACTGTCAGTGTTTGCTTTGGTGATGAATCTCATGAGTTTAATTTCTCCATGTTTAGTAGACAAACTCATAAGAAGGAATAACCTAGTAGGGATGAAACAATTGGTCTTGCTTCTATTGCCATGCCTCCTACTGATCCACTAGAACAATATTTGCTACATCATGAAAATGATATGCACTTGTGCGAAAGAAATGAAATAGATAAAATATTCTTTGGACAACAACCTCTGCTTAAACACAATTTGCCTATTGATACTCTAGGAGTTCCTCATCCACCTAAAGGTGATGTTGTGTTTGAATTAAAACAATTACCATACACTTTGAAGTATGCTTATATTGATGAGAAAAAGATATATCCTATTATTATTAGTCCTAACCTTTCAGAACATGAAGAAGAAAGATTATTAAAAATTCTGAGGAAGCACCGTGCTGCTATTGGATATACTCTTGATGATCTTAAGGGCATTAGTACCACTCTATGTCAGCACAAGATTAATATGAAACCTGGTACTAAACCCGTTGTTGATCACCAACGACATTTGAATCCTAAGATCAAAGAAGTGGTAAGAACTAAAATACTAAAACTTCTGGAAACAGGTATAATCTACCCCATAGCTGATAGTAGATGGGTAAGTCTAGTTCATTGTGTCCCTAAGAAGGGATGTACCACTGTTGTTCATAATGATAAAAACGAACTCATTCCACAAAGAATTGTTACTTGCTATAGAATGGTAATTGATTTTCGAAAATTAAATAAAGCTACTAGAAAAGATCATTACCATCTACCTTTTATTGATCAAATCTAGAAAGATTATCTAAGCATACACACTTTTGTTTTCTTGATGGATATTCCATTTTTCTCAAACACATGTCTCACAACCTGATCAATAGAAAACCACTCTAACTTGTCCTTTTGGAACATATTCTTATAGACGTATGCCTTTTGGTTTATGCAATGCACCTGCTACCTTTCAAAGATGTATGACTGCTATATTCTCTGATTTTTGTGAAAAGAATGTTGAGGTTTTCATGGATCCATTAATGGAACTTCTTTTGATAATTGCTTAAGAAACCTTGATCGAGTTTTGCAGAGATGTGAATGAGGGAGTCCTGGACTAAGGGGTTCTCGGGCATCCGACCTATCGATATGGGCCGGACTATTGGGCCGTGAAACTACGGAGACAGAAGACTTTACCTGTGTCCGGATGGGACTCTCCTTGGTGTCGAAGGCAAGCTTGGCGATCAAATTATGAAGATTCCTTTCTTTGTAACCGACCTTTTGTAACCCTAGATCCCTCCCGTGTCTATATAAACCGGAGGGCTAGGTCCGTAGATAGACCCAGAATAATCATAGCCAGGCTAGACTTTTAGGGTTTAGTCATTATGATCTCGTGGTAGATCAACTCTTGTAATGCTCATATTCATCAAGATCAATCAAGTAGGAAGTAGGGTATTACCTCCATACAGAGGGCCCGAACCTGGGTAAACATTGTGTCCTTCGTCTCCTGTTACCATCAATCCTTGATGCACAGTTCGGGACCCCCTACCCAAGATCCGCCGGTTTTGACACCGACATTGGTGCTTTCATTGAGAGTTCCACTGTGCCATCCTCAAAAGGTTTGATGGTTCCTTCAACCATCTACGACGATGCTGTCCAAGGAGAAGTCTTCCTCCCCAGACAGATCGTCGTGTTCGGCAGCTTCACACTGCGGGCCAACTCGCTTGGCCATCTGGAGCAGATCGAAAGCTACGCCCCTGGCCACCAGGTCAGATTCGGATGCTTGAGCCACGTCGCAGATATCCGTGGAGACTTGATCTTCGACGGATTTGAGACCATGGTAGCTACTCCCAGCAACCACAATGAACATGACTTAGATCTGTCAGCGGGCGATACGTAGGAAATTGCACCTGAAACCACTCTGACCTTAGATCCGGAGCAGGTCGCGCCATCCGAGGACAGGAAACTCAACCCCGCAACAGAGGCCGTAGACTCCATGGCGTTGGAGCCGCACACAGACTTAACTTCAAGTAACATATGTGTCATCGGAGCTACGGACTCGTTTCCGGTTATAAGTTCCGAACTATGTGCGTCCGCGCATGTCGAACATGAATGGTCATCGATCACCGAATTCAGCGCCGCGGACATCTTCCGGCACTCGCCTCTGGGCGACGTGCTAAACTCGTTAAGAGCACTACCTTTAGTGGGAGCCTCACAGCCAAATTATGTATGGCTCGAACCGAAGGCTGATGATGGAGAATTTCACTACCCACCTACCGCCCACATCATAGCCACTGTCGAAGACTTAACCGACATGCTTGATTACGGCTCCGACGACATCGATGGTATGGTCGACGATGCCGGAGAAGAAGAGGCCCAGAACCCGCCATTCACCGGACGCTGGACGGCCACTTCCTCGTATGATGTATACATGGTGGATGCACCAAAGGACAATAGCGGCGATGACAAGGAAGATCCAGCTGAGGATAAACCTTCCGAGATACAATCAAAGCGCCAGCGTCAGCGGCGCCGCTCTAAGTCATGCAGCAGTAAAGACAGCAACACCGGCACATGAGAAGATAACACTCCGGAAGGTGCCAAAGACAACGAAGACCCCGTTGATGCAGCTATTGAACAGGATGAACGGGAGGATGGGTAGGTTAGCCCTGGTAAACAGGCCACGCACGAAGACTCGGAGGATGGTAGTTATCTTCCGCTATCAGAGGATGAGGCGAGCCTCAGCACTGAGGATTTCATCGTGCCTGAGGAACCTCTTGAGCAGGAGCGCTCCAAGCGCCAGCTAATATCCACTGCAAGGAGCCTGAAGAAGCAGCAGCAGCAGCTTCAAGCTGACCAAGATCTGCTCAACAATAAATGGACCGATGTCCTAGCAGCCGAAGAATACAGCCCCAAGCGCCCAGCCAAAAGTTACCCGAAGCACAAATTGCTACCTCAGTTCGATGACGAGGCACTGGACCACATACCACCATCGCGCAATGCGGCTGACCAACCACCACATGGTCGGGATAAATCGGCAACTCAAGCCGAATACCAGCCCGCCCCGCCTCATTGCAAAGGCAGAGGTAAATCAGCTCACGGTCATACATATGACCTTTGACAGGACCTGAACAATAAAGCAGGACATACCAGATCGATCTACGTATTGCGAGGACGTGCCTCGACACGCGACGACGGCCATCTATTTGGACATGACAAACCTAGTCATGCGCAGCCTGAAAGCCGCAAACGGACCTCATCAGAGCTACGTCGTGATATGGCCCGATATAGAGGCGCCGCACTGTCAGGACCCCGACTCGATGTCACATCGATCTAGCCGGTAACACCTCATATCACCTTGCGGCCTCACGCACGGTATCCCCACGGGTGTCGCCTTACCTTTGCCCGGGACCGTTTGCGCATTTTGGCTCACGTATATGATAGTGTCGCTAGCATCCATATGATAAAGAGCCCGGGCTGACATGACTAGTCGTAAACCCAAAGTGGCACAGACTTACAGGGACAGGCATCCATGACCCAGCTTCGAACGTGTCGGTCATCAGCAAATGGGTCCGGGCTGTAGCACTGGGCTAGCAGGACTCCGGTAAACCGGGCTGTAGCGGGCTAACAGGACTCCGGTACTCAAAGCGTGACATTTCCCCGAAGGGACAGACACAGGAACGAAGAAGGACACATGTCGGCCAGCCTAAG
Source organism: Triticum dicoccoides (assembly GCF_002162155.2). NCBI lineage: Eukaryota > Viridiplantae > Streptophyta > Magnoliopsida > Poales > Poaceae > Triticum > Triticum dicoccoides. The sequence goes on along the minus strand of NC_041380.1, from coordinate 373,307,637 downwards.
TGTTCCAGAGCAGTAGCAAGCTACCATGGCTCAGCGGTAACACTAGGAGACATTTCCCGGTAAGAGAGGCTACTAAAGATAAACAACTAGATAGTCAGATCCCACACATACCAAGCATTTCAGTCATACACACAATATGCTCGATATGTGCAAATACAATGAAGCATCACAACATGACTCTACGACACAAGTACTTTATTTAAGGCTCAGTGAGCCATACATAACATACACAAAGGTACGGGTCTCACGACCCAACATACAAGTCATACAGTCATACAAACCAGCAGCGGAAGTAACTTGTCTGAGTACAGATAACTAGTAAAACAAAAGAGGCTTGGAAAGCCTAGCTATACTACGTGGTCCTTCACAAGCTCACGGTCACCACCTGGGTCTTAAGCCTACTCGTTGATGTCAACGTCTACATAGAACCCATCAGAAGGGGTTGCAGCATCTTCTGTAAAAATGTAGATTATAGCAACATGAGTACAAAGGTACTCAGCAAGACTTACATCAGATCCTACATACATGCATAGTATCAAGAAGGGTTGGTGGAGTTATTGCAGCAAGCCAGCTTTGACTCTTGGCTAGGCTATCCTACGATACTCCAACTTGAAATGGTTTTGCGCACACGAGTCCACTACTCACCAATTCAATACACTACCGAGGATCCGCCTCCGTCTTCCTACGGAAGAGCCATCCTCGGCACTCACACTTATCTTGAGGCTTTTAACAGTTTCCATTTACTTGTCTATGAACTGTATAGGCAACCAAGTAGTCCTTTACCGCGGACGCGGCTATTCGAATAGATCATGTTAACCCTGCAGGGGTGTACTCCTTCATACACGCTCTCACCACTTACCGTCGTTTACACGACATGTACTCGGCAACCTTCAAGCGGAAGCCCAACGTGGGTGTCGGCCACGACCTACCTAACCACCTAAGCCTCCAGTCCAGGTTTATCGCCTATCCAGGTTCCATCCGTAGGGAGTCCGGCCGAGGTTTCCCATACGGCCCCGAACGATGTGAACAGGGTTCCCGAGATACCTAACGGGTATTCGGTACACCGTGCCACGTACCTACCGCATCACAGCCCACCCCTACGGTCAGCGCTGTCCACGGCCTCCAGTAGGCTACAAACACCAGAAACTACTTGCAACTCCTGGACAGAGAGCTAGGGTGAATAAGAAGTCGAGCGGGGTCATATTTCAGGGCCCAATGCATGGTAGTAGCTGTATCTTAAATCACGCATACAGATCTCAGTGCTTAAGGTCGGCTTCAATGAAACAACCCACCATGTACTCCTACATGGCCTCTCATCGGTACCTTTACCAAATCGTGTTCACCACACCACTCTCATTACCGAGACAAACATTTCACTCTAGCCCATCACCCAGATGAACCAGACCTGACACGACTCTAAGCATAGCAGGCATAGCAAGGTAGGAACAACACATACATATGGCTCAAACAACTCCTACACATGCTAGTGGGTTTCATCTAGTTACTGTGGCAATGACAGGTCATGCAGAGGAAATGGTTCAACTACCGTAGCACACAGCAGTTTGAAACGCGTTGTCTTAATGCAGTAAAAGAGAGCAGGAGCGAGAACATGGGATTGTATCGATATGATCAAATGGTTGGTTGCTTGCCTGATGGTTCGATGCACTGATACGGTTCTTCGTTAGGGTAATCAGGGTACTCTTCGGGGACAGAACCTGCCGCAGAGAGCACCGATACACAAACATTACCAAACAGTATGCAACAATATGATGCATGCATGAAACATGGCAATATGAGTGTGTTGGGCTAATGCAACTAAAACCAGAAGGGTTTGAACAAATTTGAATCAAAGATTCAAATTTCAAACTCAAACATGGCCTTTTAAAGTGCTTTTCCTTGTTCTGCTTAAAACATCAATTTAACTTGTTTGATCATGCATGAAAATAGTACAGATGGATAGATTGGATTTTTCTGATCATTTTTCATATATAATTTGTCCAATTTGGAGTTACAGAATAAAAGTTATGAATTTTTGAAGTTTAAATTATATTCTGGAATTTCCTGATTTAAATTAAATCCAGAAAATCAATTACTGCGTCAGCCTGACGTCAGTGTGACGTCAGCAGGTCAGCGGAACAGGTCTGGGTCAAACCTGACAGTGGGTCCCGCATGTCAGGGTGATTATTTTAATTAAAACTTAATTAAAACTAATCCTGTTTAATTAACAGGGCTGGGCCCCACCTGTCATTGACTCAGGGGAGTCAACCAGGGCCCACCCGTGGTCAAACCCGGGTCGGCTGCACCGGCGTTTAGCCGCCGGCGAGCCCGACGCGGCGGCGGAAGTGGTTTTGGCCATTTCGGCCACCAAATGGGCCGCGGAGACCACCGGAGTGGAGCTGAGGACAAACCGCAGCTCTTGGCGGAGTCCGTTGGGGTCGGGGTGGCCGGAGTTGGCGCCGGCGACGACTTTGGCGGCCACCGGGGTTCGGTCGGAGGTGAACTTGGCGCTAGAGGGTTCGGTGAGGCTCGTGGAGTAGCTAGCTAGGTGCTGCGGAACTTGGTGAGTAAGATGGACACTATCTTGTGGCCGGAGGATGACCGGGAGCACGTCGGCGACGAGCTCCACGACGGTGGGTGCGGTTGAGCTCCGGGAGGTTGCTACACGGCTCGGGAGCAAGAACGGAAGGGAGGGGAAGATGGCTAAGCTCACAGTGAGTGCGACGGAGTTCTTGGTGCGGCCGGAGATGGACCGGAGCGACGACGGCGTTGAAGGGGATCTCCGGCGACGGTGAGCTCGGGCGAGGTCGGTGCGGTGGTCTCGGGCGTTGCGAGCGCTCGGGGCTCGGCTGCTCGATGAAGTGGACAGCGGCGGAGCTCCTGGACACGGTGAGACGGCGTGGGGTGGTCGGAGGGCGTGGCTACGGCGAGGGGGTGGCGGCGATGGCGTCGGCCATGGCTGGGGCGTGCGAGGGGGAGGAGCTGGAGAGGAGAGGGGGTGTCTGGGGGGTTCGGGGGAGAGAGGGAGGCCGATCCACGACGTCACCTGGCGAGGGGAGCGGCGAGGCGGCGAGCAGGTGCGTGGCGCACGCCGCGGTCGCCGTCGGGCACCTGCCTGCCTGCCTGGCCGGCAAGCAGCTCGCTGGAGCGGTGCTGGGCTGGGCCGGCAGGTGGGCCGGGGGCAGGCGCCAGGTAAGCTTTTCCCCTTTTTTCTGTTTCTGTTTTTATTTAATATATCTGCAACTTTGTTGAATTTAATAAAATACCTAGGCAACTTCAAAAATCACCAAATTACTCCTGGTCCATAGTTGGATTATTCCCAACATGAAACATTTTAGTTTGGAGATATTTGAGCATTTAAATATTTTATATAATTTTAAATGCCCAAATTCAAATATTTATGAATTAATTCAAAAACCCTAAGATGGCCTAGGAAAATGTGCACCACTTTTGGCAGAGGTTCTGAACCAAGACAAAAATGATGGGCATTTTAGAAGGGCATTTCAGGTTCATTGAAAATTATTTTAGTAAACCCTAGTTGGTTTCAGAGGGGACTGGGGGTTCTGTCATCCCCATTTCAAGTTTCTGATGAAAAAGTAAACATGATGCAACACTCTAATGCATGACTAGCTTGGGTGTGACAACTCACCCCCACTCAAAAGAATCTCGTCCCGAGATTTGGGTTCCTCCGGGAAGAAGGCGGGGTACTCGAGTCGAAGACGATCCTCCCTTTCCCAAGTTGCTTCATCCTCAGAATGGTGCGACCATTGAACCTTGAGAAACTTGATATTATGACGTCGAGTGGTACGCTCGGCCCGATCGAGGATACGAATGGGGTACTCTCGGTATGTAAGATTATCTTGGAGATCAAGCGTTTCGTAGTCCACTCCATGGATAGGATCCGAGAAGCAACGCCTGAGTTGAGAAACGTGGAAGACATCGTGGACTCTGGAAAGATGCGGAGGTAGTTCCAGCTGGTAGGCAACTTCTCCTCGTTTGGCGAGAATGCGAAAAGGTCCAATGTAACGAGGAGCCAACTTGCCTTTGATACCAAAACGATGGGTACCCTTCAGAGGGGTGACCCGAAGATAAGCCTTCTCGTCAACCTCGAAAGTCATAGCCTTATGCTTCCGGTCATATTGACTCTTTTGACAGGTTTGGGCTGTTTTCAACTTTTCACGAACGATACGAACTTGTTCTTCTGCTTCCTGAATCATGTCCGGGCCAAAGAATTGTCTTTCCCCGGTCTCTGACCAGTTAAGGGGTGTTCGACACCGTCGTCCATAGAGAACTTCAAAAGGGGCTTTACCCAAGCTAGATTGATAGCTGTTGTTGTAAGCAAATTCGGCAAATGGAAGGCACTTCTCCCAGTCCATCCCGAATGAGATAACAGAGGCTCGAAGCATGTCTTCTAGAATCTGGTTGACGCGTTCCACTTGACCACTCGACTGAGGGTGGAAGGCGGTGCTGAAGGAGAGACGGGTTCCCATAGCATTTTGGAAACTTTCCCAAAATCGAGAGGTGAAGAGGCTTCCTCGATCTGAGTTAATTTCCAAAGGAACACCATGGAGAGACACTATTCGGGAGATGTATAAGTCTGCCAGCTGACTAGCGGTTATACTCTCACGAACAGGTAAGAAATGGGCTACTTTGGAAAGACGATCGACAACGACAAAGATAGCATTATTCCCTCTCTTGGTCCTGGGAAAACCGGTAATGAAATCCATGCCAATTTTATCCCATTTCCATTCAGGAATAGCTAAGGGTTGAAGGGTGCCAGCAGGCCGTTGGTGCTCTGCTTTTACACGTCGACAGACGTCGCAATTAGCAATATACTGAGCAATTTCTCTCTTCATCCTAGTCCACCAGAACCTCTGGCGTAGGTCCTGATACATCTTAGTACTACCGGGATGAATAGTGAGAGGGGATTCATGAGCCTCCTTAAGGATTAACTGCCGTAGCTGCTGGTTCTTGGGAACCACTAGACGGTTCTCAAAGTACACAACACCATGATCATTTGTGGAGAAACAACTAGCACCTCCGCTAGCAATGTTCTCTTTGATTTTAGATATTCCCTTATCTTGCTTTTGGGCAGCGATGATTTGATCCGTAAGAGTAGGTTTTGCCACCAAGGTGGAAAGAAATCCTTGAGGAACAATGTGAAGGTTAAGCTTCCGAAATTCCTCATGGAGAAGCGGTTGACTTTGTTGTAACATCAGATTGTTACAATAAGATTTACGACTTAGCGCATCAGCCATGACGTTGGCTTTCCCTGGGGTGTAGGTTATTCCTAAGTCGAAGTCTGTGATCAATTCAACCCAACGTCTTTGCCTGAGATTCAGATCCGGTTGGGTGAAAATGTACTTCAGACTTTGGTGATCAGTGAATATTTCGCAATGATTACCGAGGAGGTAATGTCGCCAGGTCTTAAGTGCATAGACTACAGCTGCAAGCTCTAGATCATGAGTAGGATAATTCTCCTCGTGTGGGTGCAATTGCCGTGAAGCGTAGGCAATTACGTGTCGATCTTGCATGAGAATGCAACCTAGTCCTTGTCGCGAGGCGTCGCAGTAGATAACAAAGTCCTTAGAGAAGTCTGGCGGTACCAGTACGGGAGCAGAAGTCAGGCGTCTTTTCAGTTCCTGAAAGCTGTGCTCACATTGTGGAGTCCACTCGAACTTCTTATCTTTCTTGAGGAGTTCGGTTAGAGGTTTGGCAACTTTGGAGAAGTTCTCGACAAAGCGACGGCAATAGCTCGCTAAGCCTAGAAAACTCCGAACTTGCTTGACCGATTCAGGTGGAGTCCAGTTAAGGACGGCTTGAACTCGCTCAGGGTTAACAGCAATTCCTTTACCAGATATTACATGACCCAAATAGGTCACTTCTGACAACCAGAATTCACATTTAGAAAATTTGGCATAAAGGCGATGCTCTCGAAGTTTCTGCAACACTAGCCTTAGATGTTCGGCATGTTCTTCCTCGTTCTTGGAGTAGATGAGTATATCATCGAGGTAAACCACGACGAATTTATCCAAATACTCCATGAAGATTGAGTTCATTAACCGAGAAAAGGTGGCTGGAGCGTTGGTTAAACCGAAGGACATGACGGTGTACTCGTATTGGCCGTAACGAGTAACAAAGGCCGTTTTAGGGATGTCCCCGTTTCTGATTTTGATTTGATGGTAGCCCAACCTCAAATCCATCTTGGAGAAGACTGAGGATCTAGCGAGCTGATCGTACAGGTCGTTGATCCTGGGGAGTGGATATTTGTTCTTGATGGTGACCAAATTGACAGGTCGGTAATCTACAACCATCCGGTCCGTACCATCCTTCTTCTTGACGAATAGGACGGGGCAAGCCCACGGAGATGAACTAGGTCGGATGAAACCCTTTTTCAAGGACTCATCGAGTTGTTTCTTAAGCTCGGCTAGTTCTAGGGGTGCCATCTTATAAGGTCTTCTAGCAATCGGAACGGTTCCTGGAATGAGGTCTATTACGAACTCAACATCCCTGTCAGGTGGAACACCTGGCAATTCCTCTGGAAAGACATCCGGGAAGTCACGGACTACCGGGACGTCCTCAAGGTCTGGCAAAGGGCTGGCGTTAAGAGAATATAATTGTCGCTTAGCTATTCGGGTCAAGACATTGACTATCTTTCCCGAAGGATGGGTGAGTTGAACAGTCCTAGAGAAGCAATCGATTTGGGCATGATGAGCCGACATCCAGTCCATACCCAAAATGATATTAATATCTGAAGATTTAAGGGCTATCAAAGACGCGAGGAAAACAAGTCTGTCGACTTGGATTTCATTTCCATGGCTTACTCGAGAAGTTTTCCATTTGGATCCCGGAGTTTGAATTACCATAGAGGTTGGCATATCACCGAATGCGACGTTATGCAAACGAGCATAATTTTCAGATATAAAAGAATGAGAGGCTCCTGTATCGAAAAGAACAGATGCCGGGTGGCAATTAACAAGAAGCGTACCGAGAACGACGTTGGGATCCTCTTGAGCTTCTTCGGCAGAGATACAGTTGACATGGCCACGTGAAGCGGTGACCGGCTTGGCGTGGAATATTTTTCCTGTCGGCTTGCCACGGCCAACAGCTTTAGCAGATTGATTGGGGTTGGTCTGGGGACACTCACGCATATAGTGGCCAGATTCCCCACACTTGAAACAAGTCACGGAACTGGTACGTGGAGGAGCATTGTTAGTTGGACCCCCATAGGGCTTGGCCGGTGCAGACTGTTGGACAGGGCGAGGCGCCTGGAAGGATGGCCTCGGTGTGAACCTGGGTGGCAGGGCGGTGTTGGGTACCCACACGCGGCGCTTCTGAGGACCAGCACCGGATGAGGAACCCATATCACGGCCATGCTTGCGTGTTGCGTCATAGTCAGTCTGACCCGTTTCAGCACTGATGGCTTTGTTGACAAGTTTCTGAAAAGATGTGCACTCATGCAGACGGAGGTCGCGGCGAAGCTCAGGACTAAGTCCCTTACGGAACCTTGCTTGCTTCTTGGCATCAGTAGACACTTCCTCAGTTGCATATCGTGCGAGATTACCAAACTCCCTGCTGTAAGCATCCACAGAAAGTCGGCCTTGGGTGAAACTGCAAAATTCTTCACGTTTACGATCCATGAGACCCTCCGGAATGTGATGTTCACGGAAAGCCTCACTGAACTCAGCCCAAGTAGTGACATGGCCCGCCGGGCGCATAGCTCCATAATTCTCCCACCATAGGCTGTTGGGGCCTTCAAGATGATATGCAGCAAAGGTGACCTTGTCAGCCTCCGCTACCAGCGCGGAACGCAGCTTGTGAGAGACGCTGCGAAGCCAGTCATCAGCGTCGAGAGGCTCAACGGAGTGGTGGAACGTGGGTGGATGCAATTTGATAAAATCACTGAGTGACACCACGTTAGTCCTCTGATGGTGTGCTGTGTTCTGTTCAATACGCTCCAACAAACGGTTGGTCTCCCGCTTGTTTCTCTCAGCTTCCATCATAACCTCGGCTAGTGAAGGAGGATGAGGCAGATTTGCATCCCTGGCTTCACTGCCTTCGGCCTGCTCTTGAGAAGCAGGGTTAGCGCGCGTGTTGACCATCCTAGGTAAACAAGACAATGATTTAGTCAGGATGACAAAATTCCGACATAGGGTAAAAATGTAAGGAATAACTCGAAATGCAAGATGATCATCCGTATGACATGGTAGATACAGAAACTGCTTCTTTATTCCATCGTCATACACACCATACAGGGTTTAGTACAAGACCAAACAAGTACTATTACAGTGAAAAGAGGATTACATCTCATCGGAGGCATTCCAAGCTCCTATACATTATTTTTCTACACCTCCGGAAGGAGTACAAACTAGGTCATATCCCACGAGTCACGCGGGACGATAGACGACACAGCTAGTGCGAACTAGTGATACTACTGCTAACTCAGACCGATCCGTAGTAGTCCTCGTAAAAGTCACCTCCATAGCCTGGGAGCTCAACATGATCCTCCGGAAACAGGCGATCTCGCGGAGCTTGTGGACCATAGGGGCTAGGATGAGGCCTTGGACCAACAAACGGTGGCCTGCGGGGACCGCGAGGTGGGGTGATGCCTCCTACATCACGCCAAACCATCACGTCTGGCAGAGCAGATCTCACAGGATAGAGATCGCGCATATCTGAGAATCCAGCTTGCACCGCCGGTGCGAACCGAGTCAAAGTGGCCCAGTGGTCAGCACGGGTATTGAAGAGCTCTAACCTCAAGGCCCGATTTTCACGGTCCTTATCCTCGAGCATCTCAGCAGTGGTGCGAGTCCGTGAATCCTCCTGAGTGGGGTCAGCATAAATAGCCTGGAGATACCCTTGTGCTCCCGGAAGTGATCCTGGCATATACCGGAAATCAGAGTCCCGAAATAGACCAGATCTGACTCGCATAATGGTCATCATAGAGTAGGCGGCGTCCTGCACAACCATCTCAATAGTAACCCCGAGTCCATAGGAGCAGTGAAGAGGCTCGGTGGATCCAGGATAAGATGGAAATATCCTGACAGTGCAGAGATACTGGCTTTGATTAAAGTCTCGGAATTGCTCTTCGACCGTGTACTCAGGATACCAGCGGTATCCAGCCTCAGTCATTACCCTGACCAACTTGGCAGTATGGCCGGGTACATCTAGGCATCGAGTCAGGCGAACCACTTGATTGAGGTCGCGAGTGGCCATCTGAAAGCACAATCATAATGCAAAGGCATTAGAATTTCTAGCGAAATTTCGGCAGCATAACAGCTGTAAATGCTCAAGAAGGATTTTGAGACATTTGACAAAGGATTTCATACACACTCAACATCATCATATCAAAGTTCTGAATCCATTCTAGCAACATAATGTGGTAGTAGAACTGAACTAGGTTTGTATCCATCAAACTTATAAGGTACTACTGATTAGTAACACGTGATCCTGATAGAGAGAATAGATCCTAATTCCTTAACCCCCGGTAGAAGAATGGACTGACTCAGATCAGAATGTCATAAGATAAAGGAGTAAAAGAGCCTTACGTTCCATCCCACAAACAATTCCCCTACATATAACTAAAGAATTTCTAGACTCAACATCGACCAGTTTGGCTTGGAGAACCTACAGGCAGTCCGGCTCTGATGCCAACGCTGTCAGGACCCCGACTCGATGTCACATCGATCTAGCAGGTAACACCTCATATCACCTTGCGGCCTCACGCACGGTATCCCCACGGGTGTCGCCTTACCTTTGCCCGGGACCGTTTGCGCATTTTGGCTCACGTATATGATAGTGTCGCTAGCATCCATATGATAAAGAGCCCGGGCTGACATGACTAGTCGTAAACCCAAAGTGGCACAGACTTATAGGGACAGGCATCCATGACCCAGCTTCGAACGTGTCGGTCATCAGCAAATGGGTCCGGGCTGTAGCACTGGGCTAGCAGGACTCCGGTAAACCGGGCTGTAGCGGGCTAACAGGACTCCGGTACTCAAAGCGTGACATTTCCCCGAAGGGACAGACACAGGAACGAAGAAGGACACATGCCGGCCAGCCTAAGTGTTCCAGAGCAGTAGCAAGCTACCATGGCTCAGCGGTAACACTAGGAGACATTTCCCGGTAAGAGAGGCTACTAAAGATAAACAACTAGATAGTCAGATCCCACACATACCAAGCATTTCAATCATACACACAATATGCTCGATATGTGCAAATACAACGAAGCATCACAACATGACTCTACGACACAAGTACTTTATTTAAGGCTCAGAGAGCCATACATAACATACACAAAGGTACGGGTCTCACGACCCAACATACAAGTCATACAGTCATACAAACCAGCAGCGGAAGTAACTTGTTTGAGTACAGACAACTAATAAAATAAAAGAGGCTTGGAAAGCCTAGCTATACTACGTGGTCCTTCACAAGCTCAGGGTCACCACCTGGGTCTTTAGCCTACTCGTTGATGTCAACATCTACGTAGAACCCATCAGAAGGGGTTGCAGCGTCTTCTGTAAAAAATGTAAATTATAGCAACATGAGTACAAAGGTACTCAGCAAGACTTACATCAGATCCTACATACATGCATATTATCAAGAAGGGTTGGTGGAGTTATTGCAGCAAGCCAGCTTTGACTCTTGGCTAGACTATCCTACGATACTCCAACTTGAAATGGTTTTGCGCACACGAGTCCACTACTCACCAATTCAATACACTACCGAGGATTCGCCTCCGTCTTCCTACGGAAGAGCCATCCTCGGCACTCACGCTTATCTTGAGGCTTTTAACAGTTTCCATTTACTTGTCTATGAACTGTATAGGCAACCAAGTAGTCCTTTACCGCGGACGCGGCTATTCGAATAGATTATGATAACCCTGCAGGGGTGTACTTCTTCATACATGTTTCCACCACTTAGCGTCTGCACACGACATGTGCTCGGCAGACTTCAAGCGAAAGCCGACGTGGGTGTAGACCACGACCTACCTAAACACTTAAGCCTCTAGTTCAGGTTTATCGCCTATTCAGGTTCCATCCGCAGGGAGTCCGGCCGAGGTTTCCCATACGGCCCCGAACGATGTGAACAGGGTTCCCGAGATACCTAACGGGTATTCGGTACACCGTGCCACGTACCTACCGCATCACAGCCCACCCCTACGGTCAGCGCTGTCCACGGCCTCCAGTAGGCTACAAACACCAGAAACTACTTGCAACTCCTGGACAGAGAGCTAGGGTGAATAAGAAGTCGAGCGGGGTCATATTTCAGGGCCCAATGCATGGTAGTAGCTGTATCTTAAATCACGCATACAGATCTCAGTGCTTAAGGTCGGCTTCAATGAAACAACCCACCATGTACTCCTACATGGCCTCTCATCGATACCTTTACCAAATCGTGTTCACCACACCACTCTCATTACCGAGACAAACATTTCACTCTAGCCCATCACCCAGATGAACCAGACCTGACACGACTCTAAGCATAGCAGGCATAGCAAGGTAGGAACAACACATACATATGGCTCAAACAACTCCTACACATGCTAGTGGGTTTCATCTAGTTACTGTGGCAATGACAGGTCATGCAGAGGAAATGGTTCAACTACCGTAGCACACAGCAGTTTGAAACGCGTTGTCTTAATGCAGTAAAAGAGAGCAGGAGCGAGAACATGGGATTGTATCGATATGATCAAATGGTTGGTTGCTTGCCTGATGGTTCGATGCACTGATACGGTTCTTCGTTAGGGTAATCAGGGTACTCTTCGGGGACAGAACCTGCCGCAGAGAGCACCGATACACAAACATTACCAAACAGTATGCAACAATATGATGCATGCATGAAACATGGCAATATGAGTGTGTTGGGCTAATGCAACTAAAACCAGAAGGGTTTGAACAAATTTGAATCAAAGATTCAAATTTCAAACTCAAACATGGCCTTTTAAAGTGCTTTTCCTTGTTCTGCTTAAAACATCAATTTAACTTGTTTGATCATGCATGAAAATAGTACAGATGGATAGATTGGATTTTTCTGATCATTTTTCATATATAATTTGTCCAATTTGGAGTTACAGAATAAAAGTTATGAATTTTTGAAGTTTAAATTATATTCTGGAATTTCCTGATTTAAATTAAATCCAGAAAATCAATTACTGCGTCAGCCTGACGTCAGTGTGACGTCAGCAGGTCAGCGGAACAGGTCTGGGTCAAACCTGACAGTGGGTCCCGCATGTCAGGGTGATTATTTTAATTAAAACTTAATTAAAACTAATCCTGTTTAATTAACAGGGCTGGGCCCCACCTGTCATTGACTCAGGGGAGTCAACCAGGGCCCACCCGTGGTCAAACCCGGGTCGGCTGCACCGGCGTTTAGCCGCCGGCGAGCCCGACGCGGCGGCGGAAGTGGTTTTGGCCATTTCGGCCACCAAATGGGCCGCGGAGACCACCGGAGGGGAGCTGAGGACAAACCACAGCTCTTGGCGGAGTCCGTTGGGGTCGGGGTGGCCGGAGTTGGCGCCAGCGACGACTTTGGCGGCCACCGGGGTTCGGTCGGAGGTGAACTTGGCGCTAGAGGGTTCGGTGAGGCTCGTGGGGTGGCTAGCTAGGTGCTAAGTGACACGGTGAGTAAGATGGACACCATCTTGTGGCCGGAGGATGACCGGGAGCACGTCGGCGACGAGGTCCACGGCGGTGGGTGCGGTTGAGCTCCGGGAGGTTGCTACACGGCTCGGGAGCAAGAACGGAAGGGAGGGGAAGATGGCTAAGCTCACAGTGAGTGCGACGGAGTCCTTGGTGCGGCCGAAGATGGACCGGAGCGACGACGGCGTTGAAGGGGATCTCCGGCGACGGTGAGCTCGGGCGAGGTCGGTGCGGTGGTCTCGGGCGTTGCGAGCGCTCGGGGCTCGGCTGCTCGATGAAGTGGACAGCGGCGGAGCTCCTGGACACGGTGAGACGGCGTGGGGTGGTCGGAGGGCATGGCTACGGCGAGGGGGTGGCGGCGATGGCGTCGGCCATGGCTGGGGCGTGCGAGG
>NC_041380.1:373248921-373293743 GCF_002162155.2 Triticum dicoccoides | reverse complement strand
TTTCCCCTTTTTTTCTGTTTCTGTTTTTATTTAATATATCTGCAACTTTGTTGAATTTAATAAAATACCTAGGCAACTTCAAAAATCACCAAATTACTCCTGGTCCATAGTTGGATTATTCCCAACATGAAACATTTTAGTTTGGAGATATTTGAGCATTTAAATATTTTATATAATTTTAAATGCCCAAATTCAAATATTTATGAATTAATTCAAAAACCCTAAGATGGCCTAGGAAAATGTGCACCACTTTTGGCAGAGGTTCTGAACCAAGACAAAAATGATGGGCATTTTAGAAGGGCATTTCAGGTTCATTGAAAATTATTTTAGTAAACCCTAGTTGGTTTCAGAGGGGACTGGGGGTTCTGTCATCCCCATTTCAAGTTTCTGATGAAAAAGTAAACATGATGCAACACTCTAATGCATGACTAGCTAGGGTGTGACACGCACACCCTCATTGCTTCACAGACGAAGTCATGGAACATGAATTCCCAGAAGGGTTCAAACCCGTGAATATAAAATCCGACGATGCAACCACAGACCCCGTGGTATGGATCGAAGACTTCATTCTCCATATTCATATGGCCCGCGGCGATGACCTCCATGCCATTAAATACCTCCCCCTCAAACTCAAAGGACCAGCCCGACACTGGTTGAACAGCCTGCCCAAAAATTCCATCGGCAGCTTGGAGGACTTGGAAGAAGCCTTCCTAGATAACTTCGAAGGTACATATGTTTGACCTCCAAACACTGACGACTTAAGCCATATAGTTCAACAGCCCGGAGAGTCCGCCAGGAAATTCTGGACTAGATTCTTAACTAAAAAGAACCAGATCATCGACTGTCCGGATGCCGAAGCCCTAGTGGGCTTTAAACAGAGCATCCACGACGAATGGCTCGCCCGTCACCTCGGCCAAGAGAAACCAAAGTCCATGGCGGCCCTCACGACACTCATGACCCGCTTTTGTGCGTGCGAGGATAGTTGGCTGGCCCGTAGCAAAAACAATGCAAGCTACGCCAGCACCCCTGAAGCTAAAAATAGCAATGACAAGTCTCGACGCAACAGATACAAGCGTCGAAAGAACAATGACAACACCGAGGATACGGTGGTCAATGCCGGGTTCAGTGGATCTAAATCTGGTCAGCGGAAGAAGCCGTTCAAAAAGAACAATTCGGGCCCATCAGCTTGGACTGCATACTTGATCATCCATGCCAGATTCACGGCACCCCAAACAAACCACCCAATCATACCAATAGAGATTGTTGGGTTTTCAAGTAGGCCGGCAAGTTAAATGTCGAAAGCAAGGATAAGGGATCACAAAGCGAGGACGATGACGAGGAGCCCCCGCCACTGAACACAGGGGGACAGAAGAAGTTTCCCCCTCATGTCAAAATGGTGAACATGATATACGCCACCCACATCCTCAAGAGGGAGCGCAAGCGCGCGCTTAGGGACGTCTATGCGATCGAGCCAGTCGCCCCAAAATTTAATCCATGGTCGTCATGCCCGATCACTTTTGATCGACGGGATCATCTGACCAGTATACGTCACAGCGGCTCAGTCGCACTGGTCTTGGACCCAATAATTGATGGGTTCCACCTGACGCGGGTCCTGACGGATGATGGCAGCAGCCTCAACTTGCTCTATTAGGATACAATGCACAAACTGGGCATTAACCCATCACGGATCAAACCCACAAAGACTACCTTCAAGGGAGCCATACCGGGCGTAGAGGCCCACTGCATGGGCTCACTCACACACTAAAGGTTGTCTTTGGATCTCCGAACAACTTCCGAAGTGAGGAGTTAATCTTCGATCTCGTCCCCTTTCGCAGTGGCTACCATGCACTACTCGGACGAACCGCATTTGCTCGATTCAATGCGGTGCCACTTACGCTTATGTCAAGCTCAAGATGCCCGGACCACGTGGCGTCATAACAGTCAATGGAAACACGGAATGCTCCCTCCGCACCGGGGAGCACACCGCTGCCTTAGCGGCAGAGGTACAGGGTGGCCTTTTCAAGTAGAACCTCAATTCGGCAGCCGATCCCTCGGACACTGTCAAGAGAGTCTGAACCATTCTGCAAAAGGACAGCTCAGCTCGTCAAGAGCTCTACTAGCAATTCGGCCTCCGTCCGAGTCCTGATCAAGTGGCAACAATTGTACCTTGCGTACATAATTACGCACTAAAGTACCATGGACACGAATGGAGGCACAATCAGCTTGTGATCCGCAATACGGGTCGACCGCTTTGGACAAACATAATTTCAATATTTCCTTTTTTCCTTTTTATTTTCCTCTTTTTCACAGGCCTTTCCTGGTGACTTGACCATCGATTCTTTTCGAAGGATAAAAACAAACCAAGGCGACAAGAAGCATGGACGTACTGGGGAATCTTTAGGTGGTTTCTTTAACGATCCCTTTCACCTGTTTTCAGGACCCACACGCAGCTCTCCCTTGGTTAAGGCATAGTAAGTAGCCTTTTGCTTATTGCATTATTTGTATAAATGCGCTTTAATGCACCAATGAAATTATCATAGAAACAGTTTGTGGTCCAAATTTTATGGCCCTAGCTTACCCCTTGTTCTTCTTCTGTTTCCCTTTGGTCTTTTCTTTTCTGGTAACTTTATCAGATAACACCCTACACTTTGGTGCGTTTCAATTTGCCAAGGGCTTCATAGTGCCCCATAGCATGGCAACAAAAGTCCGAACACTTTTACAGTACAGTTCGGCACCCCGAATTTAGCACTATATGCCTTGGCTCCGAATCATGTCTTTGGTCAATAGTTGGGTTGCCCGGCTCCTGTGCTTACTACATTACGTTCCGCTATATCGGATGGGGTAGTAAAGGGAGCACTACTGCGATTGTGCCCTAGTTTTCCCAAGTGTGCACCTCATTAGAGAAAGCCGAATATTGACTGTCATGGTGCAGCGAGAGCCGGTCAGCTCTTCGGAGGTCTCCAATCCTTAGAGATTTTTTCCGCATTATGCGAGGGATCGGTACTTACCCGATCAAGTGTTTATAGCATCCTAGTCCGGATACTAGGGGCTGCACCTATATTTCTATCTGTCAAACTCCTATGGCTAAGTGAGGGTGCTAAAGCCGCATAGTCCGATTGCCTGGTTCGTCGCGCTAAAGACATCCTTCAAGGACCAAACAATTGGATCAAGAGTGTTTAGATTACATCCCGAACACCCCCATATTTCCTACGTGGGTGCAGAAGCCGCCGACTAGCCAACTCTCAGATTTCACATAACACGGACGAACAGGAGGAGAAAGTATTTAACTAAACATTATATTACATAACGATTTTGTTTCATCATACAGGGCAAAGACAACATGATTGTATTCATTCGAAAATAGTGTCTAGCGCACATTGCATTGCCACAATGCGCGACCCCTCCAGGACATCTGCGAAATACTGCTCAGGCGTGTGGTGCTCCTTGCCCTCTAGCGGCGCCTCGGTCGTCAGCTTGACGGTGTCCATCTTCGCCCACCATATCTTGATGCGGGCGAAGGCCATGCGCGCACCTTCAATGCAGGCCAATCGCTTGACGACGTCCAGCCAAGGACATGCGTTCACCAGCCGCTTCACGAGTCCGAAGTAGCTGCCGGGCATATCTACTTCAGACTCCGGGGTCGTATGGGTCTCCAGATCCGTGCTCAGAGGGGGGCCAAATTGAGCACGGCCCCCATCGTTAGTCTCCATGGTGGCCTGTTCCCCATGTGTCCGGCGGCCGAGGTGTCGCCCTCCGGTGCTGCCTTGACGGCCTCCCGAACCTCTCCCTGGCTCGGGATGGTCCTTTAGGACAACACCTCGTCGTCTCCCTTGGCCTTGGGAGAGTAAGCGGATGGCGGTGTCTCGCTGGCCATCTCCTTTGAGTCCAATGAGCCTCTTGATGAGGATCGATGGGAGCTGTTGTGGGCTGGACTGCAATGACATGATTAAACCATGTAAAATACCATAAGGTGGAAAGGCCGGATAATTGGACGTGTACGGGTTCTTAGCACTCACGATGCGGCCAGGGGCTTGTTCCGGGGGCGTCGATCCGGACTGCTGTCGACGTCCCATGCGGAGCTGCCCATGAGTGCGCCTTTCCCCTTCTTGGGTGCCTCCGCCTCCAGAATTGTGGAGGCATCCCTCCTCTTCCTCCCCCCATCAGGGGGAGAATCGCTCTCCTCCTCCTCATCGTCGTTGTCTTCGACGGCGGAGGAGCAAGTCTTGTCTTCGGACGTCGCGTCTGAAGCGCCCTTGCGGTGGGGGCCACTCCGGACCCCCTTGGCCTTCCCCTTGGCCTTCTTCTCCGGCACCTTATAAGGCGCCGGCCCCAACATCTTCGCTAAATGCGGGATGACTGATTCTTCAGGCAGCGGAGCCGGACACTGGATCCGCTTCGCCCTCTCCATCCATTCCTGAAGAAGCAATGATAATAAAAGCTCAGATATCATCCTTGAAACAAGCAAGAAGAGTATGCGTTAAAAATAACATACCTCGTTGGCGAGGTGGTTAATGTCGTGCACGTGGTCCAAGTCTGTGGCCGGCGGTGTCTCGTTGCCCTTGAAGAGAAACTTCCAGGCGTCTTCGTGAGTGGTTTCGAAGAGTCTCTTCAGGGTATGGTGCTTCTTCGGATTGAACTCCAATAAAGGGAAACTTTGGCTTTGGCATGGGAGAATCCAGCGAACTAGCATCACCTGGATTACATCGACGATCTTGATATCTTTGTCCACCATGCTTTGAACACGCGGCTGCAGCGCTATCAGCTCATCTGACAAACACCAGTTCGGGCTCTTCTCAACCCAAGAGGTGAGTCACATGGGAGCGCCATAGTTGTATTCGGCAGCTGTGGCCCAGGTGGCGCCGCGGTGTTCTGTGATGTAGAACCACTGTTTCTGCCATTCCTTGACTCCACGAAAGTGCCTTTTGGCCAGGAGACATTGGTCAACTTGCTCATCATGGCACCTCCGCACTCTGCGTGCCGGCCATCCACCACCTTCGGCTTTATGTTGAAGACCTTGAGCCACCACCCAAAGTGGGCATGGATGCGGAGGAAGGCCTCACACACAACTATGAATGCCGAGATGTTGAGGAAAGAGTGCAAAGCTAGATCATGGAAATCTAGCCCGTAATTGAACATCATCCCGCAGACGAAAGGGTGGAGTGGAAACCATAGCCCGCGGAGGAAATGAGGGATGAATACCACCCTCTCATTGGGCTTCGGTGTGGGGACGACTTGCCCCTGGGCTAGAAGATGGGGGGTAATTTCCTTCGCCACATACCCAGCTGCCCGAAGCTCAGTAATATCCTTCTCCTTGACTGAGGAGGCCATCCACTTGCCTTAACCTCCGGATCCAAAATGGTTGAGTGCTCACTCGAGTGGGGAAAAGATGAGAACTTAGGCGCTAGAGCTCAAGAGTGGAAGGGCAGAGGAAGAGAGAAGGCGTGGGAGAAGAAGGGGGAATCCTTATCCCCTTATAAAGGCAGTGAATATCGAATGCCTCCCCACTTGCCCTAATACACGCCTATTCCCAAGGGCTGTGTAAATGGCATGGTTGGGTTAACCACGCCCATATTGATGAGAATCCCGCAATGAGGGGACACGATCTCTGCTTTGACAAGACGTGCCAATGGAAACCGCATCTCGAAGTGTGGAACGACGGACAAAAATGGTTTGATGCAGTGACCAAACAGACGTGATGTCATCTGGCAAAAAGTTGTTAGTAGATGGGACTCATGAAATATTATATTCCTTGTGGTTGTGTGTGGTACTTGTGTTGCAGATCTGGACACCTTTATTTTATCCGAAGACTATCTTGGAGTATTCAAAAAGTGGAACCCGCCTTGCAATGCCGAAGACAATCTGCACGCTGGACACATCATCATTGAAGCCTGGTTCAGGGGCTACCGAGGGAGTCCTGGACTAACGGATCCTCGGGCGTCCAACCTATCGATATGGGACGGACTGTTGGGTTATGAAGCTACGAAGACCAAAGACTTTACCCGTGTCTAGATGGGACTCTCCTTGGCGTGGAAGGCAACCTTGGCGATCAAACTATGGAGATTCCTTTTTTTGTAACCGACCTTGTGCAACCTTAGATCCCTCCCGTGTCTATATAAATCGGAGGGCTAGGTCCGTAGATAGATCCCGAATAATCATAGCCAGGCTAGACTTTTAGGGTTTAGTCATTACGATCTCATGGTAGATCAACTCTTTTAATACTCATATTCATCAAGATCAATCAAGCAGGAAGTAGGGTATTACCTCCATAGAGAGGGCCCGAACCTGGGTAAACATTGTGTCCCCCGTCTCCTGTTACCATTGATCCTTGACGCATAGTTCGGGACCCCCTACCCATGATCCGCCTGTTTTGACACTGACAATGAACAAACTAATCTTGTCTTGAATTGGGAGAAGTGCCACTTTATGGTTAATGAAGGTATTGTCTTGGGGCATAAAATTTCTGAACGGGGTATTGAGGTGGATAAAGCTAAAGTTGATACAATTGAGAAAATGCCATGTCCTAAAGATATTAAAGGTATTCGTACTTTCCTTGGTCATATTGATTTCTATAGGATGTTTATTAAAGGTTTCTCTAAAATTTCTAGGCCTCTTACAAATATTTTACAAAAGGATGTTCCATTTGTTTTTTATGGTGATTGTGTAGAAGCCTTTGAAACACTTAAGAAAGCCTTAACTACTACACCTATTGTTCAACCACCTAATTGGAACTTACCTTTTGAAATTATGTGGGATGCTAGTGATTATGCTGTTGGTGCTGTTCTAGGACAAAGAGCTGATAAGAAATTAAATGTTATCTATTATGCTAGCAAAACTTTAGACAATGCCCAAAGAAATTATGCTACTACTGAAAAATAATTTTTAGGAGTTGTGTTTGCTTGTGATAAATTCAGATCTTACATTGTTGATTCCAAAGTAATTGTTCACATTTATCATGCTTCTATAAAATATCTTATGGAAAAGAAAGATGCTAAACCTGGACTCATTAGATGGGTTCTCTTGCTACAAGAATTTTATTTACATATCACTGATAGGAAACGAGTTGAGAACCCCGTAGCTGATAACTTGTCTAGGTTAGAAAATATTGTTGATGACCCACTACCTATTAATGATAGCATTCCTGATGAACAACTAGCTGCAATAATGTTTCTCATAATACTCCTTGGTATGCTGACTATGCTAATTATATTGTTGCTAAATTTATACCACCTAGTTTCACATACCAACAAAAGAAAAAAAATTCTTCTATGAATTAAGACATTACATTTGGGATGACCAACATCTTTATGAAGAAGGAGTAGATGGTATTATTTGATGTTCTGTACCTTAGCATGAACAGGAACAAATCATATGGAAATTTCACTCCGAAGCTTATGGAGGACGTCATGTGGGATATAGAAATGCTCACAAGGTATTGCAATATGGTTTTTATTGGCCTACTCTCTTCAAGGATGCCCATAAGATTGTTTTATCTTGTGATGAATGTCAAAGGATAGGTAACATTGTTAAGCATCGGGAAATGCCTTGCTACTTCTTGAGCTTACGTTGGTTTTTCCCTTATAGAGGAAAGGGTGATGCGGCGAAGTAGAGATAAGTATTTCCCTCAGTTAGAGAACCAAGGTATCAATCTAGTAGGAGGTACAAGCAAGTCCCCAATCTATGCACCTGCACAAACAATCAAACATTGGCACCCAATGCGATAAAGGGGTTGTCAATCCCTTCACGGTCAATTGCAAAGGTGAGATATGATAGAGATAGATAAATATAAATAAAAGGTAAAATATTTTTCTATTTTTTGGTTTATAGATCTGAAAATAAAAGATTGCAAAATAGTAGATCGGAAACAAATATGATGGAAAATGGACCAGGGGCCCATAGGTTTCACTAGAGGCTTCTCTCATGAAGGCAAATAATACGGTGGGTGAACAAATTATTGTCGAGCAATTGATAGAAAAGCGCAAAGTTATGATGATATCCAAGGCAATGATTATGCATATAGGCATCACATCCGTGTCAAGTAGACTGACTCGTAACTGCATCTACTACTATTACTCCACACATCGACTGACTCCTGCATGCATCTAGAGTATTAAGTTCAAGAGAACAGAGTAGCGCATTAAGTAAGATGACATGATGTAGAGGGTAAACTCAAGCAATATGATGAAAACCCCATATTTTTATCATTGATGGAAACAATACAAATACGTGCCTTACTACCCCTACTTTATCACTGAGTGAGGACACTGCAAGATTGAACCCAAAACTAAGAAACTCTCCCATTGCAAGAAATACTAATCTAGTTGGCCAAACCAAACCGATAATTCGAAGAGAAATACAAAGATATCAAATCATGCATATAAGAATTCACAGAATATTCAAATGATATTCACAGATAATCTGATCATGAATCCACAATTCATCGGATCTCAACAAACACACCGCAAAAGAAGATTACATCGGATAGATCTCCAAGAACGTCGAGGAGAACATGGTATTGAGAATCAAAGAGAGATAAGAAGTCATCTATCTACTAGCTATGGACCCATAGGCCTGAGGTAAACTACTGATGCTTCATTGGAAGGGAAATAATGTTGATGTAGATGCCCTCCGTGATCGAATCCCCCTCCGGCATATTACTGGAAAAGGCCCCAAGATGGGATCTCACGGGTACAGAAGGTGGCGGCGGTGGAAAAGTGGTTTCGTCATTCCCCCGAAGGGTTTTGGAATATGTGTGAATATATAGGACGAAGAGCTAGTTCAGGAGATCCCCGAGGGGGCCACAAGGCAGGGGCGCCCCCCTAGGGCGCACCCTCCACCCCTGCCGCTGCCTCGTGGCTCTTTTGGCTTGGACTCCAAGTCCCCTGGGTGTCTTCTGGTCCAAGAAAAATCATCACCAAGTTTAGTTCTGTTTGGACTCCGTTTGATATTCCTTTTCTGTGAAACTCAGAAACAAGGAAAAAACAGAAACTGGAACTGGGCTCTAGGTTAAAAAGTTAGTCCCAAAATAATATAAATAGCATAATAATGCATATAAAACATTCAAAACAGATAATATAATAGCATGGAACAATCAAAAATTATAGATACATTGGACACGTATCATGCCTACGAATTCACTTGTTGAATAATTTGATGTTTGGGGTTTTCATTACATGGGACCTTTTCCTTCCTCTAATGGGTATACACATATTTAATTTGGTTGCTGTTGGTTATGTTACTAAGTGGGTAGAAGCTATTCCAACTAATAGTGTTATTCATAACACCTCCATTAAAATGCTTTAAAAAGTTATTTTCCCGATGTTTGGAGTCCCTAGATATTTAATGACTGATGGTGGTTCACACTTTATTCATGGCGCTTTCCGTAAAATGCTCGCTAAATATGATGTTAACCATAGAATTGCTTCACCTTATCATCCTCAATCTAGTGGTCAAGTTGAACTTAGCAATAGGGAAATAAAATTAATATTACAAAAAATCGTCAATAGGTCACGAAAGAATTGGTCTAAGAAATTAGATGATGCACTTTGGGCTTACAAAAAAGCATATAAAAATCCTATGGGTATATCTCCATATAAAATGGTTTATGGAAAAGCTTGTCATTTGCCTCTTGAGTTAAAACATAAATCATATTGGGCAATTAAAGAACTCAATTATGATTTCAAACTTGACAGGGAAAAGAGGTTATTTGATATTAGCTCACTAGATGAATGGAGAACCCAAGCTTATGAAAATGCCAAACTATTCAAAGAAAAAGCTAAAAGGTGGCATGACAAAA
The DNA here is from genome assembly GCF_002162155.2 of Triticum dicoccoides. NCBI lineage: Eukaryota > Viridiplantae > Streptophyta > Magnoliopsida > Poales > Poaceae > Triticum > Triticum dicoccoides. Next base: position 373,283,950 of record NC_041380.1, on the reverse strand, counting down.
GAATCCAAAAGCAGGAATTCAAATTTGTGAACATGTTCTTTTGTACAACTCTCATTTTAGATTCTTTGCAGGAAAACTTCTTTCCAAATGGGAAGGACCTAATATTATCGAAGTGGTTTATCATTCTAGAACCATTATGATCAATAATGACGAAGGCACTAATCCAAAGGTGGTCAATGGGCAAAGAATTAAGCACTATATCTCAAGTACACCTATTAATGTTGAAACCAATATTATCCAAACCATGACACCGGAGGAAGGCATAAAATAAACCTTCCAGAACACTCCAGAACCCTGAAAGAGGAGGTACATGATACGGTAAGTAAACGGAATCCAAAAAATTCGCAAAATATTTTATGTCAGTTTTGGAATATTAGAAAAATTAGGAAAATAAGAAACAACCAGGAAGATAGCCTAGGTGGGCACGATACACCAGGGCGCGTCTGCCCTTCCTGGCGCGCCCTAGTGGGTTGTGCTCCCCACGGGAACCTTCCCAACTCCGTTTTCCTCCCGTTTGCTTTTTTCCCAAGATAAAAAAATCTTTATATACCCCTTGGACGTATTGACCACCGTATCGCAGAGAAATTTTCTGTTCTTTTTTCATGTTGTTTTCCTGTCATATCTAAATCGCCATGTCTCCAACCTCCTCCAAGGACAAGTTCTTTGAGAAGGTCATCAATCCGTACTTGTCAGAGGTGATGAAGCACCATCAAGCCATTGGGATGCGTGAGGGGGTGCTTCACATCCGGGATGTTCAGGGGCCTAAGAGGACGGGGAGCATGGAGGTCAGGCTTGAGCCAGTGGAACAAGACATCTTCAAGTGTCAAGGGATGGTGGAGCGTGGTCTCAGCGCCAATCACTCCATGATCATGGCATTCACCCATGATCACATGGTGGATGGTTGGTCCATGAAGGACATAGTCTTCACCTTCAATGAGCAAAGCAATTTTCTGCAAAGACAAATCTATGATCTTCAAAACCAAGTTTTTGAGTATGAAGCAAGGTTTGAAGGTATGAGTTTAGCCGCCAGTTGCAGGACCTGGAGACTCGTGCACCCACTCTTGATGGTGAGACCCTACCCTGGAAGACGGAGGACAAACCTACTACCTCATCACCACCACCATCATCATCTTCCCCACCAAAGGAGACTTGAGTACATGGGTATGGGCACCCCCTTGGCTTTTGCCAAGCTCGGGGGAGATTCCCCAATATCGTATCACCATACTTTTATGACCTTTACCTATGTTAGTTAAATCTTTAGTTATATCATGAATTAGTTGAATAAATGTGTAGCATGATCTATTATCGAGTGTTAGTTTTGTGATCTATCTATCTATGTAATCGAGTGAGAGTAATATAATAAAGTTTAGTTTGAGTTCTGCTTCTTTACTTTTATGTTTCAATCAAAATAAAGGAAAATAATGAGAAAGATCATATGCTAGTCTTATGGTAAGTAATGACATCACATAACGAAAGGTACAAGTGGTAAAAAAAATTGAAAGTTGAAAAACATAGCATTGGTCAATGATGCAATTCATGAAAGAATTAATAAGGGAAGATAAGATTCACATGCAAATACACTATCTTGGACATCTTTTATGATTGTGAGCTCTCATTAAATATTATGTGCTAAATTTTTTGACATTGGACAAGGAAGATAACATAATGATTTATGTCACTTCATATTCACATAGAAGTTATATTGTCATAGATCCTTCAACATGTGGTGCTTGCCCAATATATTTGCTAGCCAAAAATCCTCACTAAGTAGAGATACTACTTGTGCATCCAAAAACCCTTAAACCCAAAATCTTGTTTTGAGAGTTCACCATACCTACCTATAGATTGAGCAAGATCCTTCAAGTAAGTTGTCATCGGTGCAATAAGGCAATAAAAATTGCTTCTAGATGTGTTTGACCATTTAGTGTAAGAGAAAATTGACCGTTGTATGAACTTGTGATGGCAAACTAATAAAAGCGACGGACTGCATAATAAAGCTTGCTATCATAAGGGGCAATATAACATGACATTCTTTTGGATTAAGAGGTTGAGCATACAAACCAAAAAGCACATGACAACCTCTGCTTCCCTCTGTGAAGGGTCTATCTTTTACTTTATGTATTTACTTTTCATGCAAGATCCAAAGTATTATTCCCAATTCCTTTTTTTATTTTTCTCTCTTTTTGCAAGCATCATGTGGTGGGGAAAGATCTAGGCACATATACCTAGTTGGATATGAGTCAGCATGAGTTATTAGTGTTGACATCACCCTTGAGGTGAATGAGTTGGGAGGCGAAATTATAAGCCCATATCTTTCTATGTGACCGGTTGAAACTTTTTGCTTGTGTTTATACGGTGAGTGTTAGCAATCATAGAAGGTTAAATCATGGTTGAGTATGTGGACTTGCCAAAAGGCTCTGATATGAGACCCTTCCTGAAAACATGATGAATTGTAGTTGCAAAGTGGACCGAGAACATAGTTTGTTGGTTTTCAATAGATTTTATGCTTTTTTACTTCGGTGTTGTGATGAATTGTTACTTGTTCATGAGAAGTTATATGATAAAGTTTTTTGATAAAATTTTATAATAAAGTTTGTTGTTGTTATGATAATAAGCATGGTGCTACTATGTCTGTATTTTGTTTTTATCGACAGGTCTCTCTCTCTCACTAAGCATGTGGACATATTTTCGATATCGTTGTTTCGCTTCAGGACAAGCGAGGTCTAAGCTTGGGGGAGTTGATACGCCCATTTTGCATCATGTTTTCCTACTGTTATTTATAATGTTTTTATGCATAATAATGCTTTATGGAGTAATTCTAATGCCTTTTCTCTCTTAATATGCAAGGTTTACACAAAGAGGGAGAATGCCAGCAGATGGAATTCTAGACCTGAAAAGGCTACGTCAGAGTTACCTATTCTGCACAACTCCAAATGAGCTGAGAATTTACAGAGAATTATATTGGATATATAAAAAATACTGGAGAAAATAGCTACTCGAGGGGGGCCACTTGGTGACCACAAGACACTAGGGCGTGTATGTAAAAAATGGAGCACATAACTACCAAAGGGGGCCACCTGGTGACCACAAGACACCAGGGCGCGCTAGGCCCCCCAAGCACGCCATGGTGGGTTGTGGTCAGCCTAGCCCACCTCTGATGCCCATCTTCTGGTATATAAGTCATTTTGATCTAGAAAAAATAAAGGGAGGACTTCCGGGATGGAGCACCGCCGTCTCGAGGAGGAACTTGGGCAGGAGGACTTTTGTCCTCCGGCAGAGCTATTCCACCAGGGGAACTTCCCTCCCGGAGGGTGAAATCGAAGCCATTGTCATCACCAACAACCCTCTCATCTTTGGGAGGCCAATCTCCATCAACATCTTCAACAACACAATCTCCTCTCAAACCCTAGTTCATATCTTATGTTCAATCTTTGTACTAGAACCTCAGATTGGTACCTGTGGGTCACTAGTAGTGTTGATTACATCTTGTAGTTGATTACTATATAGTTTACTTGGTGGGAAATTATATATTCAGATCCATTATGATATTTAACACCCCTCTGATCTTGAGTATGAATATCATTTGTGAGTATTTACTTTTGTTCTTGAGGTCACGGGAGAAGTCATGTTCCAAGTAATCATGTGAACTTGATATGTGTTCAATATTTTGCTGATATGTATGTTGTGGATCCCTTAGTGGTATCATGTGAATGTCGACTACATGGAACTTCACCATATTTGGGCCTAAGAAAATGCATTGTGGACTAGTTATTAGATGATGGGTTGCTAGAGTGACAGAAGCTTAAACCCTAGTTTATGTGCTACTTCGTAAGGGATCGATTTGGATCCAAATGTTTAATGCTATGATTAGATTTTATCTTAATACTTTCCTCATAGTTGCGGATGCTTGCAAGGGGGTTAATCATAAGGTAGAGGTTTGTTCAAGTAAGAACAACACCCAAGCACCAGTCCACCCACATAACAAATTATCAAAGTAGTGAACGCAAATCAAACCAACATGATGAAAGTGACTAGATGAAATTCCCGTGTGCCTTCAAGAACACTTTGCTTATTATAAGAGACCGTTTTGGCATGTCCTTTGCCACAAAAGGATTGGGCTACATTGCTGAGCTTTATTTGCTATTATAGTTACTTGTCCGTTACAAATTATCTTCCTATCAAAGTAACTATTACCGACTATTTCAGTGCTTGTAGAGAAATATCTTGTTGAAAACCACTTGTCATTTCCTTTTGGTTCAACACTATTACTTATCGAAAGGACTATGGTTGATCCCCTATACTTGTGGGTCATCATCTCCCTAGCCCTCTTGACAACTGGCGGTAGTGGGCTTGATGGATGGGAAGCCCGACCTTCCTTGGAAAGCTCTGCTCGGGAGGAGGAAGGCTTGAGCTTGGCTTGCCGGACGGATTGCCACCGTATCATCTCCTAACGCCCCGTCTTGCTGTTTGATTTCCTCACCACGGGGGCAGACCGGGACGGGGGAGTGCCCGCAGGCTCGTGGCTACCCCTACTTCGGAGATGGCGCGACGGCTCAGAGACCTGGAGCTCCTCTCTAGGCTTCCCGGTAGGCTCTGCCTTAGCGATTTCATCCCCGCCAAACTCGTCCCGCCTCTCGTCGGCAGGCTCTTCATCACCGTCGTCATCATCATTGAGGGAGTCCTGGATTAGGGGGTATCTGGACAGCCGGACTATACCCTTTGGCCGGACTGTTGGACTATGAAGATACAAGATTGAAGACTTCGTCCCGTGTCCAGATGGGACTCTCCTTGGCGTGGAAGGCAAGCTTGGCAATACGGATATGTAGATCTCCTTCCTTGTAACCAACTCTGTGTAACCCTAGCCCCCTCCGGTGTCTATATAAACCGGAGGGTTTAGTCCGTAGGACGGACAACAATCATACCATAGGCTAGCTTCTAGGGTTTAGCCTCTTTGATCTCGTGGTAGATCAACTCTTGTACTACTCATATCATCAAGAACAATCAAGCAGGACGTAGGGTTTTACCTCCATCAAGAGGGCTCGAACCTGGGTAAACATTGTGTCCCCTGCCTCCTCTTACCATCCACCTAGACGCACAATTCGGGACCCCCTACCCGAGATCCGCCAGTTTTGACACCGACATTGGTGCTTTCATTGAGAGTTCTTCTGTGTCATCACCATAAGACTGGATGGCTCCTTCAATCATCGATAGCGATGCAGTCCAGGGTGAGACTTTTCTCCCCGGACAGATCTTTGTATTCGGCAGCTCCGCACTACGGGCCAACTCGCTTGGCCATCTAGAGCAGATCGAGAGCTATGCCCCTGGCCACCAGGTTAGGTTTGGAAGCATAAGCCACATAGCCGACATCCACAGAGACTTGATCTTCGACGGATTCGAGCCCTCGCCGAGTGCGCCGCACGGTCACGATGAGCATGATTTAGCTCTACCATCGGACAATGTTCGGGAGATCGCACCGGCGACCACCCCGACCCTCAATTCGGAGCCAGTTGCACCATCCAAAGACGGGTGGATAGACCCCGCCATGGAGGCCACACTCTCAGTGGCGATAGAGCCAAATACTAACTTCACCCCTAACGAGAGCCGTGTCGCCGAACTGCCGGATTCTTCCCCGGCCACGGACTCCGAACCGCCTGCGCCTGTGCCTATCGAATCCGGCTGGGCGCCGATCGTGGAGTTCACCTTCGCGGATATCTTCCAGCACTCGCCCTTCGGCGACATACTGAATTCATTAAAGTCTCTCTCCTTGTCAGGAGAGTCCTGGCCGAACTATGTCCGGCAGGATTGGGATGTGGATGACAAAGAAATTCGCCACCCACCCACCACCCACTTAGTAGACACTATCAATGATTTAACTGACATGCTCGACTCCGAAGACATCGACGGTATGAACGACGATGCAGGAGACGGGCAGGAGCCACTGCCCACAGGGCACTGGACGCCCACTTCATCATATGATGTATACATGGTGGACACACCCAAAGAAAACGACGACAAGGAACAGAAGGACGCAGCGAAGGATCGTTCCCTCAAGAAGCAGTCAAAGTGGCGGCGTAAGCGCCACTCCAAATCCCACCTCGGCAGAAACAACGATCATATAGACCCAGTGATAGAGCAGGGTGAGCCAGCGGACGACAAACACGACATTGAACCACCGTCCGACCACCGCAACACGGAGAATCAAACCGAACAACCTGACTCCGGCGAAGATAACAGTCCGGATGACATCGCACCAGACAGGCACCCGGAGCAACAGAATACCCATCAAAGGCTTGTTGCCACTGCGAGGAGTCTAAAAGAGCAGAAGCAAAGGCTCAGGGCTGCACAAGACACACTCAGAATTAGATGGAGTAAAGTACTCAACACTGCAGCAAAATACGGCGGTAGTCGCCACACAAAGAGCTACTCGAAGCGAAAGCTGCTACCTGAATTCGATGAGGAGGCCTTAGATCCCCCGCAATCAAAAAACAAAACAGCCATCCGGTCGGATAGACGACCTCGTGGCCAACTTAGAGCGGCAAACGACGCCGCACACAAGCCAGTACGCGATCCACGTGAGGGCTCGCATCAAACGGAAGGCGCAACCAGATCCATCTACGGGCCAAGCAAGCGCGCTCTAGAACACAATGCAACACAACAAAAATCCAAACACCACGATACACCCAAATACAGGGGTGCCGCACACCCCCTATGTTTCACCGATGAGGTGCTGGACCATGAATTTCCAGAGGGATTCAAACCCATAAACATAGAGGCGTACGATGGAACGACAGGCCCTGGGGTCTGGATTGAGGACTACATCCTCCATATCCACATGGCTCGAGGAGACGATCTCCACGCCATCAAGTACTTACCCCTCAAGCTCAAAGGGCCAACTCAGCACTGGCTTAAAAGCCTCCCCGAAAACTCCATTGGAAGCTAGGAAGAGCTCGAAGATGCTTTTCGGGCAAATTTTCAAGGGACCTATGTCCGACCACCGGATGCAGACGATTTAAGTCATATAACTCAACAGCCCGGAGAGTCAGCCTGAAAGCTTTGGAACAGGTTTCTCACTAAAAAGAACCAAATAGTCGACTGTCCGGACACCGAAGCCTTAGCAGCTTTCAAGCACAGCGTTCGAGACGAATGGCTTGCCCGACACCTCGGCCAAGAAAAGCTGAGAACAATGGTAGCATTAACAAGCCTCATGACCCGCTTTTGCGTGGGTGAGGACAGCTGGTGAGCCCGATGCAGCACCAGCGACCCAAGTACATCCGTAGTCAGGGACGAAAATGGGAAGCCACGGCGCAGCAAAAACAAGCGCCGGAATAAAGAAGACAACCCGAAGAGCACAGCGGTAAATGCCGGATTCATAAGCTCTCGGCCAGGTCAGCAAAAGCTGCCCTCCAAAGGCAACAGAGACGAACTGTCCAGCCTAAACAAGATTCTGGACAAAATATGCCAGATCCACAGCACCCCTGATAAACCTGCAAACCATACCCATAGAGAATATTGGGTCTTCAAGCAGTCCGGCAAGCTCAACGCCGAACACAAGGGGCCGGATACACCAAGCGAAGACGAGGGCGAGCCTCGCAAGAAAAGCACTGGGGAACAGAAGAAATTCCCACCAGAAGTCAAAACAGTAAACGTGTTACACATGACAAAGGGGAGAAACAAAGCGGCACTCCTAGAGACACATGCCCCAGGGCCTATCACCGCGGAGTTCTGCCACTGGTCATCCCAACCGATCACCTTTGACCATCGGGATTACTCGGCAAGTATCTGGCATGTAGGATGGGCTTCCTTGGTGTTAGACCCGATAATTGACGAATACCAATTCACACGAGTCCTGATGGACGGCGGCAGTAGTTTAAACCTGATATATCAGGACACAATCCACAAAATGGGGATAGACCCAACAAAAATTAGCCATAGCAATACTACCTTTAAAGGAGTAATGCTAGGCCCAGAAGCCCGTTGCACGGGCTCCCTGCTACTAGAGGTTATATTCGGCTTTCCCGATAACTTCCGCAGTGAAAATTTAACCTTCCACATCGCTCCGTTCCAAAGTGGCTATCAAGCACTACTCGGACGCGAAGCTTTCGCTCGCTTTAAGGCAATACCGCATTACACTTCTCTCATGCTTAAGATGCCCGGTCCACGTGGCATCATTACAGTAGATGGAAATATTGAGCGCTCCTTGCGCGCGGAAGACCGTGCGGCCGCCTTGGCAGCCGCACACTAGACGGCCTCACCAACTAGAGCATCTGACAGGTCGTTAAGACCACGGACACGGTTAGACGAGTCCGGTGTAGCTAGATATAATTGATACAGGTTTGATGGCTATACCCCTATAACAATACAAGGGGCTCAACATGTGCAAACAAGTGACAATTAGATTCAACTTTACTCATCTTGAAATGTACATGGTTTATTTAGTATAACCTACCTTTTTGCACGACAACTTTTCAACAAAGTTCCTCTCTTTTACAGATGCCATCGTGCTACACCCGTCCAGGATATGGCACAACGGAGACACAGGCGCAGACGTGCAGCAGGGACCCATTCCAAGGATTCTTTTTAGATTAAGACCCTGCATAAACCTTTTTGACTGTCTCTTGTTGATACACATCCCTCGGATTCTGAGTACAATTGAGAAGGATGCTGACGTATTGGTATGTGGCCACGTCAGAATATTGCACGTACCTGGACACCAGGGGCTTATTACAAAGGGCATTGTTTTAGCCCGGTTTACATCATAAAGACCGAATACCTTAGGGAGTGTTCGGCGTCGCGAGTTTGGCCTTATATGCATCAGCTCCGAATCATGTCTTTGGTCAAATGTTGGGTTTGCTCGGCTCCTGTGTTTTGCTGCCTTACGTTCCGCTCTATCGGCTAAGGCATCACCAGGAGAACTAGAGCGATTGTGCCCTGGTTCATCCGGACGAACACCTCAGTAGAGAAAGCCGAAAACTGACTGTCATGATATAGCGTGAGACTGGTCAACCACTCGATGACCTAGCGGAATCTTCGGGATTCCTCCGCCTTAATGAAGGGCCGTTTCCCGGCCAGGCATGTACGCGCCCCGAATTCGGATGAGCGTGGAGCCACCAGGGGCTATATAGTAGCCCCACTGTCAAACTCCTCTGGTTAAGTGAAAGTGTTAAAGCATTATAGTCTGATTTCCTAGTTCGCTGCGCTATCACCTTCTTAATGGACCAAGACATTGGATCAAGTGTGAATATGCGTCTTCTGCGAACACCCCCGCATTATATGCGTGGGGGCTGAAGCCGACGACTACCATCTTTCAGGTTATATACATGTATACATAAACGGCCGCACAGGAGGCATCATAGTACTTTCGGGCAAAGGTATAAATACAGCCTTGATAAACTCAATAAAACATTGTTTTTACAATGGGAATACATGTCACTTAAACATAATATTCTTCGAGCACTGAGGCTCTATCAAACGAGCGCCTTCAAGAACTTCTTCAAAGTAGTGCTCGGCAGCCACTCGGCCTATGGCCGAACCCTGTGCCGCAACAGTGGCGGCATCCATCTCCACCCAGTATGTTTTGACATGGGCAAGGGCCATCCACGAGCCTTCTATGCATGCCGACCTCTTTATAGCATCGATGCGTAGCACATCACCAAGGAATTGTTGCACTAAGCTAAAGTAGCTATTCGGCCTTGGCCCTCCTGGCCACAAATGATCCACAACGGACCTCATGGCAAGTCCGGATAATCTATGGAGCTCAGCCCAACTGGTCAATCGCTCATTCAGCAACAGCGGACAGACTGGAGCGTGAAATTGTGACCAGAATAGCTTCTCCACTTCAGGACCTTTCTGATCCATGAAGTACTCGGCCGCACCAGCAGCACTTGCAGCCAAATCCATGTACTCGTCCGCAGAACTCCATAGCCGGTCCATAGGAGCATATTTTGGATCTCCGAACTTAGTCCGCAACAAGAAGGGCTTCCCAGAAACAATATCCGCAGCTTGATTCAGCTCCTCCTTCGTTGCTCTAATTTTGGAGCGGGATTCCTTGGCAGCCACCCGGGCCTTCTCCAGGTCTGTTGCCTTCGCCCGGTTTTCCTCTTTGAGAAGCCGGTAACGGTCAACAGCATCTTTTAACTCTACAACCATCTTGGCTATTCTTTCTTTGCCCGCGCAATGCACGGCCTGTTCGGCCTTAACTCTTCGGCCGCCTTTAAAGCGGCCGCATTGCTACTCCTTCCTTGCTCCTTGGCTCGGGCAAGCTCCGCCCGAAGGGTCTCCACGGTGGCAGCTCCATCTGCAGTCATAACATATTAAAGATATTGGTATCATGCTGCTCTTATTATGTGACAATCACCAGAAAAATCACCTACCCTGTGCCTCGTCAAGCTACTTGTTGACAAGCACGATGTCGGCATCTGCCGCATCCAGCTGCCGCTTTAGTTCGGCAAACCCATCAGTCTGGCTAGCCACCGGAGCTTCAACCACCTGCCCATAAAGGCGGTCTGGTTATTACCTAGGACTATGATCCTCTATTTGCCGCCGTTTTCGACGACTATCAGAGTCTTAGGGGCTACTATCTACACGGGGCACATCTAAAATTGTGCGTTACTTTCAACAAAGTACATCATTTCGTGTACCTCAAAACCTGTCAGTAGACTCATAAAGGCTTCATGCAACTCGCTTTCGGCGGACGAAATCCTTTCAATCACCATACCCATCAATGTGTGGTGCTCTTCTGAGATAGCCGCTTGCTCTAGCAGATCCCTCAGTACGTCTGACCGCACACCAGACGGTGCCGGACTCTTTTGATTGCTCTCTTCAAGAGACGGATACTGAGGACTTAGGGTGGCCATAGGATTACCTTCTGGCCTTGCCGGATCAAGAGAAACCCTCCACGACGACACCTCGGGGTCACCCACCTCATGAGGCGGTATGGCAGGGGGAGGCGTTTCGCTCTCCATCATCTCTGGAAGAAGATCCCCTGAAGACGAGCTCTGCTGAGAAGGGCTAAGATCCGAACTACAAGATAAATGCCTCAGTTATTTTCCTCAGAGGTAAAGCGAGATATTTTCATTTACCCTTTTACTTACAGCTCGGTGGAGGGCTGATTCCCTTGAGGGCATAGTGTGGCTAGGGTATTCCCTAGGGCAGGACCCTCCAGCGGAGATTTCTTCCCCCGTTTGGAGACCGTTGTCTTCGGGTCCTCACAGGCGGTTCTCTTCCGTCCCTGGGGAGAGGAAGTTTCAGTTCCTCCCCCCGGCTAACCTCCTTCGCGGAGGCACTAGCCTCCTGGTTCCCCCCTTTGTCTTCTCCTAAGGGCACCTAATAAGGCGCGATCTCCAGCATCCTGGTTAGCACAGGATTTGGTGAGGTCTCAGGGAGGGGGGGGGCAAACACCTGATCAACTTTGCCTTCACTATCCAATCATGGGTCAAAGAGCGGCTTTTTAGGGAAATGTTATGATAAATAAACGGACAGTGTGTTCGGATGCGGGGCTACTTTCTTGGGTATCCGGGCGATTGCAACTCAGACCTGCATCCTCAGTGATGTCTGGACACATTATTTGTGGTCCGAAGAACAATTTGTACATCTCTTCGTGCGTCATGCCGAGGAAATGTTGAATAGCTCGCGGTCCTTCCGGGTTGAATTCCCACATGCGAAGGGGCCGGCGTTTGCAAGGCTGAACTTGACGAACTAGCATGACTTGCACTACCATAACCAGACTGAAATCTCTCTCAAAGAGAGCTCAGATACGGCTTTGCAGCATTGGCACGTCCTTGGCTGGACCCCAGCTCAGCCCCCTGCTGATCCATGACATCAGTTGTGGTGGGGGGCCTGAGCGAAAGGTGGGGGCAGCTACCCACTTGGCACTTCGGGGAGCTGTGATGTAGAACCACTCCCGCTGCCACAATCCGGACACCTCTGGGAAGTAACCCTCAGGCCATGGAGCGTCGGCAATTTTGCTTATCGAAGCACCTCTGCACGCTGCGTGTTGCCCCTCGATCATCTTCGGCTTTACATTGAAGGTCTTGAGCCACGGGCCGAAGTGAGGGGTAACGCGGAGGAAGGCCTCACATACGACAATAAATGTTGAGATGTGAAGAAGGGAATCCGGGGCCAGATCGTGAAAATCTAGCCCGTAATAGAACATAAGACCCCTAACAAAGGGATCCAGAGTGAGGCCTAGTCCTCGGAGGAAGTGGGAGACGAACACGACGCTCTCGTTGGGTTCGGGAGTAGGGACGACTTGCCCTCGGGCAGGCAGCCGATGCGAAATTTTGGCGGTCAGATATCTGGCCTCTCTCAACTTCTTGATGTCCTCCTCCATGACGGATGAAGGCATCCACCGACCTTGAAGGTTGGATCTAGACATAGTTGAAGGTCCGAAGTGCGTAAACCTGGGCTTTGGGTGTTAGAACTCGAGGCGAGAGGCGGATTCGATTAAGATCGAGAGGAAAAGGCCTTGTCCCCTTTATAAAGAGGGTGAATATCAAGCGTCCTCCTCGTGGCCGTTTGGGACTTGCCTAAGATCTAGGAGTCCTACCAATAGGCATGGTTGGGTTACCCATGTGCGTGTTGATGAGAATCCCATAATAAAGGGGACACAATCTCTGCTTCGACAAGACGTGCCAAGGAAACCGCCTCATGAAACACGCTGAGATTGGTTATGAAAAATGATTCGAATAAAGACCTGGCTGTGGTGTGATGCGACACTACGGGGTACGTCAGCAGATTAGATTTATGTAAATATTGTTCTCTCTCTGGTGGTATGTCGAACTTGTTTTGCAGAGTCGGACACAATCCTCGTGTTCAAAATCTTCTATGAAGTATTCGGAGGAGGAACCCCCTTGCAATGCCGAAGACAATCTGTGCGCCGGACTCATCGTCATTAAAGCCTGGTTCAGGGGCTACTGAGGGAGTCCTGGATTAGGGGGTATCCGGACAGCCGGACTATATCCTTTGGCCGGACTGTTGGACTATGAAGATACAAGATTGAAGACTTCGTCCCATGTCCAGATGGGACTCTCCTTGGCGTGGAAGGCAAGCTTGGCAATACAGATATGTAGATCTCCTTCCTTGTAACCGACTCTGTGTGACCCTAGCCCCCTCCGGTGTCTATATAAACCAGAGGGTTTACTCCGTAGGACGGACAACAATCATACCATAGGCTAGCTTCTAGGGTTTAGCCTCTTTGATCTCGTGGTAGATCAACTCTTGTACTACTCATATCATCAAGAACAATCAAGCAGGACGTAGGGTTTTACCTCCATCAAGAGGGCCCGAACCTGGGTAAACATCGTGTCCCCTGCCTCCTGTTACCATCCGCCTTGACGCATAGTTCGGGACCCCCTACCCGAGATCCGCCGGTTTTGACACCGACGGTCATCATCATCATCATCATCCTCTTCAGCTTCTTCTTCTTGATCATCGTCTTCAGCGCCCCTGGCAGGGCCTACAACACTCATAGCTTCTAACCTTCAGGCCTATGCGACCTTGCAGCGATGTACGCCTCTTCCTTGGCCGTGGTGGCTTTAACGAGATCATCCTCTTCTCGCTCATCCACCTCTGCCAACTCAGAGGCCCACTTCTTCTTATCTGCCAGCTTGGGTAGTTTCCAGCCGTCCTTGACCCCCTTGGTGGAGCACGGCAACATCCACACCAAGATAGAGTCCCTCCCTGAGTTGAGGTGCAGGGGCACAACCGTGGCCGACAGGTGAAATGTGCCGAGCTTCCGGAACAACTGCTAGCAGAGCCAGGCGTGTACCAATACCATCAAGTTATTACTGCATCTAGGATACAACCGCATCCTGTCAGCGGCATGCTGGTACTCCCAAGCAGGCATGTTCCTCTGCTGTAGTGGGGCAATGCGGCGCCGTAGGAAGTCATCTCCAACAATTTCTATAGTCAGTCTGACATCCTTCAGGTGAGCAATCCTGTTCAATGTCTATCAACGTGGAAGCATGATCACCTATGGGGCATGGGTGCCCCTTTGTAGTTCGGCAAGGGGACAGTCACATTGCACAAAGAGCAGAAGTAGCAGGGGACAGCATGACGATGGACAACTCTCTTTTACCCAGGTTCGGGCCGCTTTGCAGCATAAAACCCCACTCCTGCTATGGTGGATTGATCAGGAGGAAGATGAAGACACGATGTGCTCTAGCCCAGAAAGGGTGCCTCGGGGAGAGTAGCGTGTGCGTACAAGTGTTGGGGGATCAAAAATCCAACCCTTTTCTAGGTTGCCTTAGGCCTACTTTTATAGGTCAAGGGGTGACTACAGTGGCAAAACAGCCATTTCGGAGTAACTAGATAGCTAATAGTGCTATCATACCTAACTCTGGTAGTTGGGACAAAGTGCATTAAATGCACTAATAGGTTTCATGCCGAGGTTGAAACCCAGGGAGGGAGTCCCGGATTACGGGGTCCTCGGGCGTCCGTGCTATGCAACATGGACCAGACTAATGGGCCGTGAAGATACAAGATAGAAGACTTTCCCCCGTGTCCGGATGGGACTCTCCTTTGTGTGGAAGGCAAGCTTGGCATGTGGATATGAATATTCCTTTCTCTGTAAGCCCACTCTGTACAACCCTAGCCCCCTCTGGTGCCTATATAAACTAGAGGGTTTAGTCCGTAGAGGCAATCACAATCAGAATCATATAGGCTAGACATCTAGGGTTTAGCCATTACGATCTCGTGGTAGACCAACTCTTGTAACCCATATACTCATCGAAGTCAATCAAACAGGAAGTACGTTATTACCTCCATCAAGAGGGCCCGAACCTGGGTAAACATCGTGTCCCCTGTCTCCCATTACCATCGATCCTCAGACGCACAGTTCGGGACCCCCTACCTGAGATCTGCCAGTTTTGACACCGACATTGGTGCTTTCATTAAGAGTTTCTCTATGGCGAACCCCCAAATCGCCGAAAATCCCCTCCATGTCAGCCCTAAATATTCCGACTAGATGAATCCGACAGATCTATCATCTTTGAGTGAGCTGCTAGATCACATCGCCGCCCTAGGAGTCTCAACTGACTATGATCGGATCGAGCTTAGACCCGATCAGAGAGAAATTAAATCTCCGCCGATCACCCATCAGGTAGCGGTTGTGGAGGAACATGCTGACAATAACTCCTCTCCTATGTTGAGAACCAACTATGTTCGGATTTCTGAATCCGGAGAACTGGATACCCACCCTCGAGAGGACACTCCCTGTCCTCCGAACACACAATTAGACGTTAAGCCTGAGAATTCGCTGGACACTCCGGAGCCTGGGCTGGTACCTCAGAAATCCTTCAAACTCCGGATTCCAAAGTGGGTCAAGGTGCGAATTTGAGTTCACCCACCCACCACAAGAAATATTCTCCAAGAAACTCCAGCTCTCCAGACATATGTGACCTAATGTATGTGCGGCAGCAGCCTCGAGAAATAGTCCATCACTTTTGGGCTAGATTCCTCATTAAAAACAAGATAAAGGACTGTTGCGACGACACAATTTCAGTATTTTGCAACAACTGTATGGATGAGAGAATCCTTAATGCCCTCAATCGCTGTCGGGTCCTGCACTTCGCAGATTTGGCATGCATAATACAGAAGTACAGTGCAATAGAAAGCGCCTGGAAAACTCAGATAGCCCGTTGGGAACCGAAGCCCTTTAAGCCATCTCCCGGATGGGGAAAACAGGTGCACCCTCACGGAGCACCTAATCATCATCCCGTGGACAAGAAATTCAAGCCCTTCATGGCACACAAAACTATCTTTGAAGAATGGCTCGACAAACCCTGTCAAATACACATGACACCGAATACAGAACCAACGCACTACCTACGAGCATGTTGGGTACTCCAGCAGGTGGCCAAGACTGACGAGGCTATCCTCACCAATACTACACCAAAAAAGTACTCTTCGAAACAAGATCCCAAAGTACACCCAGTCTTCGAGACCTTCTCATGAAATAATCGGCGCAAACGGGGGCTTCGCGACCTTGCCAAACTTTGCCATGTAGCAGCAATAAACCCTTGGAATGATACGGCAATTACTTTCAATGCCGATGACGAACCAAGATCCCACTCAGTCCGGGCACCAACCTCTCTAGTCCTCAACCCAATTATGGACGGTTTTCGGCTATCGAAAGTGCTAATGGATGATGGCAGAGGATTGAACCTCATCTATGAGGACACGCTCAATAGAATGCAAATGGCCAGGAGTCGCATTGAGCATAGCAATACATCCTTTAGGTGAATCATTCCCAGCAGTGAAGCAAGATGCTTGGGGAAAATTAAGCTAGATGTGGTATTCGGCACACCAGAAAACTATAGTCTGAAGAGATAATCTTCCAGGTGCTCCTTTTAACAGCGGATATCATGCCCTATTAGGGCGAGATGCATTCACACGCTTTCAAGCCATACCTCATTACGGGTATATGAAGCTCAAAAAGCCCGCGCCCAATGGTGTTATCACTATCTCTAGTGATCCGGACTTAGCACTCCGCACCGAAAATAAAAATGCATCCCTGGCCCTTGAGGCATTGTCCAAAGCCCTAGCGGCCAAGGAACTCACCACACTACATTCCACAATGGATAGGGACGACGTAATTCTTGACAAAAGGCCCAAATCCACCTATTTCAAGCCAGTTGACTAGATAGTCAAATTTCAAGTCCACCCGACGGATCCCAAGAAAACAGCTTCCATTGGGGCACAGCTGGACCCAACGGTCGACGCCGCATTGCGCGCGTTCTTGCATGAGAACTGGGACATCTTCGCCTGGCACCCCTCGGATATGCCAGGAATCCCACGCGCCCTGGCCGAACATAGTCTCAATATACTGAAGGGATACAAGCCGGTCAAGCAAACACTCCAGCAATTTTCTGAACCCAAACGACAGGCTATGGGGGAGGAGCTAGCCAAGCTACTCGAAGCCAGGTTTATCAAAGAGATCAAACATCCGGATTGGCTAGCAAACATGGTCATGGTACCAAAGAAGGATAAATCATGGCCCCTGTGTGTCGATTTCAAAGACCTTAACAAGGCCTGCCCTAAGGACCCCTTCCCACTACATCACATACCAAATTATCGATGCAACCGCGGGACACGATTCACTGTGTTTCCTCAACGCATACTCCGAATACCATCAAATTAAGATGAAGGAATCCAACCAAGCCGCAATGGCATTCATCACCCCGTATGGGCCTTTCTGCTTCAACACTATGCCTTTCGGGCTCAAAAATCCCGGCACCACTTACCAACGCATGATTCAAACATGCTTGGAAAAACAAATCGGCAAGACTATGGAGGCATATGTAGATGATGTAGTCATCAATACCAAGCATGTTGAATCATTGGTGGACGACTTACGCCTCACATTCGATAACATCTGTACATATGACATAAGGCTCAATCTGGAAAAGTGCGTTTTCAGCGTTCCTGCTGGCAAATTACTTAGGTTTATTGTCTCCAATAGGGGAATAGAAGCAAACCCAGGCAAAATTCGAGCCGTGTCACAATTGGCAACACCAACCGACCTAAAGCAGGTCCAAAAACTAGCCGAGGGCGTGGCAGCCTTGAGCCGCTTTATCTCCAGATTAGGAGAAAAGGCGTTGCCACTGTATCGCCTGCTCCGATGCACCGACCACACTTTGTGTGGACGGATGCTGCAACAGCCGGGCTGGAGGAAATAAAAACTTTGCTAGCAAGCAACCCCATCCTAGCCGCACCAAACATCGGCGAACCAATGCTGCTTTACATATCGGCCACTCACCAGGTGGTGAGTGAGGTGCTCGTCGTCGAACGAGAAGAGGAAGGACATAAAATTCCCACTCTAGAAACTAGTATATTATGTATCGATGGTCCTTACACCATGCAAATCCCGATACCCGCATTATCAGAAGATAGCATATGCAGTCTTTATGGCATCCAACAAGCTACGACACTACTTCCAAGAGTACTCAATCACAGTGGCTTCCGAAGTACCACTCAATGATATTATAAACAACCGGGACGCCACTGGCAGGATTGCCAAATGGGCCATTGAGCTCCTACCATTTGAAATAACGTAAAAACCACGCCGAGCCATTAAATCTCAGGTGTTGGCTGACTTCGTCACTGAATGGACAGAAGCGAAACTCCCTAAAGAGTACGACATGTATTCCAACTTGGTGATGCACTTTGACGGCTTTAAAATGTTAGCTGGACTGGGGGCTGGTGTCGTCTTGACATCCCCCACAGGAGACACAGTTCATTACGTGCTCCAAATATTGTATATAGACTCTAACAATGCAGCCGAATATGAGGCCCTATTGCATGTTCTCTGGATGGCTGTCTCCATGGGCATACAATGCCTTGAGGTGCCCGGGGATTCCAACCTCGCAATATCCCAAATAAACAAAGACTTCAACACAAAAGATCCGAAGATGGCGGCTTACCGCAACGCCGTACTCCAAATATCAGCTCGGTTCGAGGGTCTCGAGTTTCATCACATGGCTCGAGAGAGTAATCAAGCCGCGGATATCCTTGCTCGCATGGGCGCTAAACGCGACCCCGTCCCTCCTAACACCTTTGTGGAAAGGCTCTTCAAGCCATCTGTGGTGTGGCAGGACGAGAACAGGAGCACCGACTCGGAGCCAATCATACCCTCCGATTCTGAACACAGCCCTGATATCATCGGGCGCACAGGCACCCAAATAACACCATCGGCCAACGAAATAATGGTTGTAACCTGTCACACCCCTAGATTAATTGTGTGCAATAGTTGCATTTGCATCCATGCATCATGGCAATCTTTCCTTAAACCTGAAATGGGGATTAACAAACCCTAGCACTCCTTTGAAAACTAGGATCAACCAAAAGAATATTTTTCAATGAACCCAAAAATGCCTTAATTAATGTTTGATAATTTTGGCAAGGGTTTTGATCCAAGCCAAAAATAGTGAACATTTTTAGGGAATTATTTGGGCTTTGATTTAATCCACTAATGTATTTGAGTTGGAGCAAATAAATCCTATAAATATTTTTATTGCTCCAATAATTCTGAAACTTCTTGTGGAGCTCTGGGTTAAACCATTTTGCATCCACAATTATTTCCAGAAGCTGCAAAAATAATTTGGTTAGCAAACCAAATTCAAAACATCTGCAAAAATTAGAAAACAGAAATAAGAGAGAAGGAGAGAAGTACCTGGGCCTTACCTGCTACTGTAGCTCGCCCAGTCGTGCCGGCCCAGTCCACCTCCTCAGCGCCAGTCGTCTTCAACCTCGTGCCAGAAGGCACGAGGGCGTGTGCTTGCTGCGCGCTGGCCACGCGCCGTGCCACCTCCTACTTCCCGCCGCTCCCCGATGCGCCTGTGAGCGCCACGCACTCCCCCCGGGCCCCCTCCCTCTCTCTCGCGGCCATCCCCTCCTCTCCCTCGCTCTCTTCCGTGATGGCCGACGCGGCCATGGAAGCGCCGCCGTGAACCACCGCACTCCCTGACCCCCTCTCGCCTTCCCGTGTTGCGTGGAAGCTCCGCCACCGTGGCCCACGCCTCCTGGACGACCCACAGGACGCCGGACGCACCGCACCACGACCATGGCGTCGTATTCAACCTCTCGGCCGCTAAGATCGCCGACGACCGCACGCCGTCACCAACCCTTCCCTGAGCCTGCTGAGATGCATACTGGAACCGACGTGAGCTCCTTCCCCGAAACCCCCTCTTCTCCGTCAAGTTTGCATGCCGTAGCGCCATTCCCCATCGTCATTGAAGCTCGTCGCCGTTGCGGTTCGTCGCCACCGTCTCTAGAGCGAACGTAGCTCGAAGCCGAGCACACCGCTGTGCTCAGCGCGGCTCCAGGAGCCCATAGCGCCCACCAACTCCTCCTGTCATGCTCCGCAGCCCCGTTCCGCTCGACGCCGTAGCTCCGGCCGCCGCCGAGGTTGACGCCGTGCCCAACTCATGTCACCTAGCGCCCTCCCCCTGCCACAGTTGTATGCGCACGAGCCCCAGCTCCTCGTAGGTGGGCTCGGCCATCAATTTGGTCGCGGAGCAGCCATCCCGATCATCGCCGCCGCGTCTGTGTGCTCGCCGGCATTGAACCTCCGGTGAGATGACGTGGCCCATCATTAGCCACCAATGACCCAGCTGATTAACCCCCCTGAGTCACTGACACCTGGGCCCCACGTTTTAGCTAACCGTAGTTTATTTCTCTGTTTAGCTAAAACTAACCACAGTGGCCCCACATGTCAGCGTTGACTTGCTGACGTGGCCGTTGACCAAGCCCACCTGTCAGCCACACAACACAGCCCTGGGTCACTGACCAGTGGACCCCACTGGCCAGGTTTGACCTGGACCGCCTCTATTGACCTTCTGACGTCACAGTGATGCAATGCTGACGTAGTTATTAATTTTCTGGATTTAAAATAATTAGAAAATTCCAAAAAATGCCCAAAACTTCTAAAAATCATAGAAAATTATCTATAACTCCAAATAAGATAAATTATATATGAAAAATTATCAGAAAAATCCAAAGAATCTGTTTATGGCATTTTCATGCATGTTTGAACAAGTTAACCTCACTGAATAGGAAAATTCATGATTATGGAATAAATGGTAATTAGTTTTGGAGTTGGAATTTGCTATAGGTTTGAATTCCACTTCAATGAATATGACTAACTGTTGCACTAGGTCAATTCAGTACTTTAATATGACATATCATTCATATGAATGTGCATTGCGTTGATTGTGGTTCCTTTTGTGTTTGTCGATGGTTGTTCCCACTTAGTAGACGATGTTTCCGACGACGTGATCGATGACACCGATGAAGAGATATACTATCTTTAGAAGTGCCAGGCAAGCAAAAACCCCTTGTTCATTCCGATACAATCCCACTCTCTCGCTCCTGCTCTCTTTTACTGCATTAGGACAACAACGTTTCAACTGTTACATGCTGTGGTAGCTGAACCCCTTTCCTCTGCATGACCTGTCATTGCCACAGTAAATAGATGAAACCCACTAGCATGAGTAGGAGTTGTTTGAGCCCTGATGTGCCTACTCATTCATGCTTGTTTGTCATGCCTGCTACTGCTTAGAGTTGAGTCAGGTCTGATTCATCGGGGATGAGTTGAAATGGTGTTGAACATGTCCTACTGTGTGTGAGCTAAGTGTGTGAACACGATTTGGTAAAGGTAGCGGTGAGAGGCAATGTAGGAGTACATGGTGGGTTGTCTCATTGCAGACGTCCTCAGGAACTGAGTTCTGTGTTTGTGATCCATGAACAGTTACTACCACACATTGGAATGCTTAAGTGCCCCTCTCGACTAATTAATCAACCTGATCTTTGTCCAGGAGTTGCAACTAGTTTCTGGTGTTTGTAGGTAATGTTAGTAGTCTACCAAGTGGTACCCGGTACAGGTGGGCTTGGGATAGACTAGGCATATTGGCACGGTGTACCAAGTGGCACCCGGATGGTGGGCTTGGGAACCCTGCACACATCGTTTGTGGCCGTGAGTGACACCCCGGCCGGATCTCCTTGCGGATGGAACCCGAATAGGCGATAAACCTGGACTAGAGACTTGTTGGTTAGTCAGGTCATGGCCGACTCCCTCGCCAGGCCTCCGCTTGAAGGTTGCCGAGATACACGATGTGTACATGGTGGTAAGTGGCGAGAGCGTGTGTGAAGAAGTACACCCCTGCAGGGTTATCATTATCTATTCGAATAGCCGGATTCCTCGGATATGGAAACTTGGACCCCTTGCATAGTTCATAGACAAGTGAAAGTGGATACTCTAAAATGCGCAAGATAAGTGTGAGTGCTATGGATGGCGTTCTCGCAGGGAGACGGGAGCGGATTCATAGTGGTGTATTGGTATGGTGAATTTGAGGACTCGTGTGCGCCACCTCAAAAGAGTTACTTGTAGTCGTAGTTCAGGATCGCCACCGAGTCAAAGCTGGCTTGCTGCAGTTAAACTCCACCACCCCTTTATTGATACTAATGCATATGTAGTTAGTTCTGATGTAAGTCTTGCTGCGTACATTTGTACTCACGTTTTCTTAATTTATGTTTTTGTAGAGAGACTTCAGTCTCGCTAGTAGTTCCACGTGGACTTCGACGTTTATCTTGTTACCTCAGCTACGATCTTGTACCCTTGGGAGGGTCTTGTAGATAGTCAGGCTTCTGAGCCTTCTTCATTTGTAGTTGTCTGTACTCAGACAAGTTAAGCTTCCGCATGTGTTTGTTGCTTGTATGCTCTGTATGTTGGGTCATGAGACCCATGTTTGTAATTCTTGGCTCCTCGGAGCCTAATGAATAAATACTCTGAGTCGTAGAGTCTTGTTGTGATGCCATGTTGTATTGCACATATTGAGCATATTGTGTGCATGATTGAAATGCTTGGTATGTGTGGGATCCGACAACCTAGTTGTTTATCCTTGGTAGCCTCTCTTATGGGGAAATGTAGTATTGTGCTTCCATGAGCCATAGTATTTCGCTACTGCCCGGTTCACCGGAGTCCTGCTAGCCCAGCACTACTGCTCCAGAACACTTGACTGGCCGGCATGTGATTCACTTCGTTCCTTTGTCTGTCCCTTCGGGGAAATGTCACGCGGTGACATTCAGAGTCCTGCCTAGCCGGCTACAGCCCGGGTTCCCGTAGTCCTGTTAGCCCAGTGCTACAGCCCGAATTCACACGCTGCTGATCGACATGCTCGATGTTGATTCATGTATGCCTGTCCTCGTAAGTTAGTGCCACTTTGGGTTCATGACTAGTCATGTCGGCCCGGGTTCTCTGTCATATGGATGCTAGCGACACTATCATATATGTGAGCCAAAAGGCGCAAATGGTCCCGGGCCATGGTAAGGCGACACCCGTGGGAATACCGTGCATGAGGCCGCAAAGTGATATGAGGTTTTACCGGCTAGATCGATGTGACTTGGAATCGGGGTCCTGACAGCTTTGGTATCAGAGCCTGACTGCCTGTAGGATTACCAAGCCAAGCTGGTCGAAGTCGTGTCTTGAAATGCTTTAGTTATATAAGGGAATTGATTGTGGATGGGAACGTAAGGCTCTTTTTACTCCTTTACCTTATGCCCTTCTGCTCTGAGTCAACCTCTTCTTTTCTACGGGGGTTAAGAACTAGGCTTCTCTTCTATCTCTCAGGATGACGTGTTACTAAACCATAGTTGCCTAGGATTGTTGAGTTCAAGCCTCAGTACAGCTCCTACTACTTCCATATGTTCATAGCTGGCCTCAGAACCTTGATATTGTGATGTTGAGTGGTTATCCCACCATTTTGCAGGATGTCTCAAATCATTTTGAACATTTACAGCCGTTATGCTGTCCGAGTCATCCCAGGTTTCTAGATAGTCTGATGCACTTGCAATCATTCCTCCATGTTCCTGATGTCCATTTAGGCCATATTAATCACACTAATCGGTGACTTGAGATACTCTGTTGCCTCGACATATATGTTGGAGTTATTATTATGACCCTAGGTGTTTTAGGGAGCCACCTGGTAATCTAGCCATGTTTTGTGTTCTAGTGTGATGATTCTGGCCACCATTCTCGAGAGCATCCCGCGGTGCTACTTAGTAGTAGGTATTTTACTCCTGGGTTTTTGACCCAAGGTCCACTCTACTTACCTCGTGTTGATAGTGTTGCTCGTACCTTTAGGATATTAGTAATCTTTGTGATAGTCCTCGAGGTCCGTGGTATATCATTCTTCCAAATACCATGAACCATCATGGCAAAAGTTATTTTGAACCAAAGATCACAACCAGGGTGCTCTTGAGGAGTACTCCATTCATATTGTGAATCTTCCAGTTCTACCTTTCTGCATGGGTTATCTGGAAGAAATATGTTGAACTCGTTCGACATACTAATCTATGCATCCACAACTCAGAAAGTTATATGTTCCTTTGAGTTGATCCTCGTTAGTTATTTTCTGGCCCTCATCTGTCAATTGATAGTTAAGAGTATGTGTGCATTCATGCTCATCGATACCTCATATTCTTGTGGTGTGTCAAGCCATTCTATTCTGGAATGACTAGGAGAAACAAACTCCAGTACCTTATCCATTTCTAGGATTGGGTCAAAGTAGTTGTATGCCATGGATCAAAATGCCAATCCAGCTTTTGCTCTGTTCTACCTTGGAGTGTTACCATCTTTATGTCAAGAATGTCTTGAGAATTACACCACCTCTTATGAATTCTTGATGCAGTGATACTTCTCACCATCATCATTCATTCCTCGGTCCTCGTGTTGTTGTAACCGGAATGCCGACAAGTGAATTGTGATGTGTGAAATCAATACTCCGAGCAACTTGTTGCTTGGTAGTAAATGGACAATATTCTCATTCTTAGTGTGTTGGTTATTGAACTACCATTCTAAGATTGATCTTGCTACCTAGTCCATATTTCCTGGTGCACTGTTCGATCAATGAGTTAGGATTGTGTCAATCCCTCGCTCCCTTGATCATATCGTCTTGCCCTGAAAAGCAAGATTGATCTTGAGCTTAGTAACATATCGGTGGTTCGTGATTTTCCGAATATCTTCGCGGAAGTATTACCTGGTTATCACCTGACCGCTATGTTGACTTCGTGATCAAGTTGATTTTTCTATAAACCGCTATTTCTCCAAGAATTTGTGTTGGATACACTGAAATAGTTGGTTAAGCCAAATGACAACTTGGAGAGGTGGAATATGATAGCTTGTCCGACTTAGTTCATCCCAAAGGGATATCCTTGTGTTTTGATAGTTGTTGAAGCAAGATGATATCTTCCTCGATTGATCCTCGTGATCAGTTTTCGGTGCTATTATCTTATCCAATCCTTGATTTGAGTGTGGGCTATCGTCAAATCAAATCAGAACCAACGATATTCGTAATGTTGCCTACTAGTGGTTGACCCCTTGAGAATACACCATTACATCTTTTGGTCTGACCAATGCTATCACCGTGTTCACATGATGGTGGAAGTCCAGTGATATGGAAATTCCGATGAGTTGCTGTTGAGCCCATCAGTAGCATCTTGTCTCCCCCATAATTCGTGTTAAGCATTATACTAGTGTTGGAAACTTTATAAGCATTGCCCTCATGTACCGATCATGAAGCATATGTCTGGTTGAAAGATGTGACTTCCTCTAATTCATGTGCATCCGATGCAAGTTGCCGCCGTGGATTCGAGAAAGCTTGTTTTTGCTTCCTTTGGAGTCATCCCAAGTTAGTCATGCATGTGAGAAGTATTCTATGGTTTGATAGGCTCGCTACCTCCAGTCCATATGTGTCCCTAGCACACCAAGCCACTGATTGATTTGTTCAAGGAGAAGAAGTTTCTTCTTAAGAGGTAGACTTACGCAAGGACTTCGAGATCCTCGTTGATGGTTCCCATGAACTCGGTAGTGTTTCATTGTAAGACTACCAGGTGACCATGCTTGTCTAGGACAGCGTGTTCACATGTTTGTAGCAGAACCGGCTCATGTTTTGGAGCTTACTACCGTAGTTCATTCCCCCGAGAGTCTCGCAACGTCATCTCGTCGATTTGTGTTGCAAATTTCATTTTTCTTTCTAGACTTGATGAGTCTGGAATATCCTGACACCAACCAGATCTGAATCTCAGGCAGATATGATGGTTGGAACACACTCCAAGAACTATAATATTGGTCTCTCTGTAACCGGTAAAGTGGATGTCGTGGCCAACACACCCAGCCGGAAGACCTATTATTGTAGTATCTTGATTGAGGAAGTTGGCCACCACCCCATAAGGATTTTGTAGGATTTACTCCAGAAGTTGTTCCTTATGGATCTATTGTATTCTGAAGTCCGACCACTACTTGATGGCTATGTTGATGCTTTAAAGCATGACCGTGGTAACCAGTACATCAAGGAGAACATTAGAAGCGGAGTGCTAAATGTCTCTCAGTCGATCATCCAGATTTCATTCCCTTGGCCTCGCTAAGGTGAAATCTGAGAAAGGGTTGTCTTTCTATGCATCTGCATTGTCCATCACTATTCGTCAAGGTAGTAAGATGTGTTGCCAGGATCCTCGACTCAGATGTTGGTAGAACCTTGATGAATATGGAAATGCTCAAGTTCTTGAGAGCATGCACAAGCAAAATCATCCCTTGTGTTGTCTTCAACAAGGTAGTCCATATCATCCATTCTAGTCCGGGTATGCCATCCCTTTGTACTCCGCCAAACGATTGTTGTGAATTGCCTTAAGATGGTATAAAGAGTTTCAATGATCTCTGAATCAAAAGTAATTATTTTTGCCACTTAAGGGAATAGCTCTACGAGCCACCTCCTCTAAGGTACCCCGTTCAACATGAAGGGCAACTTAACTCCTCGCTACTTGAAACGCATCCACCATCTTCTTAAGCGTGGAAATGTTGCCTACCAAATTGAACCTTTGTTATCAGTTTCTCTCCATCCGTCTTGATGTGTGCATTGTGTCCCGGCTTAACAGATGTTCTATCGTCTCATTCCATGAGTTGATCGTGTATCGCTTGATCTTTGTGAAGATCGAATTCTGTTGAGTTTCCTCTCTTCCGTCATCATAGTTGCAAGAAGATTTCAAAGCAAAGACGTCAAGATCAATTGGAAAAATGAATCAACATCCACAAGAAGGGCATCTGGATCGTGAAGATCGTGTTAGCTCTGTGTCCCCTCTGTCTTCTTACCACACGTCTTGAATCTCGGGACGAGATTCTTGTTTAGTGGGGGTGAGTTGTCACAGCCCTAGATTAATTGTGTGCAATAGTTGCATTTGCATCCATGCATCATGGCAATCTTTCCTTAAACCTGAAATGGGGATTAACAAACCCTAGCACTCCTTTGAAAACTAGGATCAACCAAAAGAATATTTTTCAATGAACCCAAAAATGCCTTAATTAATGTTTGATAATTTTGGCAAGGGTTTTGATCCAAGCCAAAAATAGTGAACATTTTTAGGGAATTATTTGGGCTTTGATTTAATCCACTAATGTATTTGAGTTGGAGCAAATAAATCCTATAAATATTTTTATTCCTCCAATAATTCTGAAACTTCTTGTGGAGCTCTGGGTTAAACCATTTTGCATCCACAATTATTTCTAGAAGCTGCAAAAATAATTTGGTTAGCAAACCAAATTCAAAACATCTGCAGAAATTAGAAAACAGAAATAAGAGAGAAGGAGAGAAGTACCTGGGCCTTACCTGCTACTGTAGCTCGCCCAATCGAGCCGGCCCAGTCCACTTCCTCAGCGCCAGTCGTCTTCAACCTCGTGCCAGAAGGCACGAGGGCGCGTGCTCGCTGCGTGCTGGCCACGCGCCGTGCCACCTCCTGCTTCCCGCCGCTCCCCGACGCGCCTGTGAGCGCCATGCACTCCCCCCGGGCCCCTCCCTCTCTCTCACGTCCATCCCCTCCTCTCCCTCGCTCTCTTCCGCGACGGCCGACACGGCCATGGAAGCGCCTCCGTGAACCACCGTGCTCCCCGACCCCCTCTCGCCTTCCCGTGTTGCGTGGAAGCTCTGCCACCGTCGCCCACGCCTCCTGGACGACCCACAGGACGCCGGACGCACCGCACGACGACCATGGCGTCGTATTCAACCTCTCGGCCGCTGAGATCGCCGACGACCGCACGCCGTCACCAACCCTTCCCCGAGCCCGCTGAGACGCGTACTGCAATCGCCGTGAGCTCATTCCCCGAAACCCCCTCTTCTCCCTCTCGTTTGCATGCCGTAGCGCCATTCCCCACCGTCACCGAAGCTCGTCACCGTTGCGCTTCGTCGCCACCGTGGCTAGAGCGAACGTAGCTCTAAGCCGAGCACACCGCTGTGCTCAGCGCAGCTCCAGGAGCCCGTAGCGCCCACCAACTCCTCCTGTCGTGCTCCGCAGCCCCGTTCCGCTCGACGCCGTAGCTCCGGCCGCCGCCGAGGTTGATGTCGTGCCCAACTCCGGTCACCTAGCGCCCTCCCCCTGCCACAGTTGGATGTGCACGAGCCCCAGCTCCTCGTAGGTGGGCTCGGCATCGATTTGGTCGCTGGAGCAGCCATCTCGATCATCGCCGCCGCGTCTGTGTGCTCGCCGGCGTTGAAACTTAGGTGAGATGACGTGGCCCGTCATTAGCCACTAATGACCCTGCTGATTAACCCCCCTGAGTCACTGGCACCTGGGCCCCACGTTTTAGCTAACCGTAGTTTATTTCTCTATTTAGCTTAAACTAACCACAGTGGCCCCACACGTCAGCGTTGACTTGCTGACGTGGCCGTTGACCAGGCCCACCTGTCAGCCACACAACATAGCCTTGGGTCACTGACCAGTGGACCCCACTGGTCAGGTTTGACCTGGACCGCCTCTGTTGACTTGCTGACGTCACAGTGACGCAATGCTGACGTAGTTATTAATTTTCTGGATTTAAAATAATTAGAAAATTCCAGAAAATGCCCAAAACTTCTAAAAATCATAGAAAATTATCTATAACTCCAAATAAGATAAATTATATATGAAAAATTATCAGAAAAATACAAAGAATCTGTTTATGGCATTTTCATGCATATTTAAACAAGTTAACCTTAGTGAATAGGACAATTCATGATTATGGAATAAATGGTAATTAGTTTTGGAGTTGGAATTTTCTATAGGTTTGAATTCCACTTCAATGAATATGACTAACTGTTGCACTAGGTCAATTCAGTACTTTAATATGACATATCATTCATATGAATGTGCATTGCATTGATTGTGGTTCCTTTTGTGTTTGTCGGTGGTTGTACCCTCTTAGTAGATGATGTTTCCGACGACGTGATCGATGACACCGATGAAGAGATATACTATCTTCAGAAGTGCCAGGCAATCAAAACCCCCTTGTTCATTCCGATACAATCCCACTCTCTCGCTCCTGCTCTCTTTTACTGCATTAGGACAACAGCGTTTCAACTGTTACATGATGCGGTAGCTGAACCCCTTTCCTCTGCATGACCTGTCATTGCCACAGTAAATAGATGAAACCCACTAGCATGAGTAGGAGTTGTTTGAGACCTGATGTGCCTACTCATTCATGCTTGTTTGTCATGCCTGATACTACTTAGAGTTGAGTCAGGTCTGATTCATCGGGGAGGAGTTGATATGGTGTTGAACATGTCCTACTGTGTGTGAGCTAAGTGTGTGAACACGATTTGGTAAAGGTAGCGGTGAGAGGCCATGTAGGAGTACATGGTGGGTTGTCTCATTGCAGCCGTCCTTAGGAACTGAGTTCTGTGTTTGTGATCCATGAACATTTACTACCACACATTGGAATGCTTAAGTGCCCCTCTCGACTTATTAATCAACCTGATCTCTGTCGAGGAGTTGCAACTAGTTTCTGGTGTTTGTAGGTAGTGTTAGTAGTCTACCAAGTGGTACCCAGTATAGGTGGGCTTGGGACAGACTAGGCACAGTGGCACGGTGTACCAAGTGGCACCCGGATGGTGGGCTTGGGAACCCTGCACACATCGTTTGGGGCCGTGAGCGACACTCTGGCCGGATCTCCTTGCGGATGGAACTCGAATAGGCGATAAACCTGGACTAGAGACTTGTTGGTTAGTCTGGTCGTGGCCGACTCCCTCGCCAGGCCTCCGCTTGAAGGTTGCCGAGATACACGATGTGTACATGGTGGTAAGTGGCGAGAGCGTGTGTGAAGAAGTACACCCCTGCAGGGTTATCATTATCTATTCGAATAGCCAGATTCCTCAGATATGGAAACTTGGACCCCTTGCATAGCTCATAGACAAGTGAAAGTGGATACTCTAAAATGCGCAAGATAAGTGTGAGTGCTATGGATGGCGTTGTCGCAGGGAGATGGGAGCGGATCCATAGTGGTGTATTGGTATGGTAAATTTGTGGACTCGTGTGCGCCACCTCAAAAGAGTTACTTGCAGTCGTAGTTCAGGATAGCCACCGAGTCAAAGCTGGCTTGCTGCAGTTAAACTCCACCACCCCTTTATTGATACTGATGCATATGTAGTTAGTTCTGATGTAAGTCTTGCTGGGTATATTTGTACTCATGTTTTCTTAATTTATGTTTTTGTAGAGAGACTTCAGTCTCGCTAGTAGTTCCACGTGGACTTCGATGTTTAGCTTGTTACCTCAGCTATGATCTTGTACCCTTGGGAGGGTCTCGTAGATAGTCAGGCTTCTGAGCCTTCTTCATTTGTAGCTGTCTGTACTCAGACAAGTTAAGCTTCTGCATGTGCTTGTTGCTTGTATGCTCTATATGTTGGGTCATGAGACCCATGTTTGTAATTCTTGGCTCCTCGGAGCCTAATGAATAAGTACTCTGAGTCGTAGAGTCTTGTTGTGATGCCATGTTGTATTGCACATATTGAGCATATTGTGTGTATGATTGAAATGCTTGGTATGTGTGGGATCCGACAACCTAGTTGTTTATCCTTGGTAGCCTCTCTTATGGGGAAATGTTGTCTTGTGCTTCCATGAGCCATAGTAGTCCGCTACAGCCCGGTTCACCGGAGTCCTGCTAGCCCAGATCTACTGCTCCGGAACACTTGACTGGCCGGCATGTGATTCACTTTGTTCCTGTGTCTGTCCCTTCGGGGAAATGTCACGCGGTGACATCCGAAGTCCTGCCTAGCCTACTACAGCCCGGGTTCCCGGAGTCCTGTTAGCCCAGTGCTACAGCCCGGATTCACATGCTGCTGACCGACATGCTCGATGTTGATTCATGTATGCTTGTCCCCGTAAGTTAGTGCCACTTTGGGTTCACGACTAGTCATGTTGGCCCGGGTTCTCTGTCATATGGATGCTAGCGACACTATCATATACGTGAGCCAAAAGGCGCAAACGGTCCCGGGCCATGGTAAGGCGACACCCGTGGGAATACCGTGCGTGAGGCCGCAAAGTGATATGAGGTGTTACCGGCTAGATCGATCTGACTTGGAATCGGGGTCCTGACATAACCGCCCCATGGACCGAGCCTTTCCTCACCTACCTCACTAGGAATGAGCTCCCTGAGGATCAGACTGAGGCCTGTCGGATCGTTCGACGTTTGAAAACCTACAAAGTTCATGAAGGAGAACTGTACAACAAAAGTACTACCGGGGTCCTTCAACGATGTATCTCCGAAGATGAGGGACGACGGCTCTTGGCTGAAATACACGCTGGTCTTGGCGGCCATGATGCCGCAGCCTGGGCCCTTGTAAGTAAAGCCTTCTGCACTGGGTTTTTTGGCCCATAGCTGGGCAGATGCACAAGACCTCGTGCAACACTGCGTTGGATGCTAGCTTTTCGCTGACCAAAGCCATATGCCGCCCACTGCCCTCCGAGCAATCCCCATTACTTGGCCCTTTGTGGTCTGGGGGCTCGATATGGTCGGGCCTCTTAATTGGGGAAGCCATAAGAAGAAATACTTGTTGGTAATGGTCGACAAATTCACTAAGTGGATAGAAGCCAAACCAGTTAAAACGGCTGAAGACGGACCGGTGATAAACTTCATATCTGGCGTCGTACACCGTTATGGTGTCCCGCATAGTATTAATACTGACAACGACTCTAACTTTACATCCAACAAGGTGAAAACTTGGTGCACCAACTTGGGCATCAAGCTTGATTATGCCTCCGTATACCACCGTCGGACAAACAGTCAGGTTGAACGGGCTAACGGCATGATAATGAGTGGCATCAAACCCAGACTAGTGCGATCTCTGCAAGAATCAGACAAACACTGGGTCAAGGAACTCGATTCCGTACTCCGGGGGCTGCAGACCACGCCCAATCGCACGACCAGATATACACCCTTTTTCATGGTGCACGGTGCGAAGGCAGTCTTGCCTTGCGACATTATCCATGACTCACCTCGAGTGCGCATGTATGAAGAGAGAGAGAAGCCGAGCTCGATCGACAGGACGACCTGGACGGCCTGGAGGAGGAGTGTGATGTCACGAAGGCCTGTTCCGCATTCTATCAACAGCAGGCTCGGCGATACCAAAGCAGAGAAGTATGGGCAAAGACCTACAATGTCGGTGAACTAGTTTTACGCCTACCAGAAAAGAAAAAGGACAAGCTCAAGCCCAAATGGGAGGGTCCCTTCATTATAGATGAAGTTCTCACTGGAGGATCCTATCGTCTTCGCAATGCTTTGGACAATCGCTTGGAGCCAAACCCATGGAATGTTGTAAGGCTCTGAAGATTCTACGCCTAAGTCCGCACATATACCCTTTTTCTCATTCTTTATTTTCTCCCTTTTACAGTTTTCCCACTTTTTTGCCTCGTTTCTATATGAATTCTAGCTTGTGTTTGGATAAACCGCACACCTAAAGGGTAGACATCCTCAAATGTACATACCCCACAATACCCGGGGGCTTCTTTTCACAAGAAGCTTATTCTTGTTATTATTTTTCAAGCATCAAGCTCACCGTATATATGTGTCATCTATCCATATATGTCTTTTCTTCACCATTGTATGCACCGTTATGACTTAAGTTTTTGCCAAACTGGTTTGCCTGGCTCCTGTGCTTATGTCCTACGTTCCCGCTTGTTCGGCTAGCGCATAAAGGGAGCACCTATGCGATTATTACAGCCGGGTCATCCGAACATGTACCTTAGACGGGTGAATCCAAAATCTAGCGTTCTTAAGGGAATGATTGGTCGGTGAGCAAAAGACGAACTGCCCCTATGGAACTACATAACCCCAGAGTATAAATGCGCACTGTGATTTTTCAGTGTCACAGCTTCGGTATGCACAAAGAACCGCATACTAGCCGAGGGAAAGGAACCCTTAATGGAACTATTCTCTTTGGAAGATGTTTCTTGCAATCAAATGTAATATAACATAACTCCTGGAATACAACTTGTCTGTTCAAGCAACGATGACCGGACTGCCTGGTTTTCGAACATACTTTGGTGTTTACCTATGGTATAGTATTCGGAAACACTCCTAACCTAGGGTTTTCGGAGGTCGAAGCAGAAAGTCTGCCATGACAATCGTTTTACAAATTCGGCTGGAGACAAGTTTGTTGACAAAAATACATTGCTACTTAGACTCAAAAACTTCTTCTTCCTCTAGACCCTCTAACAGGCTGTCTAGTTTACAATATTTTTGGGAGAACTTGGCGGCTACCTTCACTTGGTCGTACACCAGGTTGACCGGAATTTCCTATCCGTCGGATCCTTGAGGTCCGACCCGAGCCATATGATTGGGATCAAGTCCGGTGTACCGGGTTTTTACCATGGCCCAGGCTTCCCGAGCACCTTCTCGGCATGCCGATATCTTCCATAGCCCAAAACGGCACCGAGCCCCCTTGAATAAATTCACAAGGTCCTCCATACTTCCTGGAGGAGAATTAGCTGACCATAAAGCCTTAGCGATGTTCCTCACTGCCTTCTGTGCTCGCTCATGCACCTTGGATAGCTCTTGTAGCAGGTCACCCTGAAATCCGGACACCTCTTCTTCGGTCCGCCCAGTCAACACACCTACAGACATAAACTTGTTAGGATTCACATCAGCAAACTATAAGGACAATAAGTTAAAAGGCATACTGAATATGCTGCCTCTCAGCTTTTTGTTCTCCTTCAAGGCGTCCGCTAGTTGGGCTCGCAGATCTTTCAGCTCTTCGCCGAGCTGGGTATTGGCATCATGCAACTTGTTCTTATCGTCCATGGTCCGTGTCAGTACACGATGACCAGTGGCCTCTTGCCTTTCTGCATGTTCTTTGTCCGCCTACGCGGCCTTCAGTTTCTCTTCCAGTTGTGCCACCGATCCTGCCATTGTAAAATGCAATAGTGTTCATTTGCATAAACATGACTGGCACATGATTATTTTTCTGGACAGAAGGAAACATTACTAGTTGGTGCCTCCTTGGACTTCTCCAGTTCGGCAGTAACAGAAGTCAGCTGGGTCTGGCACTGCTCCAGCTCCCGAGATAGCATGATGTTCTTCTTCGTAAGTATCTGATTATAAATTGATCTTTAAAATCAGTTGCTTCAACTGTTTTTAAGTCTCGGGGGCTACTGGTATATGGCTATTAAATCTACACAAAATGATCTTACCCCCTCCTTGAGCTCTACGGATATATCCGGATCCTTGAGCTCTACGAATATATCTGGATCCTCTTCGAATCTGGGATCCAGGTCCCGATTATGGTCCTCCGGCTGCGGGGCGGGGATATAGATCTCCGCGACAACTTTCCTCCATTCCTGTCAAGAAATAGTGGGGTTAAGTTCAGCTGGGTACGACTCAGGAGGAGCATTAAGTAAAATTATTAAGCAAAGGCTTACCCAACTGGGAGGATTGTACATGGAAAAGCCATCTCGACACTAAAGGCGAGTGAATTCCTCTTTCTCCCCCTTAAAAAGATTACCCAGCATGGCAGCCACGGCGGCGAAGTTGTCCGGACCCTTACGTCCGCATCATGATGTCTCGTCTTCTCCATTGTAATGCCACATGGGGAGTCCTCTGGATTGGAGTGGCTGAACACCCCGCGTTTTTGAAATCTCCATTACCTCAATTATGGACAGTCCAGATAGGGTGAGTATCTTTATCTTGTCCATTAGCATCTGAACCTCCGCCCTATCTTCCTCCTCGAGGCTTCGGGGGCGCTAGCTATGGCGCTTCATTAATGAAGCATTGGAAAACGTGGGTAGGCCTTGTCGGATTGGGTCAGATAGAACGACACCTTCAATATAAAACCACTCCGAGGACCACTCTTTGGATGCCTTCTTTGGAGTGCCAGATAGGTATCCTGTCCCGGCTATATGCCACACTTCGGCGCAGCCCACCTCGAATATGGACCCCTTTTGGGAACGAGGGACGAGGCCGAAAAGCATCCTCCATAATTCAAAATGGGCCTCACAGCCTAGGAACAGCTCGCAAAGAGCGATGAAGCCCGCGATATGCAGAATGGAGCCTGGCGTGAGGTTGTGCAGTTGGAGGCCATAGTACTCCAGGAGACCTCGAAGGAAAGGATGGATTGGAAATCCAACGCCTCTTAATAAAAAAGAAATGAAGCACACTCGCTCCCCTTCTGAATGATTAGGGAAATTTTCTGCCAAGGCTTTGCCAGTAAAAGAGGTTAATCCCGCCTGAACGGGGAGATCCGTG
>NC_041380.1:373243411-373248584 GCF_002162155.2 Triticum dicoccoides | reverse complement strand
TATCCCTGTGTCTGGAGCTTGGTCAGCTGGGCTTGGGAATAAGAACAGCTCTCCCAATCGCCTTTTTGCGGACCGCGGGGGCGGGAATAAGAACTAGGAGTGTTGGCCATGTTTGCGTGGTTTCTTGTGACAAGCCTTAAGGATTTTCTGCCTAGTGTGGAATGGAATCTGGGATTCAATCTCCTTAAATAGACGCCTTCCTTACACGGCCCAGGTGTTATGTGTAAAAATACTTGGACCCTTCGTATTAGTCTGACACATGAGAGCTAGAGCAGCGATCGCGCAGAAGTCGAAGGATATAACATTTAATGTAAAGCCGAAGACCAAAGACTGAAGATGTAAATCCGAATACAGTCCTTTGGTTCAGATGCTTGGAGATCTGCGGAGGAGGAACCCGCCTTGCAATGCCGAAGACAATTTGCGTGCCGGACACGTCGTCATTGAAGACTGGTTGGGGGGCTACTGAGGGAGTCCTGGATTATGGGGTCCTCGAGCGTCCGGGCTATGCAACATGGGCCGGACTAATGGGCCGCGAAGATACAAGATAGAAGACTTTTCCCCGTGTCCGGATGGGACTCTCCTTTGCGTGGAAGGCAAGCTTGGCGTGCGGATATGAATATCCTTTCTCTATAAACTGACTCTGTACAACCCTAGCCCCCTCCGGTGCCTACATAAACTGGATGGTTTAGTCCGTTGGGGCAATCACAATCATAATCATGTAGGCTAGACATCTATGGTTTAGCCATTACAATCTCATGGTAGATCAACTCTTGCAACCCCTATACTCATCAAAGTCAATCAAGTAGTGTCGTGGAATTGTCACGGCAGATGTCCTAGTGTGAGGACTTAGTCGTGAGGCCAAAGCATCTTTGTAGTAGCTTGAGAGGGGTTAAGCGGGACGAGAGACGCGAGGCGGATCATCACACAAGACAAGGACTTAGACAGCTTCGGGCCCCGCGAAACATCATCCTGAATAGCCATACATGTTGTTTGTGGCTAGGTCTCATTATGCTCATGAGGGAGTCGCCACATAAGGCGGCTCCCCCTTTGTGTCTAGCCCTAGAGATTGTTTCTTGTTTTCCTGTCCCCCTTTGGGGAGCCCTGCCCCTCCTTATATATGTTGAAGGGGCAGGTTACATGACTAGTCCTAGTAGGATTAGGATTAATCTATTACAAGTGGAATCCTAGTCTACCCCCTTAAGGTAAAACTCCTTATGCCTTTCCTCGTAAACCGGCCCACCATAACATGAGCCGGCCTTCTGGGCCTTGGGCCTAGTTTTCTATTTAACCCGCCGTTAGGGCCATCTGTGAGTCGCCAGGTTCGTGAGTCGCCACTCCGGCGGGTTACCAATGAAAACGTCAAGCCCGGCCGGGTCATACCGCGGGGTATATCCCCGACATTAGCCCCCAGTTTAATTTGGATTTATCCATGTTAAACTCATCCTGTAAAATAAACACAAGAACAAACTTGATAGGTTGTGCTCTGGGTTAAATATTTTCCTGAACCGGCACCTGATCATCTTTAATTCCTTGTCATTTCCTCCTGGATGTATATTCAAGATCTTATAGCAAATCTATTTTAACAGATATGTCCAAACCTTGCCAATGCAAAAAATCCAGGCACTTCTTCTAAAAAATCCGGGTCAATAGGCCAGCTTCATAACCAATTTGCTGACATTGGCTCTTATAGAGAAATATTATAAGAAATAATCCATTTCAATCGGCCTTTAATGCTCTGACTTGAAAAAAATATGGTCTTGAAATATTCAACTCAAATTCATCCAGCTTGAAGATGTAGATCTTGCCGATTTATGATTGCCAAAATTGTCGGGTTATAAATAAATGATGTCGGGTCATGATTGTTGGAGACACCGGGTTAATCTGGTCTATTCCAAACTGAGAATTTGAAGATTTTTTTCTCCCTTATATGCATATCACCTGTAGCCCCCAAGTGTCGGGTTGTCATGCTTGCAGCAACCTGGGACTTGTAATTGCCTTATGCTCATGAAAACTTCAACCAATGTAGCCCCAAGGGCCGGGTCATTAGGCAATAATGAGCATGGACTTTCACTACAATAAATATGTCAACTTGTGACCACCACTATTGGTCACTGAATGGTCACAAATTTCCATTTGTGACCAAAAACATAAGGTCAAAAGCTGGCCGTCATAAACTGACTATAGCGACCTTTCTTCTGGAATGGTCGAAGACGTTTATGACCAAAATAAGCCTATTGTTTTGTTTTGGTCACTAGCAACCTCCCCAAGCCACGTAGGCATCCAGCATGGCAAGCTGATGTGGCACAAGATTCAGCCCGGTCCGATTCGGCGTTTTACATGGGTCGAGCCCATTAATTTAGCCCATTTATTATTTGGCCAAACCCAATAAATTAGCCTATTTTTTATTTGCTTTCCTGGTAATTTTGGTCAGCCACATGGGCCAAGCCCAACAATTCAGTCTTTTATTTTGCTACGACGTGGGCTTTTGGGCTCTAGAGTTTTAGATTTTATCTTTTTCAAGAGAAGGTCCACTAGTCTAATGGGTCCCAATTGTCAGGTTCTAATAAGTAGGTCCCGGTTGTCAGGATTATATTCCTCATATTTCAGCGCTCCGATAAATAAATAACCAATATTTACACAATGCTTCAAATAGAGCACAACAAAATATCATGAAAACATAGTTCACGTCATGAATATAATCAAACAGAGCCAAACTTGGCACATTACAGTCAACATGGTTCACATCAGAACTAGTTCACATGAGGTAACACAACTAAAAAATTAGAAAAACTAGCTATCTAAGTATAACTAGCTCCAATAAGCTAGAACTCTATGTTTCTCCCAACTTCTTCGTCCTGGAGCTCACGACGAAACATGAATGAAGGACAGCATCTGCAAGTTATCAAACAAAATTGTTAGGAACAAAATAAAGGCAAATCTAACAGCACATTAACTTGTAGGCAGTCTGTGTGCATAAATAAGAGTAAAACAAGAAAAATGAGACAAAATCAGTGAATACTAGTAACTAACAGCAGCGAGTAAAAACTACTCCAATCACATCAGGTTTGCAATCCTATTAAATGCGACATTTTTATCATTTAAGCATGGAATGATCTCATTCAAGAGTACAGACTTGCTACACTATACAGGGGTAATTCAAGACAAGTTAACATAAGAAGTTGACAAAATAAACATAAACAAGTGCGAATCAGTTAATTGAACATTCTGAACATCCAGTAAAAGAAGTAATTCAAGACAAGTTAATTTGTTGTCATAGTAGAATTCTCCTACACGCTCTGCATCCGCAAGGAAAGTTCAATATCCTTCCCTTGGTAGTACTCAAATCAGCCGAAGACCAAGATAATTTTTAACAAAACTATAGAAGTTACTCCATGCTTTAACAAAAATACATAAGCTGCACATTCAGGTTGTGATACTCCCAACTTATGAAATTTGACTCACAGAACAAGAAACCACAACATAACTGATATTGAACATTCCATGCAAGCATAGTTGCACATGCAAATTCAACTGTCTAGTTAAATGCTCTACAGGTCTTCTAAATGCAATTTACAGACATCATCCATTATCTTGAATTACTATTCCATTACCAACATATTTTTCATGATAAGGTGGCAACGACAACCACAGGTGGCATCACAAAGCATGTGTAACAAGAAATTTCCAGTTAATACGTGGTATTAACGCTCACAAGTAGCTTGTTTCAGCTATATGCATTGGATCTAGATAGCGACGGAACTATCCATGTCAAATATAACAAGTTTATGGATCAATAGTCTAACTAGAGACAGATGCGATAAAAATGTCATATATATTGCAGAAATATCATTTGGCATGCTCAATCAGCTGACTTTAAGTAACTTGGTTAACTACAACAGCTAGTTCTGAGCAATCGATAGTAACCAGGTGCAAGGGACAAATGAATATGAGCTTGGTTAGGACTGAACAAATAACACAGGGGCATAATACCAATCCTACACACTTCACTTCTATGCTGGTAGGAATAGGATAGCAGTACAAGGTAACCCTGCAAACTTTGCTTCAGAGAAGCAGCTACTCACTTTGGACTGACAGAAACAATGCGTCAAACCCATTAAACAAATGCTGAGATGCAATGTCCCAAGCAGCAGCTCCATTCACCTGCAGCAAAACATAACAAAAAGAAGTTCAGAATATCATCTACCAGAACCGTACATCATGCAAGGACGGGAGATCTCCTATGAGCAATAGTTTATTTTCTGAGATCGTAACTAGAAGCTTCAACTTACAGCAAAACAGAGACATGGGATGGATACACACTCATAAAGCTACTATACTCTTGGGTTCATGGGTCATCATGAAAGTACATAGAATACAGTGAGTCCTAGGCATTCAGGTTGCACTAACAAAATCTGATGGGCTATCAACACCCAGATACATCTACTAGTGGCAGTTGATCCCCAGGCATACATCTACATGTGAACATCTTGCACAAACTATCATCATTCTACCAGTGGCAGTTGATCCCCAGGCATACATCTACATGGAGTATTTGATGGTCAATCACTATACCAGAGTGAAGTAAACAGTAACAGAAATCAACTTTGCCGCCTGGTGCGAGAGGTGAGGAGTACAAATGGAAGTGGGGAGTGAATCTGAGCATATGCATGCAGACTCAAAAGTCTGGATCTGAAAATGGGTATACAGATTAACCAAGCCTGGATTTTAACGTATGCATACTCATCAAATTCCTAACCAAAGTAGCATAGCACAACATGGACATGGACATGGCCATGGCAAGAAGGCCGGCACCTTGAGAAAAGGGGAGGAAGAAGAGAAGATGGGGATCTCACCTCACCTGTGTTGGTTGCCGACGAGTCCGAAGCACACCGTCGCCGCCACGCGGTGAGGGAAGACCAGCAGTCAAGGCCGGGAGCGCCGGTGGTCGAGCCGCGTGCGGCCGTGACGACGTCGGCCGACGAGAGCCGCGGAGAGGATCTTCTCCCGATGTGTGACGGTGGGGAAGGAGTGGACCTCGAGCGCCTCCATCGTGGCCCAGATTGAAGCCCTTGACGACGGCGGATCTAGCAGCACTGCGGCCGTGGCAGATCTGGGAGCACCATGGCCTCCGCTCGGTCCGGGACCTAGGTTAGGGGGAGAAGGTGAGGAGATG